>NC_134380.1:14657031-14967500 GCF_035582795.1 Mycteria americana | reverse complement strand
AACCCTAACCCTAACCCTAACCCTAACCCTAACCCTAACCCTAACCCTAACCCTAACCCTAACCCTAACCCTAACCCTAACCCTAACCCTAACCCTAACCCTAACCCTAACCCTAACCCTAACCCTAACCCTAACCCTAACCCTAACCCTAACCCTAACCCTAACCCTAACCCTAACCCTAACCCTAACCCTAACCCTAACCCTAACCCTAACCCTAACCCTAACCCTAACCCTAACCCTAACCCTAACCCTAACCCTAACCCTAACCCTAACCCTAACCCTAACCCTAACCCTAACCCTAACCCTAACCCTAACCCTAACCCTAACCCTAACCCTAACCCTAACCCTAACCCTAACCCTAACCCTAACCCTAACCCTAACCCTAACCCTAACCCTAACCCTAACCCTAACCCTAACCCTAACCCTAACCCTAACCCTAACCCTAACCCTAACCCTAACCCTAACCCTAACCCTAACCCTAACCCTAACCCTAACCCTAACCCTAACCCTAACCCTAACCCTAACCCTAACCCTAACCCTAACCCTAACCCTAACCCTAACCCTAACCCTAACCCTAACCCTAACCCTAACCCTAACCCTAACCCTAACCCTAACCCTAACCCTAACCCTAACCCTAACCCTAACCCTAACCCTAACCCTAACCCTAACCCTAACCCTAACCCTAACCCTAACCCTAACCCTAACCCTAACCCTAACCCTAACCCTAACCCTAACCCTAACCCTAACCCTAACCCTAACCCTAACCCTAACCCTAACCCTAACCCTAACCCTAACCCTAACCCTAACCCTAACCCTAACCCTAACCCTAACCCTAACCCTAACCCTAACCCTAACCCTAACCCTAACCCTAACCCTAACCCTAACCCTAACCCTAACCCTAACCCTAACCCTAACCCTAACCCTAACCCTAACCCTAACCCTAACCCTAACCCTAACCCTAACCCTAACCCTAACCCTAACCCTAACCCTAACCCTAACCCTAACCCTAACCCTAACCCTAACCCTAACCCTAACCCTAACCCTAACCCTAACCCTAACCCTAACCCTAACCCTAACCCTAACCCTAACCCTAACCCTAACCCTAACCCTAACCCTAACCCTAACCCTAACCCTAACCCTAACCCTAACCCTAACCCTAACCCTAACCCTAACCCTAACCCTAACCCTAACCCTAACCCTAACCCTAACCCTAACCCTAACCCTAACCCTAACCCTAACCCTAACCCTAACCCTAACCCTAACCCTAACCCTAACCCTAACCCTAACCCTAACCCTAACCCTAACCCTAACCCTAACCCTAACCCTAACCCTAACCCTAACCCTAACCCTAACCCTAACCCTAACCCTAACCCTAACCCTAACCCTAACCCTAACCCTAACCCTAACCCTAACCCTAACCCTAACCCTAACCCTAACCCTAACCCTAACCCTAACCCTAACCCTAACCCTAACCCTAACCCTAACCCTAACCCTAACCCTAACCCTAACCCTAACCCTAACCCTAACCCTAACCCTAACCCTAACCCTAACCCTAACCCTAACCCTAACCCTAACCCTAACCCTAACCCTAACCCTAACCCTAACCCTAACCCTAACCCTAACCCTAACCCTAACCCTAACCCTAACCCTAACCCTAACCCTAACCCTAACCCTAACCCTAACCCTAACCCTAACCCTAACCCTAACCCTAACCCTAACCCTAACCCTAACCCTAACCCTAACCCTAACCCTAACCCTAACCCTAACCCTAACCCTAACCCTAACCCTAACCCTAACCCTAACCCTAACCCTAACCCTAACCCTAACCCTAACCCTAACCCTAACCCTAACCCTAACCCTAACCCTAACCCTAACCCTAACCCTAACCCTAACCCTAACCCTAACCCTAACCCTAACCCTAACCCTAACCCTAACCCTAACCCTAACCCTAACCCTAACCCTAACCCTAACCCTAACCCTAACCCTAACCCTAACCCTAACCCTAACCCTAACCCTAACCCTAACCCTAACCCTAACCCTAACCCTAACCCTAACCCTAACCCTAACCCTAACCCTAACCCTAACCCTAACCCTAACCCTAACCCTAACCCTAACCCTAACCCTAACCCTAACCCTAACCCTAACCCTAACCCTAACCCTAACCCTAACCCTAACCCTAACCCTAACCCTAACCCTAACCCTAACCCTAACCCTAACCCTAACCCTAACCCTAACCCTAACCCTAACCCTAACCCTAACCCTAACCCTAACCCTAACCCTAACCCTAACCCTAACCCTAACCCTAACCCTAACCCTAACCCTAACCCTAACCCTAACCCTAACCCTAACCCTAACCCTAACCCTAACCCTAACCCTAACCCTAACCCTAACCCTAACCCTAACCCTAACCCTAACCCTAACCCTAACCCTAACCCTAACCCTAACCCTAACCCTAACCCTAACCCTAACCCTAACCCTAACCCTAACCCTAACCCTAACCCTAACCCTAACCCTAACCCTAACCCTAACCCTAACCCTAACCCTAACCCTAACCCTAACCCTAACCCTAACCCTAACCCTAACCCTAACCCTAACCCTAACCCTAACCCTAACCCTAACCCTAACCCTAACCCTAACCCTAACCCTAACCCTAACCCTAACCCTAACCCTAACCCTAACCCTAACCCTAACCCTAACCCTAACCCTAACCCTAACCCTAACCCTAACCCTAACCCTAACCCTAACCCTAACCCTAACCCTAACCCTAACCCTAACCCTAACCCTAACCCTAACCCTAACCCTAACCCTAACCCTAACCCTAACCCTAACCCTAACCCTAACCCTAACCCTAACCCTAACCCTAACCCTAACCCTAACCCTAACCCTAACCCTAACCCTAACCCTAACCCTAACCCTAACCCTAACCCTAACCCTAACCCTAACCCTAACCCTAACCCTAACCCTAACCCTAACCCTAACCCTAACCCTAACCCTAACCCTAACCCTAACCCTAACCCTAACCCTAACCCTAACCCTAACCCTAACCCTAACCCTAACCCTAACCCTAACCCTAACCCTAACCCTAACCCTAACCCTAACCCTAACCCTAACCCGGACCCTAACCCTAACCCTAACCCGGACCCTAACCCGGACCCTAACCCTAACCCGGACCCTAACCCGGACCCTAACCCTAACCCGGACCCTAACCCTAACCCGGACCCTAACCCTAACCCGGACCCTAACCCTAACCCGGACCCTAACCCTAACCCGGACCCTAACCCTAACCCGGACCCTAACCCTAACCCGGACCCTAACCCTAATGGACCCTAACCCTAAGGCCCTAACCCTAAGGCCCTAACCCTAACCCTAGGGATCCCTAACCCTAGGGACCCCGGGACCCCTAACCCTAGGGACCCCTAACCCTAGGGACTCCTGGACCCCTAACCCTAGGGACCCCTGACCTGTGATCCCTGCCCTCTGAGTGTAACCCCTGACCCCTAGTGACCTTGACCCCACACCCCCTAACCCTTGACCTTGGAGGTGACCTCTGACCCTAGTGACCTTGACTGTTGACCCCTTGACCTCTTGACGGCCTTGTGACCTTTGAGGGTTGTCACCCTGGTGTGTGGGGGTTCAGGGTCATGACCTCTGACCTGTCAGGGCTGTTGTGGGTAGCTGTAGTGGGGGTGGTAGGGTTATGGGGGTTTTGGCCCTAGGGGGTAGGGGTGGGGTCTGGGTATGGGGGGGTTGTTTTGCATAATGGGTGGGGTCAGGGGGGTTGTGGGGTGTGGTTGATTGGTGGTCAGCTCTGGGGTGGGGAGTGGGTACAGGTGTGTGTGGGGGGTGGTGGTGGGCGGGGCTTCAGTGGGGGTGTGGTGGTGGGCGGGGCTTCAGCAGCAGGGGGGCGGGGGGCAGTATGGGGGGGAAACAAAGAAAAAAAAATAAAAATACTATGTATACACTGGGGCAGCAGCAGAAAATGGCACACTCCCTGGGAGTAATTTTTTTTTTTTAAATTTAAAATTTAAAATTTGTTGCAGTTGTTACTCCCAGGGAGTATGTGCTTTTCTACTACTGCTGCTGCTATTTTAAATCTTTCTGTAGAGAAAGACAAACAATGACAGACACTGGTATCAAAACAAAAGGTTTTTATTTATTTATTCATTTCAAAGCTAGACAACCACAACAATGCACCAACACTCCAAAAACCCTCACACCAAGAAGACGCACATACAAAAATGTCAAGAACAATGAGGCAAATACAGAGGAAAAGAAATAAGACCACCAGTTTTGCTTGCAGTTACCATGTTTATTTCATAGACACAGTAGTGACCTAGAAAAGAAGACTTGAGTTATGTTAATGACATCTTGCTGCAGTTAGCATAAGGAAACACAGCCCTAAGAGTATTCCACCTTTAAAGCATATAGTTGGCTGCTTTTCTAATACTACTATGACACAATTCATGCCTGTTAACGTTTTGCTCTTCTCTCCATTTTGATTGGGCTCAGATTATGTCAGAGTAGTGCTCCACACTTCTGCACACCTACTCAATAGAGTTGTTAACACATAAAGCCTCCCTACAACTATGAAGAGTTTAGATCTGCTCCAGAGCCAGTACTGCACATGCTTTCTTTGACCTTACAATAGCTACAATGACCAATGGGTGTTGACAACTTGCCCTCTGATGCTTGAGTCCAATTTAACAGATCATCACTACAAAAATTATCCCTGAGACACCCCAATTATGACCTGTCAATGCCTACTCACCCCCAAAATAGCTCTCCTTACCTGTGAGTATTTACAACAGCCACTTCACATTTTACATTCCTTTGCAACATCAGGAATGGCCATTGGTTTTATAGGGATACATTTTTGCCTACCATGTTTTCCCCCCTCACTCTTTCTGTTCCATTTGAGCCTTTGCTGACTGCAGGTACATTTTCCAATGTGCTTTTTCACTTTCCATTTCTACAGTTTAATTATACTACAATGACAACAACCACTGGCACTCTAGCTGTTCACACACTTGCTACTCTAACAGTTATTTGCTCATTCCTGTTTAATACACACACATACACACACTCACTCACTCTTCACCTCTACTGACTCTCCATTACCTTGACTGTCAGGACAACTATTTAGTGCCCTGAGCTCTCTACCTAGTCCTCCTTCCTACATTTCTCACTGCTGCTAGCTACTCAGCTAAGCCCTTTACATCCTCCCTTTTCCCTCTAAGGCACTATCATCTCCCCCCTTTGCATTCCTGAGCAGAAAGCCCCTGAGCTCCTCTGCTACTCTCTGCTAGCTCTCTACTTCCATGCCTGCACAGAAAAGCAAAGCTTCAAATTACATCACTGCATGAGAAATTATGGAGCCCCTCAAAATACTTTATACTCTTACCACCACATAACAACATTAAAGCCCACCCAGATCACCAGCTGGTCCTCATCACCACTGCTACAACCCTAACCTTCACAACCTGTTGCTCTTCAACACTACTACAACCCTAACCCTACCACAACCACCAACTCCAATTGCAAGAGTTCTCCCCTCAACTGCAAGAGCCTCTAGCATCCTCCCCTAACCATTCCAAATACTTAGCACAATCATCCTCCCATAACAGAACCTACCTCCCTGCAATGACACGCATATGCCACATTCTAGGTCACTGCTCCCCAGGAACAGTGTTCCCAGGGGCCTCACAAATCGCCCTGCCTGCAAAAACCCCGTCCCGAGCCTGACCTCCGCCCAAACATTGGCGATGAACGTCGCCTCGCAGAGCGGCCGGGACCGGGGAAAAAAAAACCCCAGCCGGGGGAGGGAAAAAAAAACACACATATCCCCCGGCTGGGGTTTTTTTTTTTTTTTTTTTAATTTCCTTGTCTAAGTGCCTGCAAAGAAAAAAATCTCTACTCCACACAACCTGCCAACAAACTGCAAAAAAATTACCACACCACACCATACAGGCTTTATTACATTCAGAGCACACCACTCATTCACCCACCACCCCTCACTCTCAGCTCATCCTGTC
Source organism: Mycteria americana (assembly GCF_035582795.1). Taxonomy (NCBI): domain Eukaryota; kingdom Metazoa; phylum Chordata; class Aves; order Ciconiiformes; family Ciconiidae; genus Mycteria; species Mycteria americana. Next base: position 14,961,468 of record NC_134380.1, on the reverse strand, counting down.
TGCCACCAGCCAGCTACAACTGGCCATCGCCCTCCATCTGCAGCGCTCCCCGGAAACAGTGTTCCCAGGGGCCTCGCAAATCGCCCTGCCTGCAAAAACCCCGTCCCGAGCCTGACCTCCGCCCAAACATTGGCGATGAACGTCGCCTCGCAGAGCGGCCGGGACCGGGGAAAAAAAAACCCCAGCCGGGGGAGGGAAAAAAAAACACACATATCCCCCGGCTGGGGTTTTTTTTTTTTTTTTTTTAATTTCCTTGTCTAAGTGCCTGCAAAGAAAAAAATCTCTACTCCACACAACCTGCCAACAAACTGCAAAAAAAATTACCACACCACACCATACAGGCTTTATTACATTCAGAGCACACCACTCATTCACCCACCACCCCTCACTCTCAGCTCATCCTGTCTGCCACCAGCCAGCTACAACTGGCCATCGCCCTCCATCTGCAGCGCTCCCCGGAAACAGTGTTCCCAGGGGCCTCGCAAATCGCCCTGCCTGCAAAAACCCCGTCCCGAGCCTGACCTCCGCCCAAACATTGGCGATGAACGTCGCCTCGCAGAGCGGCCGGGACCGGGGAAAAAAAACCCCAGCCGGGGGAGGGAAAAAAAAAAAAACACATATCCCCCGGCTGGGGTTTTTTTTTTTTTTTAATTTCCTTGTCTAAGTGCCTGCAAAGAAAAAAATCTCTACTCCACACAACCTGCCAACAAACTGCAAAAAAATTACCACACCACACCATACAGGCTTTATTACATTCAGAGCACACCACTCATTCACCCACCACACCAACCACCCCTCACTCTCAGCTCATCCTGTCTGCCACCAGCCAGCTACAACTGGCCATCGCCCTCCATCTGCAGCGCTCCCCGGAAACAGTGTTCCTAGGGGCCTCGCAAATCGCCCTGCCTGCAAAAACCCCGTCCCGAGCCTGACCTCCGCCCAAACATTGGCGATGAACGTCGCCTCGCAGAGCGGCCGGGACCGGGGAAAAAAAACCCCAGCCGGGGGAGGGAAAAAAAAAACACATATCCCCCGGCTGGGGTGTTTTTTTTTTTTTTTTTTAATTTCCTTGTCTAAGTGCCTGCAAAGAAAAAAATCTCTACTCCACACAACCTGCAAACAAACTGCAAAAAAATTACCACACCACACCATACAGGCTTTATTACATTCAGAGCACACCACTCATTCACCCACCACACCAACCACCCCTCACTCTCAGCTCATCCTGTCTGCCACCAGCCAGCTACAACTGGCCATCGCCCTCCATCTGCAGCGCTCCCCGGGAACACCGTTCCCAGGGGCCTCGCAAATCGCCCTGCCTGCAAAAACCCCGTCCCGAGCCTGACCTCCGCCCAAACATTGGCGATGAACGTCGCCTCGCAGAGCGGCCGGGACCGGGGAAAAAAAACCCCAGCCGGGGGAGGGAAAAAAAAAAACATATCCCCCGGCTGGGGTTTTTTTTTTTTTTTTTAATTTCCTTGTCTAAGTGCCTGCAAAGAAAAAAATCTCTACTCCACACAACCTGCCAACAAACTGCAAAAAAATTACCACACCACACAGGCTTTATTACATTCAGAGCACACCACTCATTCACCCACCACACCAACCACCCCTCACTCTCAGCTCATCCTGTCTGCCACCAGCCAGCTACAACTGGCAATCGCCCTCCATCTGCAGCGCTCCCCAGGAACAGTGTTCCCAGGGGCCTCGCAAATCGCCCTGCCTGCAAAAACCCCATCCCGAGCCTGACCTCCGCCCAAACATTGGCGATGAACGTCGCCTCGCAGAGCGGCCGGGACCGGGGAAAAAAACCCCAGCCGGGGGAGGGAAAAAAAAAAACATCCCCCGGCTGGGGTTTTTTATTCTAATTTCTTAAAAATTTAGTCTCAAGACTACATACAACCTGCAATAAAATAGTTCACACATACATGGTTAGGAACAGCCAGAAACTAACACGCCTTCAACAACCCCCACCCACTCATAACACTACTGTTTCACCACCCACCTGCCATGATGGTGTAGCACCCCAGCTCTAGAGCCATCCCTGAAACTGCCTCAGCATAAGATACCTTCATGAGACCTAACCCTCACCCTCATGATAGGGTCATAGCATACCAAGTTGGAAGGGACCTCAAGGACCATCTGGTCCAACCTTTCTTGGCAAAATCTATCTCTACGCAAGATGGCCCGGCACCCTGTCTGGCTGAATCTTAAAAGTGTGCAATATTGGGGAATCCGCTGGAACATTGTTTCCACAGCTGATTACACTCATTGTAAAACATTTTCCTCTTGTGTCCAATCACAATCACTGCACAAGTAGCTTGGGCCCATTTACCTTCATCTTTGCCGTGGGACTCCTTGTAAAAGGGGAGACTCCATCTTCTTTGGAGCCACCCTTTGAAGACAGAAACTTAGTGATAAAGTCTCCCCTAAGCCTGCTTTTCTCAGGGCTGAACAATCCCAGTTCTCTCAGCCTTTGCTCACATGGCAGGGCACACTTCCCAGTCCTTTAATCATCTTTGTGGCCATTCTCTGCACCCTCTCCAGCCTATTCACCTGTTTGAGTAGCAGGGTACCAAAAATATATACACACAATATTCCAGGTGTGGCCAGACAAGCACCACGTAGAGTGGTATAATGACTTCATTATCTCTGCTGGTGACATCCTTGTTACTGTAACCCTGCATCCCATTCGCTTTCTTTGCCACAGCAGCATGCCGTTCGCTCGTATCGACCCGCTTCTCCGCCGGGACCGCCGGTGTCCCTTTCCGCAGCTCCTCCACGGCCGGGTAAATCCCAGCCTGTGCCGCACTCCTGGATTATGTTTTCCCAGGTACAAGAATGCACTCTTCCAGCCTATGCAGGTCTTCCTGCAGGGTGGCTCTCCCCTCCAAAGTGCCCGCTTCCCCACTCAGTTTCAGGTCATTATCAAACTTGATCAGGACCCACTTGATCCCATTATCATCAAGATCGGCTACGAGGATACTAAACAGCATTGCCCCGATATCAATCCCCGTGAAATCCCACCTCTGCCAGGTGGCCGGTTTCAGAAGGAGCTATTTGCCACCATCCTCTGGGGGTGGCCTGTCACCCACTTCCCCATCGACCCAACAAGCCAGTTGTCTACACCAGAATGCAGCAGTATTCAGAGGGAAGCTGTGGGAAACTATCAAAAGCCTCGGAACAATCCGGATAGACTATATCCGCTGCTCTCCCCCCATCGACGGAGCAGGTTACTTAGACATAGAGGGCAATCGGGTGTGTGAAGCACGACTTGCCCTTGTGGAATCCGTGCTAGCTTTTCTCAATCACGTGCTTCATTTGCCTTGTAATAGCCTCCAGGACGCTTCATTCCGCATCTTGCCTAAGGACCAAAATATGACTGACAAGGCTATAATTTCCTCTATCCTCCCCTTTAAACCCTTGTTGTAGATGGGGATGACATTAGACTTCTTGCAGTCTTCTCGGATCTCCAGAACAACTTCTCAAAGATTATGGAGAAAAGGCACACAAAGACCATCTTCTGGTGATCCGCTTGCCGCCTCTACAGGTGAGTGGTGCATGGCTCATTCCTCAGCACCTGTAAAAACAATATCATCAAACAAGCCACCCAGATACAGACCTATACCTTAGCAACCCCAGACATCTTGTTCCCACTTAGGAATACCATCTAGAGTCCAACTACAGCCTACCATTACAAAACAACAAAACAGCAAAACAGAAAACCCCACACCTTTAAGGCCCACACAAAGAAGCCTTAACACCTCTGACATGGAATCCGCCTCGCTGCCCCTGAACGGCCCCTCCCACATGGCTGCACGCAACCCCAAACACTACAGGAACAGCTATCCACACTACCTGCTGATGGCTACTCAACCTCAGATGACTGTACAACCTTTGCCGCAACAGTCTAGGCATATCACCGGGTTAGCCATAGACTCTTGTCCCTATTCCACCTACCACTGACTCTACAACCCTGGGCAGGGCAGCTCCCAGCCAAACGCACGCACAGACCGACGCTACACAGAACGCTACAAACAAGGCGCCTCAGAGATGAGAGAAAACTCTCAGCAAGAAAAAGGACACTCAGACAGAAGATGTCAGCAAGCAAGATGACCTGCAGGGCCGTGATGGTGATGTGAGGAGGCTCTGTGGCAACCCCAGAAAAAGAGTTGAACGTCACAGCCTGTGACAAGAAGTTACCCTCAAAACTGAGACGATGCCTGTGCAAGAAGCCTGGCTTCAAGACCTAACAACTTAAGGATGCAGGGAAGAACTCCCACTCCACTAAAAGAGACGGCTAAAGAGCAGACCTGCTCACAGCCAGGAACACCGCTGCAACAAAGACGACCACTGAGAAATCTCCAAGATGCAGGACCGATCCACGCTTTAAGACTTTGATGCAAGAAAAGAAGTGCCTGAGTAGCGCTATGCCGATGAGTACAGGAATTCAAGAACCTAGGGATGGTGGCCGAGGCACGTGCCGTGCTCCTTGAGCACAAAGAGCAAAGAGGACGTGGAGACCCGAGGAAGGTCCAAGACACACAAGACAGACCACACAAACTACACAACAGACAGACACAGGCTGGAACTGCCCTGCCCACCAATACACTCATGTCATGCTGAAGAGTAACCTGCTACCCTTTACCTGCCCAAAGGGGACTCCTCCTGGACAGCCCTCTCCCCTACACTATCTTTACAACCCCCTCATGCAATTGCCAACCTTATCCCCTTGCCCCCTCCCCAGCACCGAGCCTCACCCTCACCTTCAGAGGGCCACAAGTCTCATTCCATCCTCAACAAAACAAAAAAACCACCATCACCCCACTGGATAAGTCCTGCAGTTGCCAGCTTCCTCATCATCATCTGCAAAAAAAACCCCACCCCAAGCCACACTCAGCTGTGCCATCAGTCAGCAGCGCATCCGTCACCACACACCTTTCGCACAACATCCCCGCATCAGACACGCTGTGGCATTCTGCTGGCCTGCTCCAAGCTAATTCCACAGTCGGATGCTGCGGTGGTTGTCACTTCTGGCACCTACAATACCAAGACATGCAACGTTACCATTGCGCTTGCGAGACATCGCCAGCCCCTGCTCCTCTGCTCTGCTACCCAGCTCACCTCAAACTCTCTTCCCACCTCAAACACTCATCCAATTACAAAGGCAGCCTGCACAGAACCTGCAAAAGCAAAGAGTAAAAAAAATCAACTCATCAGCATATAGTACTTTGCTATTAGATGCTAACCTAGCCCACATCTGCCTCACCTTCAGGGACCCCTCGTCAGTACACGGCAACACCCCTCCGAGCCTGCGTACTTCACCTGAAAAAAACCCAGCAGTAAGGCACATGCCGAGATACAGCCTGAAGCCAAAGCCTGCCAATAGTGATCCCCATCTCACATTCCTTTCCCTTGACAGCTCACCCACCTGGCCTCCGTCTCCTTGGTTTTCCATATTCAGGTTTGCACACCACCTGTAAAAGCCAGATAACATTTGCTGCTTATAAACTGCACCAACAACACCTGAAAAGTAACCGCTACTTCACCCCACCGATCAACGCTCACCTTACCCGAGTCAGCGACGGTGCCCTTATCCTACATCACTTCACACTTTCACAGTAGGAAAAATAGAAATACCGTAATGTAGTCACGTAGCGACACTGAGCACATCTTCCCTTTAATATCACCCAAGTCTTAATACAATCTGCTCTCCTACGCTGCGCTTAGTTGCGTAGCTTGTCCCTCTGCATCTGCAAAAATATATCATTGAAAAAATCACACAGATGCAAAGTACTATCTTAACAACTCCAGAGGCCTTGTTCCTATTTAGGAACACCACGTACAGTTCAGCTACAGCCTGCCATTAAAGTAAGTACATATATCAAACATTAAGCCCTACACATACAAGCCTAAACACCTTTAAGACTGCTTCTGCTCAACGAGCACTCTAGCTGCCTCTCCCACACACTGCCAGTCATCCCCTTGGCACTTGCCAAATGCTACAGAAGCCACAGTCCTCACCTGCTGCCAACAACTACTCCATCCAAGATGACAGTACAACCTTTACCTCAACAGTCCAGGCATATCGACATGTTAGCCACAGCTACTCTTGTCACTATTCCACCTACCCAGCGCCAACTCTATACCCCCAGGCAGGGCAGCTCCAAGCCAATCACACACATGCACAGACCAACGCTACACAGAATGCTACAAACAAGGCGCCTCAGAGATGAGAGAAAACTCTCAGCAAGAAAAAGGACACTCAGACAGAAGATGTCAGCAAGCAAGACGACCTGCAGGGCCGTGATGGTGATGTGACGAGGCTCTGTGGCAACCGCAGAAAAAGAGTAGAACATCACAGCCCGTGACAGGAAGCTACCCTCAAAACTGAGACGATGCCTGTGCAAGAAGCCTGGCTTCAAGACCTAACAACTTAAGGATGCAGGGAAGAAATCCCACTCCACTAAAAGAGACGGCTAAAGAGCAGACCTGCTCACAGCCAGGAACACCGCTGGGAAATCTCCAAGATGCAGGACCGATCCACGCTTTAAGACTTTGATGCAAGAAAAGAAGTGCCTGAGTAGCGCTATGCCGATAAGTACAAGAATTCAAGAACCTAGGGATGGTGGCCGAGGCACGTGCCGTGCTCCTTGAGCACAAAGAGCAAAGAGGACGTGGAGACCCGAGGAAGGTCCAAGACACACAAGACAGACCACACAAACTACACAACAGACAGACACAGGCTGGAACTGCCCTGCCCACTAACACACTAGTATCATGCTGAAGAGTAACCCGCTACCCTTTACCTGCCCAAGGGGGACTCCTCCTGGACAGCCCTCTCCCCTACGCTATCTTTACAACCCCTTCATGTAATTGCCAACCTTGTCCTCTTGCCCCCTCCCCAGCACCGGTGCCTCAACTTCGCCTTCAGAGGGCCACGAGTCTCATTCCATCCTCAACGAGACAAAAACCACAATCTGCCCACTGGAGGAATCCTGCAGGTGCCAGCTCCCTCATCATCATCCGCAAAAAAAACCCCACCCCAAGCCACACAACCGTGGCATCAGTCAGCAGCAGATCCGTCACCAGGCACCTTCCCACAACATCCACTGCATCAGACACGCTGTGGCATCCTGCTCACCTGCTCCATGCTGATTCCACAGTCGGACGCTGTGGTTCTCGCCACTTGTGGCACCTACGATACCGAGACATGCAAAATTGCCATGGCGCTTGCGAGACATTACCAGCCTCTGCTCCTCTGCTCTGCTCCCCAGCTCACCTCAAATGCTCTTCCCACCTCAAACACTCATCCACTTCCAAGGGCAGCCCGCACAGAACCTGCAAAACCAAAGAGAAACACTTCGACTGACTAGCCATATAGTACTTGTCTAGTAGATGCCAAGATGTCCCACATCCACCTCACCTTCTCAGACCCCTCGTCAGCCTCTGCCCGTGCCCCTCTGAGCCAGTGTGCGGCACCTGCAAAAACCCAAGCGGTAAAGGCACGTACCGAGATACAGCCCAAAACCACATCCTGCCCGCACTGATCCCCATCTCGCACACCTTTCCCTTGATGGCTCCCCTGCCTGGCCTCCATCACTTTGGGTTTCCATGTTGAGGTTTACACACCACCTGTAAAAGGCAAATAACATTTATTGTTTATAACTGCACTAGCAACACACCGCCTGAAAAATAACCGCTACTTCAGCCCACCGATCAACACTCACCTTGCCCGAGTCAATTCCAGTGCCCATATCCAAAATAGCTCATTGCTTCATACCTTCAAAATAAGAAAAACCCACCATCATGTAGTCACATAGCCACCAGTCACATCTTTCCTCTAATACCATGCACCAACCCACCTTCTTACTGTCCTCTGCTCACCTCTACTCCATCACCCTGCACAGCTTGTGCCTCTGCACCTGCAAAAACAATATCAAACAAGCCACCCGGATGCAGACCTATACCTTAGCAACCCCAGACATCTCGTTCCCACTTAGGAATACCATCTAGAGTCCAACTACAGCCTACCATTACAAAAAAAACAGAAAACCCCACACCTTTAAGGCCCACACAAAGAAGCCTTAACGCCTCTGACATAGAATCTGCTTCGCTACCCCTGAACAGCCCCTCCCACATGGCTGCGCTCAACCCCATCAAACACTATGAGAACAGCTGTCCACACAACCTGCTGATGGCTACTCAACCTCAGATGACTGTACAACCTTTGCCGCAACAGTCTAGGCATATCAACAGGTTAGCCATAGACTCTTGTCGCTATTCCACCTACAACCCTGGACAGGGCAGCTCCAAGCCAATCACACACACACAGAGACCAACGCTACACAGAACGCTACAAACAAGGCGCCTCAGAGATGAGAGAAAACTCTCAGCAAGAAAAAGGACACTCAGACAGAAGATGTCAGCAAGCAAGATGACCTGCAGGGCCGTGATGGTGATGTGACGAGGCTCTGTGGCAACCGCAGAAAAAGAGTAGAACATCACAGCCCGTGACAAGAAGTTACCCTCAAAACTGAGACGATGCCTGTGCAAGAAGCCTGGCTTCAAGACCTAACAACTTAAGGATCCAGGAAAAAGTCCCGCTCCGCTAAAAGAGACAGCTAGAGAGCAGACCTGCTCACAGCCAGGAACACCGCTGCAACAAAGACAACTGCTGGGAAATCTCCAAGATGCAGGACCGATCCACGGTTTAAGACTTTGATGCAGGAAAAGAAGTGCTTGAGTAGCGCTATGCCGATGAGTACAGGCATTTGAGACCCTAGGGGTGGCGGCCGAGACGTGTGCCATGCTCCTTGAGCGCAAAGAGGACGTGGAGACCCGAGGAAGGTCCAAGACACACATGACAGACCACACAAACCATGCAACAACACACGCAGGCTGAAACTGCCCTGCCCACCAACACACTAGTGTCATGTTGAAGATTAACCTGCTACCCTTTACCTGCCCAAAGGGGACTCCTCCTGGACAGCCCTCTCCCCTACACTATCTTTACAACCCCTTCATGCAATTGCCAATAATTCTGTCCCCTCCATCCCCCAGCCCCTCCCCAGCACTGGAGCCTCAGCTTCGCCTTCAGAGGGCCAGGAGTCTGTTTCCATCCTCAAAGAGACAAAATCACAATCAGCCCACTGAAGAAATCCTGCAGTTGCCAGGTTCCTCATCATCATCCGAAAAAGAGCCCACCACACAACACCAAGCCACACACAACGGTGCCATCAGTCAGCATCACATCCGTCACCATGCACCTTTCTGACAACATCCCCTACATCAGACACACTCTGCTGTTCTGCTCACCTGCTCCATGCTAATTCCACTCAGATGCTATGGCTGTCATCACTTGTGGCACCTACGATGCCAAGACATGCAAAGTTATCATCGCACTTGCGAGACATCGCCAGCCCCGTGCTCCTCCGCTCTGCTACCCAGCTCACCTCAAACGCTCGTTCAATTCCACAGGCAGCCTGCACAGAACCTGCAAAAGCAAAGAGTAAAAATTCAACTCATTAGCATATAGTACTTTGCTATTAGATGCCAGCCTGGCCCACAACTGCCTCACCTTCAGGGACCCCTCGTCAGTACACGGCGACACCCCTCCGAGCCTGCGTACTTCACCTGAAAAAAACCCAGCAGTAAGGCACATGCCGAGATACAGCCTGAAGCCAAAGCCTGCCAATAGTGATCCCCATCTCACATTCCTTTCCCTTGACAGCTCACCCACCTGGCCTCCGTCTCCTTGGTTTTCCATATTCAGGTTTGCACACCACCTGTAAAAGCCAGATAACATTTGCTGCTTATAAACTGCACCAACAACACAACACCTGAAAAGTAACCGCTACTTCACCCACCGATCAACGCTCACCTTGCCCGAGTCAGCTACGGTGCCCTTATCCCACATCGCTCATCGCTTCACGCTTTCACAGTAAGAAAAATAGAAATAGCGTAACGTAGTCACATAGCCACACTGAGCACATCTTCCCTTTAATTCCACACACCGACCCACCTTCTTACGGCATTCCGCTCTCCTACGCTGCGCTTAGTTGCGTGCCTTGTCCCTCTGCATCTGCAAAAATAATATCATTGAAAAAGTCACACAGATGCAAAGTACTATCTTAACAACTCCAGAGGCCTTGTTCCTATTTAGGAACACCACGTACAGTTCAGCTACAGCCTGCCATTAAAGTAAGTACATAAATCAAACATTAAGCCCTACACATACAAGCCTAAACACCTTTGAGACTCCTTCTGCTCAATAAGCACTCCAGCTGCCTCTCCCACACACCTCCAGTCATCCCCTTGGCACCTGCAAAACACTACATAAGTCACGGTCCTCACCCGCTGCCAACAGCTACTCCGTCCCCCGTGACTGTACAACCTTTGCTTCAGTCTAGACATATCAACAGATTAGCCATAGCGATTCTTATTGCTATTCAACCTAGCCCAGCCCTGACTCTATACCCCCAAGCAGGGCAGCTCCAAGCCAAACACGCACACGCACAAACCAACGCGAAAGAGAATGCTACAAACAAGGCGCCTCAGAGATGAGAGAACACTCAGCAAGAAAAATGACACCCAGACGGAAGATGTAGTCAAGCAAGAAGACCCGCGGGGCTGCGATGGTGATGTGAGGAGGCTCTACGGCAACCCCAGAAAAGGAGTACAACATCACAGCCCGTGACAAGAAGTTACTCTCAAAACTGAGAGGATGTCTGTGCAAGAAGCTTGGATTCGAGACCTAAGAAGAGAGGATGTGGGGAAAAGTCCCAATGCCCTAAAATAGATGCCTAGATCAGACCTGCTCACGCAGCCAGGAACGCCGCTGCGGAAGAGGACCATCCAGAAACTTCTGAGATGCGAGACAAAAGCACCCAATTGATGCTATGCCAACGAGTACAGGCATTTGAGACCATAGGTATTGTACTAAAGGCACACGCCGTGCTCATCAAGCGCAAGAGAACGTATTGTGACCCGAGGAAGTTCAAAGACACGCAAGACGGACCACACAAACTACACAACGGGCACAGGCTGGAACTGCCCTGCCCAGAACATGCTAGCATCATACCGATGAGTAACCTGCTCCCTTTACCTGCCCAAAGGGGACCCTTGCTGAACAGCCCTCTCCCCTACGCTATCTTTACAACCCCTTCGTGCAATTGCCGACCTCGTCCCCTCCCGAGCACCGGTGCCTCAACTTAGCTTTCAGACGTCCGGGAGCCTGAATCCATCCTTGACAAAAAAACCATATTGGCTAGTAGATATTTTCCCACAGTTGCCAGGCATCATGCACGGCACCTAGAAAACCAGAGATACAAAGTGACCGCTGGGCCTGGAAGCGGTCGCCCGCTCACAGATCTACCCCTCAAAAATAACCGCCGCTACGGTTTGGTGTTCATCGCTCGCCTTGGCTGACAACCTCAGGTGCAGACATCCTGCTCTGCAGGTTGTTTTGTGGGTCGCTTTACACCTTCCAAACAGAGCATTAACTAGTCACATAGGCACTAACAGTGGCACCTTCCTTCCGTCATCGTGTGCCGACCTACCTTCTCGTTGCGCTCCGCTCGCCTCCTCCCTTCGGTGTTCGGCTCCCTACCGTGCATCTGCAGCGAGAATAAAACAAAGTCAACCGGATGCTGGCAAATACCATAACAAACAGCGAGCCTACCCCTTCTGGCCCCTTTGCTCCGCTAACCTTGGCGATCTGTGCTGCGTGCTCCGCTCTGGCATACAGAGTCAGCAACATCAGCGAGTTCAAGAAAACACAAACAGTAACACCCAGAAATGGTATACACCCTTCCCTCTTCTTTCCCTTAGCTTAACAGTCACATCCCAGACATATCCTATCCCCCAGCAGTCTAACACAGCTCTGCTCACCTCCTGTGCTCTACCTCGGGGTCACTGGCCACAACAGGAGCCCGCTTGTATAGTCGGTCCATCTCTGAGGACTCGGGAACCGTAATCTTCAATGCCCGGCCGGCCTAAGAAAAGCAACCGAGCGTGAAGCAACTGAGACTGCCTGACAGATGAAGCCACGAGGATGAGAGGTCCACCGTGACGGCGGCTCGAGACCCTTGAGCCCAGTTACCTACAAAGCCCCTTAGGGAATTACAGCGGCAGGCGGCCGATGGAAAAACCACCGTGGTGTGACGTGGTGACTCAAAGATCTAAAATGGACACCTTACGACTACAGAAACTGGGCCTAAAAACACAACAGCTGAACAAGAACAAGAGAACCTAACTGCCATGACTGATACTAGACCAGACCTGATTGGACACTTCAGGAAAAAGGCAAAAATGGAATAATAGGAAAAGCTTGTGTGCCCAGGACCGAGCTAAAGAAACCCACAGCCCTGCCTGGAGATTGTTACAAGCACAAAGAATACACATCCTCTTCTCCAAGAAGTTCCGAGGAAGACAATGATACAAGAAATCTGGAAATAAGTGCCTAGTCAATGCCTCTAAATAACAATGACTGTGACATCCACAGGGACAGTGAAGGGATGGATGGAAAGATTCAGTCAGGGAATGAAGTAAGAAAAAGGCACAGAGGAGCAGAGACCTCCGACTTCTGGAGGATGTATTTTAATGTACCTCATGCTTTCCGAGATGAGGTTCAGCCCTGCATGTTGCGATGAGGGGGCCTAGACAGTTTACGCTGCCTCTCTTGCGACTTTGGCATACCTCCCGTCAGCTGCGGAGAGACAAAAATACAGACCTCATCGACACCCAAATCCAAGTGCAAAACCCATCTGAGAAACGCTGGTGAACCCGCCTCCCTTTCCCAACCATCCCCTGGTCCCAAAACTTTAGAAATCCCTTCTCTTCTCCTGAACTATCAGGGAAAGACCCCACTCTTTCCCAACAGCTCCCGCACTGTACTCGCACCCCTGAACCCCCTATATCGGCCGCTCCTCGGGAGCTGCTCTTCCAAGCTGTGCCCTGTGAGCGCCTCCTATCTTCTGTCTTCCCACGGACTCCAGGCTCTGCTACAGGCCCACAAAATAAGAGAGGTCCTGATGCTTATAATCTATGAGGGGCCTGCCACAAACTGCAAAATTTCCAGAGACGACATGGTACTCTGGGGGCAATCGGGAAAGGCAGTGAGCCGTTCCATACCCTCAAACACGCTATGCCTCATGTCCCGGCTGCTTTCTTGAGAAATGCTACAATATACAGATGCGTATGAGGTGCTCACCTTAATGCCTGCTAGATCATCTCACCATCGGTCCTGTAAGGAGAGGATATCAACAACTTCCACAGTATACAGCCAAACTGGTGAAAAAAAACAAGACTCCATCTTCAATAAAGTCAGGAATGCCAGAAAAATACAATGCACTGAGAACAAGGAAAAAACCCCAAAACACACTATTAAACCATCTTGACACCCCAAACATGCAATATAAAATTACTCATCTGAAAAAAAAAAAACACCTGCATATAAATGTACTTTCTCTTATATGTGCTGGTGAAACCTTGAGTGGACCTGAAGCCCTTAACTCAAACAGACGCCTCCAGATCTCTCAATATTGAAACACAACTACCCACATAGCTTAGCTCAAAAGCTACCTCAAAACCAACAATAAACTGAAGGAACAGCAGAGCACACACACCCAAGAAGCCCAGGAGCAGAATGAGCTCCCTGATGAGAGGCTGTGGCTCATATACCCCAGGCCCCGCCCACCACCCTTCCCACAATCCCCTGGGAACAGGGAGGGGCAAACCATCGGAAAGCATAAAGGCAGCTACAGGAGCAGCAGGGAGTTTTTTGGTCGGCCTTAATTTTACAGCATGCAAAGTACTGGACAGAAAAAGCAACCCTTACTGGAGATGATGACAATCCCTGCTCCTTTACTACAACTACATCTGTTGTATCGATGATGTGACAGGGTAAAAAATTAAACCTAATTTTTCTGGGGCATAGATAGAAAAAGATAGATGTCATGCTAAGCTGTGTAGGAAAGTAGCTCGTTACATGCAACATCAATAGTATTATCAAAAATGATATGCTTTAGTTCCCAATAGAAAATAACAAAATGCTATAGGGTTATGCTTCATTTCTAGCAAGACGGCACATGCTTCCTAACTTCTACGAGAACTACGTTGCGGACGGGACTGAATGACAAAGCAGATCTAGATCCTGTAAGAATCCTTTCTCAAAAATATCTCTGGTTGCAAAGTAAACTATGTACTGTAAATCACTAACGATTCAGAGGCACCTCGACGGTCTCTCCGACTGACTCCGTTAAGAGAACTACATGAGTCCCAAAGGACAGAAAACTTGAAAAAAACATGGAAATACAAGAAACGTATGAGAGGCTGTATGAAGCAGCCTAATTAACACCTAGGTAGTTAGAAGAAAAATAAATTGCAAAGCACAGCACAAAACACCACGGGAGACACGTCCGTCAAAACAGATGAAGGCTATCGCCTTCTCTGAAAAACTCAAGAGGAGATCTGCACCGACAATAGACATCTTTGGGGTGCCAGATACCAAACAGAAACATACTATAAGGCAGAAAAGAGACAGACTGCTGTGGAGCGCAAAGATAGCTTAGCCAAAGGTTCTGACAGAACGACAGGCATCGTCACAGGGGTGAGAGAGGTCCTGAAGAGGCCGGAGAGACTGTACTGGTTTTGGCCGGGATAGAGTTAATTTTCTTTATAGTAGCCAGTACGGGGCTACATGTTGGATATGTGCTGAACAGAGTGTGAATAATAGAGAGATGTTCTAGTTGTTGCAAAGTAGTGCTTATACTAAATCGAGTACTTTCCAGCTTCCCATGCTCTGCCAGGTGCACAAGAAGTTGGGGGGGGGGGGGGGGCGGCGATGGACACAAACACGACACAGCTGGGACAGCTGACCCTAACTGACTAAAGGGCTATTCCATACCATATGATGTCATGCTCAGCATATAAAGGTGTGGGAAGAAGGAGGAAGGGGGGACATGTTCTGAGTTACGGCATTTTGTCTTCCCAAGTAACCGTTATGCATAATGGAGCCCTGCTTTCCTGCAGATGGCCGAACACCTGCCTGTCAATGGGAACGAGTGAATGAATTCCTTGGTTTGCTTTGCTTGTGTGCGTGGTTTTTGCTTTACCTGTTAAACCATCTTTATCCCAACCTGTGAGTTTTCTCGCTTTTACTCTTCCGATTCTCTCCCCCCTCCTACCAGGGGGGAGTGAGCACGTGGCTGAGCGGTGCTTAGTTGCTGGCTGGGGTTAAACCGTGAAGGTCGTTTTTGGTGCCCAACATGGGGCTCGAAGGGTTCAAGATAACGAAAGGTTTGATTGCCGTGTGCTAGACCAAAGTTATAGCTGTTATTGCTGTTTAGCGATTAATTGGCAGGCTTCTGTGCTTACCGTGGGGCGTGCTTGCCTTACTGTATATGACAGTCTAGTGCTTGTTAGTGGCTGCTTTTTGCTTTCACACCTTGCTGTACTGCTGATCGCATGACTCTGCCGTGCCTGGGAACGCTTGGATAACGGCAACGGCGACGTGCCTGCGTTATCCCACGACTGCGAGGTCGTTTACCCGCTGTGCGAGACGCCGATATACGCACGGGGCAGAGATATTTTATGTCGTGTCTGCGCGGAGATGGGTGCTAGGCGGTAGCTCCGCAAAGCTAGCGCAAAGTTCGGTCACGCGGGTACGGTATTTATATGGTCTACTTATGCGTAGGCATAAGTAATTACACAAAGCAGTTTTCTATTGGTCTACATTTCTCTTACTTCAGCTTAAAGCTACAGCGCTACTTTAACATGCTGCGCACGCTCAGAGGTGAGGGCGCTCTGCTTGGGCCGGGGTCTCCGGCTCGAGGGGTGTGACTTTTAGTATTATAATGAGGATAGGTTGCGTGAGGGTGCTTCTTATCACGCTTCTACTAGGAGCTTTAGATGGTTCCCAAAACGTGGTACTTAGCTTTCATATTTCTCCAGGATGTGCTTGACTCCCAAGGACAGTAATGCTTGTTTAGACGTTCCCCTTTCCGGTCAGATTCCCCCTTACCGGCTTTACGTAAGCCCTGGCCTTCCACCGCCTCCTGTTAGACTACAATTGCTCCGTTTGTGACTGTGAGACTTTTCTTCATAGTCCCCATATGTCTCATTATTAGTTCTCATTAGTAGTATATTATTTCCCGTAGTAACTTGTACAATTAGTCGTGTAACACATTTTAAGGCACCGCTAACAACAATACAGATGAATATCACGACGATTACAATTATAATCATCGTTTGAGGTAAACTTGCCAACCGTGCTGTTAGGGAGAACCCAAAACTTTGTAACATTTTGCTTAGAGGCCTGAATATCTCTACTTGATTTTGCCACTTATTTTATTTCACCTAGTTGTTGATCTAAATGTTCGGTTATATTGGGGATATGGATGCAACGATCTTTGCTTTTCAGTTTTAGGTCCCGACATACCCGGTGTTCCGGTAGTAACATTAAATCTAAGATTAGCCTATTCTGCAACGTAATTTTTGACGTTTCTTGTCACTGAGTATTTTAAATCTTGTAATCCTACTCTAGTCGCGTTCGCTAACCGCATTCTATTCTGAAAGCAGGTAATTTGGAGACTGAAGATAGCTTTGCTTTAAATCTAAAGCTAAAATTGCCCGCTCGAGGGGATCGGCTGCAGATTTACGTAATGGCAAACAGGTCGTTATACCGCTGATGTAATGGATTCTTCCAAAGAAATGGACAAGTTTTAAGACTAGATATCTGTTACAAAAAGTAAATGCTAGGTTAATCGATGTCAGAGATAAAATTTTTATTGGACCGTGCTCAATTAATAACACTTCCTGAGAGTGTCCTAGGAGTAATTTTAATAGTACTTTTCTAAAAGAAAAACATTGATACAATTCATCGACAGTCCCTGGTTAGTCAGAGTTTCAGTCATCCGGTTGGCGCAAAGATCCGCTTGTCCTGGTCTGGTGCCGCCTTTGCTCTGTGGCCGTGAAAAGCCGAAATCGGGACTCGATAGTCGGGATGACTATTAAGCAGGTATTCTTTATTGCAGCGCTGGCTGGGGATCGCTCTGCCAGGTTAGCGCAACACCTCGGTTCATATACAGGAAAATCATACGTAGTCATCAGATTTCCTGAAGAGGGCAGTTTTATGGAGAAGAGTTCCCAGAATTCATTTACGTAGTCCGAGCGTGCGCAGTAAAACTAGGGTTAGGGTCTCTTCACCCTCCCGGTGGTCTTCCCTAGTCTTCCTCACGTTGTCCGCTAGTTGAACTTTGGGCTTCCTTTGTCCATAGATAGCCATTGACTTAGCTCATCGGTCCTCCTTCGGCCTCGGAATGTTACAAGGGGGTCGAGTTAAACTAGTTCTTTGTTGCTTCTCTTCGGCACAAAGGTCCCGAGTTCCTATTATCTGTGATTTAATTAGGAAGCCTAACGAGCTTGCTCGAGGCCTGTTTAGTCCTATCGGGTAAGAAGTTACAGGAAATGTCCTACCATCAACTCTGCTCAGCAGGTAACTAAAACTATCTTTGCAAAGGGGAAGAGAACAAAAGACAACGACGATGCGAGTGAAACTAAAAAAAAATGCGAGTCCATGTATCCCAGTAAGGTCTTAGTCAGGGATTGTCAGGGATTTAACGCTTTCATTCCCCCCTTTTCTTTTGAGGACTTGTAGCTTCCTTGCTACAGTCCTCAGTATACAGTCTTATTACGTCTGAAACAAAGCTTACTACAAAAACTACAATAAAATCAATAAAATGACTAATAAAATAGCAAGGCTCTTTAACTACGACTAGTAAAATATTTCTAATCTTTTTAGGCCTAGAAGGGTGTTATCCTTAATTATTTTATGTTTGCAAAATTCATAAATATTTCATCGTTTTCAAGGGTCTGAGAAAAATACCTTCCCGTTTCTACTCGATGCCTAATCTCGTTGCTTTTCCGATCGCGGTACGTCTCTGCTGAATTCCGGGAACACCGAAGAAAACGCTTAAGAAATACACAAACAAATATTCCTAAAATCGCCAAAGTAATCAATCCGATGAATAATTGTTTCGACCGTCCAAAGGTGGGAAGCCAAGAGTCACTTTATCCCATAAACCTCGAAGCCCCAGTGAAGTCTCATCTGAGGATACTTCCTGGAATATTCGTGCTTGCTCCCAGAGTGCATTTAGATCTGCTTCTACCTGCTTATCTTTATTGATATATGCACAGCAACTGGTATTAATGATGATACGTACACCTCCTTCTTTGGCAGTCAATAAATCTAATGCCATTCCATTTTGCAACGCAACCTTACTGAGAGAAGATACTTCTGTCTCTAAAGTTTTATAGTATTTATGGTTAAATTTTGCATCTGCTCTAGAACTGCGGAAACATTTACTATGGCCTTTTCTAGCTCGCTTACTGCTAGCCACGGTAAGAACTATGAAATTTAGTTCCCCTAATGGCACGTGGGTGGTCTTCTCGCTTAGCCCGTCTCCAGGACGTTCTCAAAATACCTCTAGGTATTTGGGACCGGTCATATATTCGATCCTAACTAACTAAATGAGCTATGGTACGCATTCCCTTCCATCCTGCAGGGAGTCGCTTTCTGCCGATACCGTCGCCACACAGCCACCGATACCTGTCGGGTAGTTTGCGAGGTCCGTCGGTGGCTGTGATATTAGCTCCAGAAAATGATCTTTTGCTTACCCATCCAACCGATGTATTTCTACTGGCATCCCGCTTTGTAGGGCTATAGGTTTCACGTTCAATCCCGTCAAATTCCAAGTTCCTACTTCTACCGCAGTCTTGTCGATCGAATGATCGTTCCACCCGTTCCTACAGGAATAGTTATGATATTTGTTATCGGGGGGGTGGCACGGACAATTATTGGATCTCGCCTTCCGTAGGCAACTATTATCGCTAACTAGAATCTGGGTGTTACTATCGAGTATCTGCAACGTGAAGCTTGGTCTGATCTCATAGCTTGAATTATCATAACTACAAGATCCTCCATCTTGTCTTTCCCAAAACTCAGGCCGAGTATTACTCTCACAATTCCAAGGAGTCGACCCTATGCCGTACAAAGGGACTCTCGTGTCACCTCTCGGTAGGGCGGTACAAATCCAACAATCCTTAGCCCCTGCGGCGTTCGCTATCATCTGAATCGCATTATAATACAAGTTCTCGTTCCAAGCATCTACCGATGAGCTTAAAGTCAATAAAGTTATCGTCGTAACCGTAATTTCAAATCTCCAACGCTTTTGACGGTCCGTCGCGGTTCAGAAGCTTTCTTTGTTCGGGAGTAATGGGTCCGAGGTGTCTGCTCTTTCATCTTGATTGCAGTGAAAGTGGTGAGCAACACCCGATAAGGTCCGTTCCACTTCTCTTCCAATGGGCCGCCTGAAAAATTCTTAACATAAACCCAATTTCCAGGGTGTGACGGTGTGCTTCCCCAGCCCCCGACCTTTATCTCCTGCAACCCTGCTCAGGTGATAACCACCGGTGGCGATTGTAACGGACGCATCTGGTCACGATGGCTGCGTCGGCTCAAAGTGGATTCGGGAGACAGACAGCGACACGACAGCCTAGGGCTACTGTGCAATGCGCCCACCGAAGAAACTAAAATCTGTGGTCGGCATGCAAATATGACTATGGGTCAATCGTCTTATCCCCCATAAATAGCGAGCGGCCCGAGAGCCCTTGGAGCTCTCCTGCACGGCAGCGGGCTGCACGCCGGGATCTCCCCTTGAGCGGGGACGCCTCTCGAGGTTACTCCTCGAGGCTGAGAGATTCCTTGCCGCAACAGGTCCTCGGTAAGTGACTAACAACGTGCTAAACTTTGAAATCTTAGCTAAGTGATATAAAGGATTGATTGCGCACATATAATCCTTTAGACATAAACAGTTGACCGAGTCGGGACCGGATCTAGCCGCACTTACTCCTCTCTGAGGAGGAGTTTAGAAAGCAAGGGGATCTTTTTCCGAACCTCGTGACTCGACGGGAGGGTCTCCCTGACAGTTTTGTCTGACCCTGTCCTCTATGCAGTACGTGATCGAGCGTACCTCGCCATCGAATCTTGTTAAAACACTGTCGCATTGAACTTCGGTAACTCCCTATTCCGTATCAATAAACTATATGTTTACTTCTCTGTTGCGAGTGAAGCGCACCCTCGCTCCGTCCGTGACGCAGGGCTAAATGGGTGGATCGGGTGATCTAACCCTTATGCTCTGGTTCCCAAAACATTCTTATTAATCTTTTCCAATTGGTTTCCTAAGGATATAACATAATTTTCTAAATAATTATTTCCCAGCTGATTCAAATCTTCCCCTTGATATTTGGCCTCATATGGCCTCCCATATAATATCTCAAAAGGGCTCAGAATTTCTTCGGCCCTAGGTTTTCCATGTATCCAAAGTAGCGCAATAGGCAGCGCTCGATACCAATATAGGTTTGCTTCTCGATGTATTTTACTTGCCCGCTGGCTTGCGGTCTGTAGGGTGCGCGCAGTTGCCGATCGATTCCTAATAGTTTGCTGACCTGTTGCGCTACTTCTGCGCAAAAAATGTGTACCCCTATCTGATGAAATGACCGTAGGTAACCCGAATCGAGGTATTATTTCATTTAATAATACCTTAGTTACTTCTCTTGCTTTGCTTGTCCTACAAGGGAACGCCTCTGGCCATCCGGAAAAGGTGTCTGTAAGTATCAATAAGTATCTGTACCCCCCTTTTCTTGGAAGTTCAGAGAAATCAATTTACCAGCGGTCCCCCGGTACATTTCCTCTCCCAATACTTCCTAACTGTGCCCGGTTACCCGAATAGGGATTATTTTTCAAACATATTTCACATTGCTGAGTCACCCGTCAAACTGTAGTATACAAATTTCTCCCTATTAATTTTTGATGTAAAAATTGATACAGGGAATCAGCCCCCCAGTGTGTTTTATTGCGGTGTTCTTTAACAACTCCCCGTACCTGTTTGGCAGGAATTATAATTCTGCCATCGCTCAAGTGGGCCCATCCTTTGAAGGGAACCTGCCCTCCCATTTCTTCTATTAATTCTTTATCAGCCCTCGAATATGCAACGTTTTCTTGGTCACCTAGACTCCTACTTCTGTTACCCGGAATTAAGGTTAAAATCTTTCGGATTCTCTCCGCTGCCTCATAATTAGCCTCATAATCAGCCAAGCTATGACCTTTTTCCTGGTCGGCGTTACCCTTTGGGCGTCCTCGGCAGTGCGTGATGGCGACTTTGGTTGGCAGCTGGACTGCTTCTAATGGGTGAAGGATTTCCTCGGCGTGCTTGATCTGTCTCCCTGGTGCGGTTAGTAGTCCCCGTTCCTTCCAAATTGCTCTGTGAGCGTGGACGACTCCAAAGGCATATTTGGAGTCTGTCCATAGACTTTTTTTTTCCCTTTTGCCAATTCCAGGGCCCTAGTCAGGGCAATAATTTCAGCCTTTTGAGCTGATGTTCCAGCTGGTAATGACTGAGAGTCAATTACTTTGCTTGCTGTCGTCCCCGCATACGCAGCCTTTCGAATACCTTGTCGGATGAAGCTGCTCCCATCCGTGAACCGGGAGGCTTATGCATCGACCAAGGGTTCTTCTTTTAAATCTGCTCTGCTAGAATATACAGTCTCTATGGTTTCCAAACAGTCATGTATCAATGATTCAGATGTCAATCCCACTGAGGAAAGAAGCTGGGTTTGTAACATTAGTCACTTCAATAGTAACATCGTCTGGTTCAACTAGAATAGCCTGGTACCGTAAAAATCGGGATGGAGAAAGCCAATTATTTCCGTATTGTTCTAGTATGGCCGATACTGTGTGTGAAACCAGCACTGTGATTTTTTTGGCCTAAGGTAAATTTCCGGGCCTCTCGGATATTTAGTACTACAGCCGCCACAGCTCGTAGGCACCCTGGCCACCCTTTGCTTACTTTGTCAAGCTGCTTAGAAAAGTAGGCCACAGCTCTTTTGCAGAGTCCCAGTCGTTGAGCTAGGACTCCCAGAGCTATACCTTGTTTGTCATGGGAAAACAGCCAGAAGGGTTTAGTAACGTCAGGTAGGGCCAGGGCCTTCATCGGTTCCTTTTTAAGCGTTTTGAGCGCATTTTGAGCTTCGCTGGACCAAAGCGGTTGAGTGGGATTGTTTTTCAAAAGCTCATACAAAGCTTTTGCTACTATTCCATAATTGTAAATCCATAATCGACACCAACCTGCCATTCCCAAGAAGGTCCTGAATGCCTTTACCGTTTCAAGGAGGGGGGGTTCTGCAGATGGCTTCTTTTCGTTCCGTTCCTAATTCTCGTCGTCTTCCAGATAGCTCGTATCCAAGGTAGGTTACTTGCTGTCGCACCATCTGAGCTTTCTGTTGAGAGACTCGATACCCGTTCGGTCCA
Source organism: Mycteria americana (assembly GCF_035582795.1). Lineage (NCBI taxonomy): Eukaryota > Metazoa > Chordata > Aves > Ciconiiformes > Ciconiidae > Mycteria > Mycteria americana. Next base: position 14,939,099 of record NC_134380.1, on the reverse strand, counting down.
ACAAAGTTCAACCAAGTAACGGTCCATTGAATACAATCGGACTTTGTTTCAGTTGCTGTGAATAAGTCATCTGCAGACCGTAGAAGAGTTCCATCTCTGGAGGGAGGATCCCACGTCTCAAGTTCTCGTGCTCATTGATTCCCAAAAATGGTTGGACTCTTCTTAAAACCTTGGGGTAACGCTGTCCAGGTAAGTTGGGTTTTCCTACCAGTAGGAGGACTTTCCCATTCAAATGCAAATAGGTTTTGGCTCTCCTTGGCCAGAGGCAAGCAGAAGAATGCATCTTTCAAATCTAATACCGTAAGCCATACTTGATTATTTTGTAATTTAGTAAGTAAAGTATAAGGATGGGCCACCACAGGGTGTAAATCTTTAAAATTGATGGGTTTTAGAAAGAATGCCTTTTCCTGTTGGCCAGTAGCTCCCGCTACAGTCACAAAGTCTTTACTCACAGGTATCAATTATTGATTTAAAACAGAGAAAGAAGCACCTGTGTCTACTAAGAATTCTTCTTCTTTTGTCTCCCCAGCCTTATCTTAACCAGTGGATCCGCTAGGGTAGATTCCCCAGGTCCCCCTCAATCGGCCTCTGCTCCAGCAGTCAAGATTTGCGGGGTTCCTTGGAGTCTTGGACATTCGCTCCTCCAACGTCCTTCCCCTCGACAATATGCGCATTGATTCTTTCCCAATACGTTCCCCAGTCCTCCTCTACTTTTGGATAGCCTTCCCCCTTCCTCGCCCTGTAAATCCTCCTCTATTCGGCATTTCTCTCTGTTCCAAGGCTGCCTCCGTGCGGCGGGAGGTTAACGCTACAATCCTTCTGCCTCTCCGGGTGATTCCGCAAAGTAAAAAAAAAAAAAACCACATATCCGCATACATAACCTCATCCCATTTCCATCTCTCCATAAGAACAACATTAACTGCAATATAGTATTATAATTTAAAGATCCATTAAAGGGCCATTTTTCACCATCTTCTAATGTGTACAGGGGACACCACTGATTACAGTATTTGATTAGTGTTTTCTTATTCCCACTCCCACCTGGTTGTCCCCCTATCTCTTTCCAATGTGCTAAGATACATCCTAGGGGGCTATTTCTTTACAATACCACCACTTTGCTGTCCCCCCATTCTTCCTTATTGATTCTGTACTTCTGTTATTCTCCCAGAGATTATTTTAATAACCTGTCGCGCTTTATCCTCCCACTCTGACCACGTTCCACAATTCTCACATTGAATATCTCATCCAAATACAACCCATAAATTTTGGTCACAAATAAAACAATTTACGAGGAAAAGGGGTTCACGTTCGTTTTCAGGATGAGCCACACAGATCTCCCACACTCACTTTGCAGTCGCACCAGATTAACTCAGCTCATTGACGCTTAGTTGCCGATTTTGCAGTGCCTAACGAATATATCCAAATTCAATATCAATAAACCAATGTCCGAGTTAGGTGCCGGTAAATCTGTACCGCCAACGGTACAAAACTCACGCGGGTTTCGTAAGCGTACCGATACCAAAGGGCACGATATTGCACAAGTACAAGGCTTAACCTGTGCCTGTACCAAACGTATACCCTCAGGCACGAGTAGCCAGGTATACGGCGCTCAGCCTAGGACGTCTCCTACGACTTACGAGAACCTTCCAAAGGACCGGTCCCAAATTCCAAAACAGAAAAGATTTTAAAAATACCGTTTTTCCTTTAGATGGTCCTTGTCTGCTCCCGCAGTGATCCGATTGAGGCGAGGAGGCCCTCGGGGAAATCCCGGGGGTACCCTATGGAGTCCTTGTTCTCAGCGGGTCCTGCAGCCGAGCAGAGCGGGTCCCACCTGGGGTGCCAGATTGTTGCCGTGAAAAGCCGAAATCGGGACTCGATACTCAGGATGACTATTAAGCAGGTATTCTTTATCGCAGCGCTGGCTGGGGATCGCTCCGCCGCAAGTGCTCCGCCAGGTTAGCGCAACACCTCGGTTCATATACAGGAAAATCATACGTAGTCATCAGATTTCCTGAAAAGGGCAGTTTTATGGTGATGAGTTCCCAGAGTTCATTTACATAGTCCAAGCATGCGCAGTAAAACTAGGGTTAGGGTCTCTTCACCCTCCCGGTGGTCTTCCCTAGTCTTCCTCACGTTGTCCGCTAGTTGAACTTTGGGCTTCCTTTGTCCATAGATAGCCATTGAGTTAGCTCATCGGTCCTCCTTCGGCCTCGGAATGTTACAAGGGGGTCGATTTAAACTAGTTCTTTGGTGCTTCTCTTCGGCACAAAGGTCCCGAGTTCCTGTTATCCGTGATTTAATTAGGAAGCCGAACGAGCTTTCTCAAGGCGTGTTTAGTCCTATCGGGTAAGAAGTTACAGGAAAAGTCCTACCATCAACTCTGCTCAGCAGGTAACTAAAAATATCTTTGCAAAGGGGAAGAGAACAAAAGAAAACAAGGATGTGAGCGAAACTAAAAAAAACCTGCGAGTCTATGTATGACAGTAAGGTTTTAGTCGGGGATTTAACCCTTTCAACTCCGGTATAACGAATCCGGGAGTCAATCCCATTCACCTTTACTGCTGTATATGTTTTCAATAGCACCGTATAAGGTTCTTTCCACTTTTCTTTCAAGGGCTCATCTTTCCAAGTTCGCACGTAGACCGTGTCTCCTGGTTAGAATGGGTGTATCGGAGTGTCCAAGGGAACGGGAGTCTCCTGGTTTAGGTACCTACGCAGGGAGGATAAATTCTGCGAGAGAAAAATCAAATATTCTTTAATTACAGCCTGTCCCTTGACATGCATGCGGTCTCCCTTTGCGGTTAAATGATCGATTGGATACCGTTCCCATACAGGATCTCAAATGCACTAACAGTTTCCCTAACTCTGGGTGTAATTGCTACTCTCATTAATGCTATGGCTCGAATATCTACCCATTTCCTTTGAGTTTCCTCAATGGCACACTTTAGAAATCTGTCTTTTTAGGGTTCGATTCATTCTTTCTACTTTGCCGCTGGACCGTAGCCTCCGAGGGGTATGTAAATCCCATTTAACATTTAGAAATCTAAAAACTCCCTGCGCTATTTCTGCAATAAAGCGGGGTCTGTTATAGGAGAATATACCTTCTGGAACCCTGAATCTGGGGATAGTTTCTTGCGATAAAATTTTAATCGCTTCCTTAGATTTGTTAGTACAACAGGGGAAAGCTTCGGGCCAACCAGAAAAGGTTGGTAACGGTCTACCGTTACCAATAAATATTTATACAGATTACACCTCGGCAATTCCATAAAATCTATTTGCCGGTATTCCCCGGGAGTTGTTCCTCATTTTACGATTCCTCCCATTATTTTCTTTGCAATTTTGGGGTTATTGGCACGACAGATAGCGTGCTTTTTAACTATTATATCTGCTAGGCTTTGCGTTCTTGGCCCAATGACGTGTCTTTTGGCAATTAGTACTAATGCATCTGCTCCTGAGTGTGTTTCTCCGTGCAGTTTCTCAAGTAGAATTTCCATCATCTTTTCAAACATTAATAATTGCTTCAGTGGTGTCACCCACCGACCCTGATCGCTTTTGGAACAATCTAATTGCTCTGCCAATTGATTTTGCTTCTCGGTATATTGTGGGGGCGGATAATTCCAAAGGGGTACTGGAATTAAAGCCCCTTCAAATTTTGATTTCTGTAATGCTGCTTTTTTTGCTAACGGGTTTGCTTTTCGATTTCCCTTTGTGATTTCATTGTTTCCCTTCTGATGTGCTTTACGATGCATTATAGCAACCTCCTTTGGTTGAAGGATTGCCTGTAAGAGCTTCATTATTTGTTCCATATTTGATCGGAGTCCCGTGTGAACTTAATAGTCCTCTTTCTTTCCCAGTTGTCCCACGTGCGTGCGCTGCTCCGAATGCATGCTTAGAATCTGTGTAAATATTGACTCGCTTTCCCTAAGCTCCAAAGCTCGTGTTAGCGCAACCAGTTCTGCCTTTTGAGCAGATGTATTACTAGGCAAAGATATAGCTTCTAAGGCCTGAGAATGTGTTACCGCTGGCTATCCAGCTTTCCGTCTTCCTTCCGACATAAAACCGCTTCCATCAGTAAATAACTCTGGTTCTGCATTTGATAGGGGTTTGTCTCGCAGATCAGGCCTGCTAGAGTACGCTGGTTTGATGGTTGTTAAGCAGTCACGATGCGATTCACCGGATTTGGAAATCGGGAGCAGAGTTGTAGGATTTAGAGCAGAGGTCGGGGAGATTACAACTTCATCTTGTTCCAGCAGCGCAGCTTGATATTTAGCTAACCTGCGTGGGGAGATCCGCTAACGCCCTTTATTTTCAAGGAAAGAAGACATGGCGTGAGGTACAAATACAGTAATAGGTTGGCCAAACGTCAACTTCTCAGATTCTTCAACTAAGGTTGCAGTAGCTGCTACTGCCTTCAAACAAGCAGGCCAACCTTTACTGACTTCGTCTAATTGCTTTGAAAAGTATCCCACCGGTCTTTTCCGGCTCCCCAACCTTTGTGTCAAAACTCCTAATGCCGCTCGCTGTCGTTCACGTACGTATAATTGGAAGGGTTTCCTCAAAATCGGGAGTCTCAAAGCGGGAGCCCCCGTGAGTTTCCTTTTAATTTCATCAAAACTCTTCCTACATTCAGGTGTCCATTCGAGAATCCCCTCAGGTCCTTTCACAGCAGCATACGGTGCTTTGGCAATTAGTCCAAAATCGGGAATCCGTAAGCGACGCCATCCGGCCATCACCAGAAATCCTCTTAATTGCTTCTCTGATGTCGGTACAGCAATTCTACAAATGGTCTCTTTTCTCTCAGTACTTAATTCTCTCTGTCCTTTGGTGATTTCAAACCCCATATATTGCGCCTTTCCCCCCCGCCCCCATCTGAGCCTTTTTCTTAGAAACCGGATACCCTGCCAAGCCCAGAAAGTTAAGCAAACTGGTGGTGGCTTCCAGACATGCCTCATAACTGTCAGAACCAATTAGCAAATCATCAACATATTGCAACAATGTTACGGCATCGTGATCGTTTTGCCATAGTTCCAATTCTTTGGCCGGTACCTTACCAAATGAGGTAGGGCCGTTCTCGAATCCCTGGGGAAGGACAGTGCAGCAGAGTTGCGTCTTACGTCCTGGAGTTACGTTCTCCCATTCAAAGGCGAAGATGGTCTGGCTCTGCTCATCCACAGGTATACAGAAGGCGGCATCCTTTAAATCTCACACTGCAAAATAAGTATTACTGTTAGGGATTGTAGCAAGAAGGGTATATGGATTTGGAACCAGAGGGTGGACATCTACTGTCCTTGCGTTAATTTCTCATTAAGTCCCGTACCAGTCTATATTCAGAAGAATGGGGCTTCTTTACAGGTAGGATGGGAGTATTAAATTCCGATTGGCGCTCCCGTTAACACTCCATGTTCTAAAAAGGAGCTTATTATATGTTTAATCCTTTTCGGGCCTCCGGCTTAACGGGGTATTGTTTCTTTCTTACCGATTGCGCTCCTGGTTTCAGTTCGGGCTTTACCAGGGTCGCATTCTTTGCTAACCCGGGTATCTCCGATGCCCACACCAGGGGTATGACCGCATTCAGTATGTCCTCTGAAATATTCATTTTTTCATTAGGATCTTTCTCGATAAACAAACATATCTGGGCTTTCCAGGCAGTCTCTGGAGGAATATGCAACTGAACAGAGTCTTCAGAAAAAGTTAGTTGTGCATTCAATTTACAAGTAAATGCCACCCAAGCAATGCTAGGGGGCATTCTGGCCTCTAAAGGAATTCAGGAGTTAATTTAGTGTTTCCAAGGGAACATTCCATAGGTTGTAAAAACAGCCTTAAAGTCTTTTTCCCTCTTGCACCAACAACGCTTCTTTTAGTTCTACTTAAGGGTCCCTGTCATGGTTTAGCCCCAGCCAGCAACTAAGCACCAGACAGCCACTCGCTCACTCCCCCCGCAGTGGGATGGGGAGAGAATCGGAAGAGCAAAAGTAAGAAAACTCATGGGTTGAGATAAAGACAGTTTAACAGGTAAAGCAAAAGCCGCGCGCACAAGCAAAGCAAAGCAAGGAATTCGTTCGCTCCTTCCCATGGGCAGGCAGGTGTTCAGCCATCTCCAGGAAAGCAGGGCTCCATCACGCTTAATGGTTACTTGGAAAGACAAATGCCATCAATCTGAACATCCCCCCTTCCTTCCTCTTCCCCAGCTTTATATACTGAGCATGATGTCACGTGGTATGGAATAGCCCTTTGGTCAGTTTGGATCAAGTATCCTGGCTCTGTCCCCTCCCAGCTTCTTCTGCACCTGGCAGAGCATGGGAAGCTGAGAAGCCCTTGACTAGTGCAGAAACAACATCTCTGTATTATCAACGCTGTCTTCAGCACAAATCCAAAACATAGCCCCATAACAGCCACTATAAAGAAAATTAACTCTATCTCAGCTGAAATCAGGAGAGTCCCCTACAACTACTTACTACAGCATGTGTGGCTCCACTATCAATCAAAAATAAAAAAAATATCTATTCTTTCATTCCCCAGCTTGACTGGAAACAGAGGATCATCTGGGAAAGCTTTAATAGATTGCTCTGGCCCCCTTCAGTCCAACCCAATCTCCGGCACGACTCCAACCCATTCTTCGGTCTCTCTTTCCGCATTACTCAGACGGCGTGGACAACCTTTTTTTCCAACGGCCCTCTTGCTTACAATTTGCACGCCGATTCATTCCCAGGGGAATGTCATAACCATTTCTACTATTAGTTCTACAGCCCCTTCCTCACCCACAAAATTCACCTCCTGTATTTTCTCTCCCTCTTTCTTGTTTTTCCGTCAAGGCAGCCAACAAAGAAGCTTGCAGCTTTACTCGTCCCCGCTTCTCCTTCTCTTCTATTTCCTCCCGATTATTACGTACCTTAGATGCCATTGAGAAGAACTGTGAGACTGTCATGCTATCCTCGCCCTCTACCTTTTGTCATCTCTTTCTTATATCTGCTGCCGCTTGACCAATAAACAGCGTGTTAAATAACTCTGAATTGCTATCATCTTCTGGATCCAGATCTGTCTGTTTTCGAGCTACTTCACACAATCTCTCATAGAAGGCTGACGGGGTTTCCTTATGCCCCTGCCTTACTTCAGATAGTTTAGCTAAATTCTTGGGCTTTTGCACTCCGTGTTGAATCCCATACAAAATTAACTTCTGATATTCCTTTACCCTCTCTAATCCCTCACACTTGTGTTTGGATCCCACTCCGGATCCTTTTTCGGGAGGTACATATTGGTATTAGGCATGCCCTCCCACACACACATTGTTGGATCAGTCCCTCTCTAGACTTCTCTAAAATTGTTCTCCTCTCCTCAGCGGTAAACAAAAATTCTAGGAGAGCCTGTACATCTCCCCGGTTAGGACTAGGAGTCGTGGTTAACAGTACTATACATTCCTTCGGGATTGTTTCCATAGGATCCAACTGCCTGTTTCCAGTTTAATAAATCACAAGCAGTAAAAGGTACGCGTACGGATACCGGTGCTCTTTCAGGCCCTACAGCCTGTCCGAGGGGAGATCGAACTATCGGTTTCTGTCCCCTTGTTCTTTTAGAGATAGCACTCACAACTCCATCACCACTTGAGCTATCAGATTTGGGCTGTTTGGGGGGAGCTACCGACAGCTGAATATCCTCTTCTGAATTTTCCCATTCAATACAACGAGGTTTTTCCCTTTTTCTCTTTTAACACATATATTCCAATCTGATGTTTAGAATCCACTAAACCACCTTTCTTCCTAATATCCCAATCGCATCTTAACGAAAAAAATATATCCACATAAGGCATTTCATCCTATTTTTCAGTTCTCAGACAACACAACATTAATTCCGATATAGTGTTATATTTCAAGGATCCATTCTCAGGCCGTTTTTCACCATCTTCCCATTGATATTGTGGCCACCGTTGATTACAATATCGGTTTAGCTGATTTTTAGTCATGGGATCCCCCCCAAATTTATTGCACTGCTTTAGGATGCATCCTAGAGGAGAGCAAAGGGGTGCCTCCTGGGAAGCGGCAGTGCCCGTATCGGTACCGAAAACCCCAGCATCTCTACACAAACCGGAACGAGGGACGTCTCCCTCTGTTGAACGGGACAGCGTGTAGAAACAAACAGAACTATGCTACTACCACCTGTCTTTCCTGGTGCATCTTATGCAGAGCCCAGAACAGAACAGAGGCTGCCTGCTTCCCGAGAGATCTTGCCCCTATCCCCCTTTTCTACAATCCCCAAAAAATACCTCTTTTCACTAGCATTGCACCGTTGCGTCGCTTACCGCCCGACTGCAGGAGAGGAGCTGAAGGAGTCCCCAATTGACAGGTCGGTGCGCGCTGGAGTCCGCTCAGGCCTCTTCTCCCTGTCGGATGCAGCAAGACAGAATCACAGAATCACAGAATCATATAGGTTGGAAAAGACCTTTAAGATCATCGAGTCCAACCATAAACCTAACACTGCCAAAAACCACCACTACACCATGTCTCTAAGTACCTCATCCAAACGTCCTTTAAATACCTCCAGGGATGGCGACTCAACCACTTCCCTGGGCAGTCTGTTCCAATGCTTGATAACCCTCTCGGTGAAGAAAAATTTCCTAATATCCAGTCTAAACCTCCCCTGGCGCAACTTGAGGCCATTTCCTCTTGTCCTATCACTTGTTACCTGGGAGAAGAGACCGACCCCCACCTCTCTACAACCTCCTTTCAGGTAGTTGTAGAGAGCGATGAGGTCTCCCCTCAGCCTCCTTTTCTCCAGGCTAAACAGTCCCAGCTCCCTCAGCCGCTCCTCATAAGACTTCTGCTCCAGACCCTTCACCAGCTTCGTTGCCCTTCTCTGTACGCGCTCCAGTACCTCAATATCCCTCTTGTAGTGGGGGGCCCAAAACTGAACACAGTATTCGAGGTGTGGCCTCACCAGTGCCGAGTACAGGGGCACAATCACTTCCCTAGTCCTGCTGGCCACGCTATTTTTGATACAGGCCAGGATGCCATTGGCCTTCTTGGCCGCCTGGGCACACTGCTGGCTCATATTCAGGCGGCTGTCAACCAACACCCCCAGGTCCTTCTCTGCCAGGCAGCTTTCCAGCCACTCTTCCCCAAGCCTGTAGCGTTGCATGGGGTTGCTGTGGCCCAAGTGCAGGACCTTGCACTTGGCCTTGTTAAACCTCATACAATTCACCCCAGCCCATCGATCCAGCCTGTCCAGGTCCCTCTGCAGAGCCTGCCTACCCTCCAGCAGATCAACACTCCCACACAACTTGGTGTCGTCTGCAAACTTACTGAGAGTGCACTCGATCCCTTCGTCCACATCATTGATAAAGATGTTAAACAGAACTGGCCCCAACACAGAGCCCTGGGGAACACCGCTTGTGACCGGCCGCCAACCGGAGTAAACTCCATTCACCACCACTCTCTGGGCCCGGCCGTCCAGCCAGTTCTTTACCCAGCGAAGAGTACACCCGTCCAAGCCATGAGCAGCCAGTTTCTCCAGGAGAATGCCGTGGGAAACCGTGTCAAAGGCTTTACTGAAGTCTAGATAGACAACATCCACAGACTTCCCCTCATCCACTAGGCGGGTCACCTTATCATAGAAGGAGATCAGGTTGGTCAAGCAGGACCTGCCTTTCCTGAACCCATGCTGGCTGGGCCTGATCCCCTGGTTATTCTCTACATGGCGTGTGATAGCACTCAGGATGATCTGCTCCATCAGCTTCCCCGGCACCGAGGTCAGGCTGACAGGCCTGTAGTTCCCCGGGTCCTCCTTCCGGCCCTTCTTGAAGATGGGTGTCACATTCGCTAATCTCCAGTCAGCAGGGACTTCCCCAGTTAGCCAGGACTGCTGGTAAATGATGGAAAGGGGCTTGGTGAGCACATCTGCCAGCTCCTTCAACACTCTCGGGTGGATCTCATCAGGCCCCATAGACTTGTGAGTGTCTAAGTGGTGCAGCAGGTCACTCACCATTTCCCCCTGGATAATGGGGGCTCCAGTCTGGTCCCCATCCCTATCTTCCAACTCCAGGGGCTGGGTACCCATAGAACATTCGGCCCTGCTAATAAAGACTGAGGCAAAGAAGGCATTAAGTACCTCAGCCTTTTCCTCATCCTTGGTCACTGTGTTTCCTCCCACATCTACTAGGGGCTGGAGATTCTCCTTAGCTCTCCTTTTGCTGCTAATGTATTTGAAGAAGTGTTTTTTGTTGTCTTTTACAGCAGCAGCCAGATTGAGCTCTAGCTCAGCTTTGGCCCTTCTAATTTTCTCCCTGCACAACCTCGCTACACCTTTGTAGTCCTCCTGAGTTGCCCGCCCCTTCTTCCAGAGGTCATAGACTCTCCTCTTTCTCCTCAGTTCGAGCCAGAGCTCTCTAGTCAGCCAGGCCGGTCTTCTTCCCCGCCGGCTCGTCTTTCGGCACCTGGGGACAGCCCGCTCTTGTGCCTTTAGGACTTCCTCCTTAAAGAATGTCCAGCCTTCCTGGACCCCTTTGCCCATAAGAGCTGCCTCCCAGGGGACTCTGTCGACCAGTCTCCTAAACAGGCTGAAGTCCGCCCTCCGGAAGTCTAAGGTGGCAGTTTTGCCGACCCTCCTCGCCGCTTCTCCACGTATCAAAAACTCTATCATTTCATGATCGCTCTGCCCAAGACAGCCTCCAACCATCACATCGCTCACCAGTCCTTCTCTGTTCGTGAACAAGAGGTCCAGCGGGGCACCTTCCCTCGTTGGCTCGCTCACCAGCTGCGTCAGGAAGTTATCTGCCACACGCTCCAGGAACCTCCTGGACTGTTTCCTCTCTGCTGTATTGTATTTCCAGCAGACATCTGGCAGGTTGAAGTCCCCCACAAGAACAAGGGCTAGCGATCGTGAGGCTTCTCCCAGCTGCTTATAGAATAGTTCATCTGTCTCCTCATCCTGGTTGGGTGGTCTGTAACAGACTCCCACCACAATATCTGCCTTGTTGGCCTTCCCCCTGATTCTGACCCATAGACACTCCACCCTATCATCACCATCATCGAGCTCTAAACTATCCAGACTCTCCCTGACGTATAGGGCTACCCCACCACCTCTCCTGCCTCGCCTATCCCTCCTGAAGAGTTTATAGCCATCCATCGCCGCACTCCAGTTGTGCGAGTCACCCCACCACGTTTCCGTGATGGCCACCATATCACAGTTTTCCTGATGTACAATGGCTTCCAACTCCTCCTGCTTGTTGCCCAGTACAATGGCTTCCAACTCCTCTTGCTTGTTGCCCAGACGAGGCGGGCGAGGCTGTCAGCTCGGTCCCATCTGGGGTGCCAAAACTGTTATCCCACAAGCGTGAGGTCGTTTACCCGGTGTGCGGGACGCCAATATACACACAGGGCAGAGGCATTTTATTTCATGTCTGTGCAGAGATGGGTGGTAGGCGGTAGCTCCGCAAAGCTAGCGCAAAGTTCGGTCATGCAGGTACGGTATTTATACGGTCTAGTTATACTTAGGCATAAATAATTACACAAAGCAGTTTTCTATTGGTCTGCATTTCTCTTATTTCAACTTAAAGCTACAGCGCTACTTCAATGTGCTGCACACGCTCAGAGGTGAGGGTACTCTGCTTGGGCCGGGGTCTCCGGCTCGAGAGGTGTGACTTTTAGTATTATAATGAGGACAGTTTGCCTGAGGGTGCTTTTTATCACACTTCTACTAGTAGGTTCACATGGTTCCCAAAACATGGTAATTAGCTTTCCTGTTTCTCCAGGATGTGCTTCTCTCCCAAGGACAGTAATGCTTGTTTAGACGTTCCCCTTTGCAGTCTGAATCCCCCTTATCGGCTTTACATAAGCCCTGGCCTTCCACCAGCTCCTGTTAGACTACACCTGCGCTGGCGGATGGCCGGGGCATCGCCGTCATTTCTGTGCTGCTGTACTGGACAGGCTGGAACTCCATTGTGAACTCTAGTCAAAGGGGCCGTGACCTGTGGATGACTCCACGTGGGAGCAGGACACCCCAAAGTGTCTGTGGCCGTGGATAAGCCGATGCCACAGCAGGTACCTCTTGACACATCCGTGGCCGTGCTTATTTCTGTGCTGCAGCAGGTATACCTCTGAAGGGATACTGGCTCAAGGATAAGCGCACGCTGGAAAAAGGTACACCTCAAACAATCTATAGCTGTAGATAAGTCCATGCTGCAGCAGGTACGCCTTGAAGCATCAGTGGCTGTGCATGAGGTCACGCTGGAGCACCTGAAAGCATGTGGCCTTAGATAAACCCACGGCACAGCAGGTACCCCCCTGGAGGGATTGCAGCTGTCGGTAAGGGCACGTTGGAGTAGGTTTACTTCTGAAGGGGCTGTGGCTGTGGGCGAGGCCGTGCTGAAGCACGTATATATCTCAAGGCACAGTGGCCTATGGAGAAGGCCATGCCGGAATGGGGCACCTCAAAGCAACTGTGGCTGTGCATAAGTCTATGCTGCAGCAGGTAGAGCCCTGGAGAGACTGGCTCATAGATGAGGCGCCACTTGGAGCAGGTACTCCCCTAAGGGACCGCAGTCTGTGGATAAGTCCAAGCCAGAGCAGGGGCAAGGGGAGGAGCTCATGGCAATGTTAAACCCAATGGTCTGATCCAAAGGGATCAGGGGTGGAGACTGTAATGGAAATGCCTTTAAATTGTTGTAACCCAGGATTTGACTTGCATGCTATGGGAATGACTATAGCAGGAACCACCTGAACCAATGCAGGACAAGCCTTACAAGAAGCAGTGCAAGTGCAGCAGTAACCCAACCTGAGCTGTCTTATGATGTATATGAGCTTGGAACATCGATCGTGCAATCGACACGTGAATACCGGATGGCCTTTCCAAGACTCATTTAGCAAGGAACAAAGAAAGTTGTGGGTACGAGGAGCCTCACGCATAGCTTTCCTATCGTGTGTAATTTGACTACGAGCCGGCTGCTTTATCTATAAATATGACAGCCAAAGCGAGCTGCCTTTGAGCTCTCCCTGCTAGGCAGCGTGGCTGTATAGCGGTGATCTCCCCTTGAGCTGGAACACCTCTCAAGGTCGCTCCTCGAGGCAGAGAGACCTTTTACCAACAGCAGATCTTCGGTAAGTGACCTATATCACGCGTAACCTTGTAGTAGGGCAACATTGATAAATTTTGCGTATGTAATCCCTTAGACATAAACCGTTGTCCGAGTCTGAGACTAAGATTGGACCTAGCCGCACCTAAGCTCCATCAGGAGTTTAGAAAGCAAGGGGTCTTCTCTGAACCCGGTGACTCAAGGGGAGGGTCCTCCGTACCCTTTTGTATTCCCGGTCTCTCTACGAATCATTCTAACTCGAGTGTAACCCAATTTTCCTTTGTAGGTTTCTTCCATGCAGTAATTAATAGAGTGAACCTTGCCACTGAACTTTGTTAAGTTGCACTTTTACAACATCATATTAAAACCATTTTTTTCCAATACCTTTGACAGTGATCTTCTTTTTTTAAGCAATCTAAAGCGCTCTTTTGCAACAAACCGGTGTCGTTGGCAGGATGGCAAGTCGTATTGCTGTTTACTTATGGAAGCGTGGAATAAGTCCAAGTCCCAGATTCTCAGAAGAATGGGCTCGTGATAAGTGGCATAATTAGGAAGCCGTGAAAGAACAGCTAAAAGTGGCCAGGGGACATACAAAGGATGGAAAAGGGAAAGGAATTACTGGCAAAATGCTAGGTACCTGTTTAGAAGCTGCTTATCGGGATAGGAAAAAGAACAATAAAAAGGAGCAGGACCTAAAAGAAGAAATAGAAGGCAGAAAGGCAGCTGAATTAATACTGTCTTTGAAAATGGAGCAGCTGCAGCAACAATTACAGGAAGAAAAGGAGAAAACACAAAAGTTGGAAGAAAAGATCGAGATGGTGCTCATGCAGCCCTGCATCCCCCTAATGCCATGCCAATTAGGAAACTCATAGTGTCCCCAGAGGATTGGGATGGTGATACTGGGGTGATCCAGATGACCGTGAAGAAGAAAATGCTAACCCGCTACCCTTTCCGGACTCCTCCGAATATAAGACTAGGCGCATTATTAAAGCGGAATACTCTGAAGGACCTGGAGGAGGCGGTCAGCGATATAGTATGCAAAGCACTCCACGGGATGCATTACGACTGGCAAAATTACAAGAGAAATACAGCAGAAAGCCACGTGACACTGAAACTGAATATTTGCGGTGCGTCTGCCTCGGCGGTGGTGACCGAATAACGTTGAGTGGAGACAAAGCAAACTGTTATTGGGGTAGAGGAATTTCCTTAAACCTAGGACCCAACCTGACAGATGAAGGCCATTCTATCACCAGTAGGGTAGCCTACTGGGCTGGGGGAATAGATGCCTTGGATTGAGGTGAACCTTCTGTAAGTCCCGTCCATTCCCTAAGTGAACTCTCCGCTGCCATCGCCAAAGCCACCTGCATATGCATAAATGTGGAGAGTCCAGTGACACCCCGATATCTGCTACGGTAGATTACAACAGGCTAAAGCCACTAATTAGGGGAGCCCTGGCAATTCTTAAGCCTTATTTAATTGCAAAATGGGATGAGAGTAAAAGAGACACAGGGCAAAATGAGGAATTTGATGGTGACGATCCCCACAGACAACTCCCTACATGGGCAGAATTAACGCATGGTATTGTAAATCGTAGCCATGATTAGGGTGGGATGATCTGTCGACCGAGAAATCGGACCCAAGATCCCAAACAAGAGATCATCAAATGCGACCGGTAAAACAAACACCCCCCACAGGGAACAGGAACTAAACCAAGGGAAAATACACCTAAAGACCCACAAGCAGAGTCTCGGGAGTAGAGACATGAACTGTGGAGGAGAGCATTGGCACTGGGCATTCCCAGAGCTGCGATTAAGGGACAGCCTACTAGCGTTATCCTGAATCTAACTCAGGCGTTTCAGAAACACGGCGACGGAGAAAGGACAGAAGTACTCCAAATACTCCGGCGCCATTGCCAGCTCCGAGAAAGAGCGACAACTCTTTCCTCCCCCTTAAGGAGGAATTCCAAAGCTTGAGATCAAAAAACAAATAACGCCAGGAGAGCAATTGGGCCGGTCTGTCCGGCAAGTGGAAGCCTAGCCATGGCTACATGAAGGAGGCCCTTATATTTTAATTCCAGTTGGCCCTCAGTGACAACTGATAACATTTCTAATAGATACGGAAGCAGAAATTTCAATACTAACACAACAAAATGCCGAGAAGCTGGGCGTGTGACCCTGTGACGGTGTGCTTCCCCAGCCCCCGACCTTTATCTCCTGCAACCCTGCTCAGGTGATAACCACGGGTGGCGATTGTAATGGATGCATCTGGTCACGATGGCTGCGTCGGCTCAAAGTGGATTCGGGAGACAGACAGCAACACGAGAGCCTAGGGCTATTGTGCGATGCACCCACCAAAGAAACTAAAATCTGTGGTCGGCATGCAAATATGACTATGGGTCAATCATCTTATCCCCCGTAAATAGCGAGCAGCCCGAGAGCCCTTGGAGCTCTCCTGCACGGCAGCGGGCTGCACGCCGGGACCTCCCCTTGAGCGGGGACGCCTCTCGAGGTTACTCCTCGAGGTTGAGAGATTCCTTGCCGCAACAGGTTCTCGGTAAGTGACTAATAGCATGCTAAACTTTGAAATCTTAGCTAAGTGATATAAAGGATTGATTGCGCACATATAGTCCTTTAGACATAAACCGTTGACCGAGTCTGGGACTAGGACTGGATCTAGCCGCACCTAGACTCCTCTCTGAGGAGGAGTTTAGAAAGCAAGGGGATCTTTTTCCGAACCTCATGACTCAACGGAAGGATCTCCCTGACAGTTTTGTCTGACCCTGTCCTCTATGCAGTAAATAATCAAGTGTACCTCGCCATCAAATCTTGTTAAACACTGTCGCATTGAACTTTGTTAACTCCCTATTCCGTATCAATAAACTATATTTTTACTTCTCTGTTGCGAGTGAAGCGCGCCATCGCTCCGTCCGCGACAGACTCGGACGGCAGACAGTTAAAATAACCGGAGTGAACGGAGCGAGTGTTACTTGCCAAGCCGTGAAAGTTAATTTATGGCTCCCGAGCGAGAAGCGCATGTCGTCTACTTGCTTTACAATCAAAGATCACAGTGCAAATGTTTTGAGTTTTGATGTTTTGAACAGCTGAACTTGGCGCCTGCCTGACAGCAGCGTACGGTCCTGCGGTTCAAATATCAATCCTAACCCCGATAGAAATCGGGAGAATGCAGCGCACGTACTCCGCGCAGCCCCTGCGCTCCCCGATTCCAAGACTACTAATGTACTCTGATACCCGATTTCTGCTGCGGCACAAAATGGAATTTCCAAAGTAATAGCAGACTTGGAAAAATGGCACATTATTTCCAGAAACCCACTCCCCATACAATTCACCGGTCTGGCCAGTCCGAAAGCCAAATGGGAGATGGTGTCTGACAATTGATTATCGGTGCCTAAATGCCAACGCAGCTCTGCTAATGGCTGCAGTACCTAGTATTGCAACTTTGACAGCCACGCTACAACCGGCCGCACACCCGTGGACGGCAGTGCTAGATGTGAAAGATATGTTCTTTATGGTCCCCTTGCAGGAGGAGGATAAAGAGAAATCTGCTTTTACTTGGAAAGGCATACAAGACACTTTTAACAGACTCCCACAGGGATATAAACATTCACCCACGATTGCTCATGCTGCGCTCGCCGAGTTCTTACAGACAGTCTCACTCAAGACTCAAGACATTTCAAGACATTTCAAAACATGAAACTGTACCAATATATAGATGATATCCTAATCAGAGGGACCTCCGCTGAAGAGGTGGGGGAAGCGGCAGCTTCCCACTAGAATTGAAATCCCACTAGAAAAATGTCAGGGATCGAGTAGAGAAGTAAACTTTTTAGGTACTTGGTAGATTGCAGGTAGTGTGGCAATCCCACCGGACACCCTAAGTAAAATAGAACAGTTACAGATGCCCCAATCTAGGAAACTTCTCCACCAGAAGGAATTGCACAGAAACCCACCACTGGAAAATGGTACGCCTACCTGATGGTAGTAGCAGATGAAATGCAATTGACTGAAGGACATACAAAAATTTCCAAATTACAAATACCTGTAAACACTGACCCCCTAGCACTAAAAGAGCCATGGAAACCCTCACCGATTCTCAATGCGCCTCCCCTCGCTGAGAAAACACCGACCGAAGGCATTTGGTTTACCAATGCCTCGGCAAAGAGGGTAAACGGCAAACGGCGGTAATAAAGCCGCTGCATTAGAAATGACCGCCGGCAAACAAGTAATAGAAGGTGGGGAAGGTAGTGCACAAGTGGGAGAACTAAGGGCAGTTGTTCTAGCAGCACAAAACGGAGCAAAAGTTATCTTATATCGACTCCTAGGCCGTGTGGGCAGGTGCCACGCAATGGCTTTGCCAACGGGAAGCCCTAAATTGGAAAGTAAATAGATCCCCAGTTTGGAGAACTGAAGACTGGCAATTACTATTAGATATAGCCAAACAGGCACCCTTTAAACTAGGATGGGAAAAAGGCCATGTACACAATGACCAACCAGCCACAAAATGATTCACCAACAAGTAGATGTATTAGCCAGAATTAGGGGAACAAAACCAGGAGATACACCAGATCCCAAATGGTACCGACGGGGGAACGATTACATCAAAAATTAGGCCCCACAGGCCAAGAAGCACTTTATTTTGCAGCCCACAGCTGAGGTTGGCCTCTAAACAGGAAAACATGTGAAATCATCCTTACAGAATGCCCCCAACGTAAATTGAAGTTGCAAACAGATCACCCTGCTACAACAGCACCCCTACATATTAATGAGGGAAAAACCCTCTGGTCAACATGGCAAATTGATTACATTGCATCCTGTTGTAGTTTTGTTAGTTTTAACCTTACTATGTTTATTGCTTATAATCGTTCTGTATACGAAAGCTTGGCAAAAAATGAAACAAATTATATCAGTCCAGGAGGTAAAACGCATACAATCAATTGATTCTGTACGTAAAAGAGTATATAACTCACATTAATTAGGACGCTTAAATTAAACAGCTTATCAAATAATTGGACTCTTACCACTGATCTGCAATACATCACATATTTATGACACAGAGGCAAGAGGTAACCGTGCTACCGCTCCACGAGTCGATAAAGCGGATTGACTGTAGTCACGGGGTGGAGCGTGATGGATGCGCTCGACCTCTTAACCAAGCTAGCAATAGGTGGGTACAGGCTCCAAAGGAGGTAAAGGCCTGAGCCGCGGCCGGGCCGAAAACTCCTCCGGTTCCGATCTGTTCCCTGAGAACCCACAAAGAAGCCGAGTGACACGGTGAGCATCGATGCGTATGAGCTTGGAACACCGATCATGTGATTGACACATGAATAGCAGATCGCTTTTCACAGACTCGTTTATCAAGGAACAAAGACAGTTGTGGGTACAAGGAGCCTCACGCATAGCTTTCCTATCGGATGCAATTTGGCTACGAGCCAACCACTTTATCTATAAAAATGACAGCCTAAGGGAGCCTTCTCTGAGCTCTCCTGGTCATAGACTGACACTGGTAACAGACGCGGATTCAGGAAGGGTTCCGAGAGGAAGAGAGGGGTGCAAAGTGCCCTGCCAATCTAAAACAGGGCTCTGGGGCATAGGAGATGTCTCACGAGACCTTGGTAAAGGGAGCAGAGGAGTCCTGAGGGGGCCCGAGAGACCCAAGAAGACTCAGAGATAACAATGAGGAACTCTGAAGGGGTTTTCAACCAAATACAGATGTCATCAGGAGGCTGAGCACTGAATGAAGGCATCCTAGATGGCAAAGCTCTGAAGTGCGCTCTGAAGTGGACAAAACAAATAAACCAAAAAATCAAAATGGAGCCAAAGTACTACAAGAGTGTTGTGGAGTACAAGAAAGGACTCAGATGACATTGTTATAGACAGTAGAGGAATGAGGAGGCAGCAGAGTAAAAAAAGAAGGTTTGGAGACCCAGTGAGGGCCTTGGAGTCTCAGGAGGGCATCTAGGCAAACTAGAGATGACTGAGCGAGAGAGGAACCGAATAGAGACACCCTCGATGGCAGAGAGAAAGATAAAGGAGTGCCGCGTGGCAAAGAAAGACCAGCCTTGGGGCAGATCTCTGGATGATATTCTTAAATTGCTTACTAACCTTAGACAAAACCAAAACAATATTCCCGAGCGATACCGATAGACGTATCTTAACTACCCAAGGATGTTCAAGATACTGAAAAGTTATTGTAACAAAGGAGGAAACATTGTAGAAGGTAGTCAAGGTGTCGTTTTGTATTTCCTCCATAAAAAAACCTCTCAAAGGAAGAAGTATAATTGCTAATTGTCTTCATGAGGTGGTACTCAACATACGGTAATGGTTTCAGTATGAAAATTAGATGCCAAAGTAAACTCAAGGTCACTGTTTTAATAACAAATCTCCCAGACAAAACATCGCTAATCACTGCAGAGCACAGGAAACTGCAAAAACCAACACCGATCTTTAACATGTACAGCAAAAAAATGAGCATGGTGTGGATCGGATAAACCAATATCGAGAACAGATGAATCCATACCGTGACCCGCAACTATTAACATATCTGAATTCCTTAATACGGTCTGGTTAATCTGTTATTATCTCAAACCATTCATGCCCCCACATTGGGCGCCAAAAAGGACCGTGGTGGTTTAGCCCCAGTCGGCAGATAAGTACCACACGGCCGCTCGCTCGCCCTCCTGCCCCGGTGGGATGGGGGAGAGAATCGGAAGAGCAAAAATAAGAAAACTCCTGAGTTGAAATAAGAACACTTTAATAATTGGAACAAAATAATAATAATAAATTGTAAAGAGAAGGAACACAACAAGAGAGCAAGAGAGGAACAAAACCAAGGGAAAAACCCCAAGATTAAAATACGATACATCGTCCTCCTGCCATTGAAGATTTATATACTACTTGCTTCCCCACAAACACCCACCTGTCTCAACTTAATTGTCGATCCAGAGGCAACACCAAGCAGGCCACGGCCCGAGGCTCAACCGTCCCGCTTAGCCTAGATCTATTACTTAAACTGCAAGAAGTCGTCAAACCACCCACCGACACACAAAAATTACAGTTACTGCCAGATGACTCAAATATAGGCAGAGACTGGTAGGCCAAAAGAGGTACGGGTAGCGAATGACCGTGGCTGGTGTAATCACAGACTCTTCCTTTATGGACAAATAACTCCACGAACTGCAGCATGGAGAACCCCTCGGGAGGCAGCACGCTCGCACGAGAGCGCTGACGTATATGGCGCAGGAGACCGGGCTGCCCGTAGCTGCTTGCATGCAGAACGCTACTATTAGATAACACTGCACTATAAAGTCTTAAGACAAAACGGCGTAGGAGTTACAGGAGACCCGAGTGCAAACAGATACCGAGCATGACAGGACAGGCGCCCAAAGTCTAATGGAAACCCCTCAGACCCAAATGCTGGATGAGAGATGCTTCTTGCCAAAATACGAGCTCAATGAGGAAAAGCCAAAGGTGATGCAGACCGAGCTAGTAAAATCTCAGTGCAGAAGTATTCATTACTTCAGACGGCAGGATGGTTCTGCCAGGTCAGTCAAGCCAAGCACCGGGTTCTAATGCCAGCCCAGCGGTGTCCATGATATCTCTCGCAGCCTCCCATGTAATAGACAGCTCCCCTGTCCGGGACCATGTTTTGCATGTCCCAGGCCCTCCCCTCACCCACGCTGAAGATCAAACAGAACACATAAGGACTCTGCTTCATCGCCTCGGCCTCCAAAAGAAACTTCCTTCCTCCGCTGATGGTCGACACGGATATCCTCGTGCTGTTCCTTGAATGCAGGCTGGCCTTGGGTGCCTGTACTGCCAAAGGAAGAGAAAATGATTATGCTCTTATATTTAACGTGCTATGCACGTTATAACGTGCTCCATCAGCCTCTTGTTCTTCAGGAAATCAAAAGAAAGCTACCATTCCCATTGCTACATAACAGAAATTTATGCAGGAGATGGCTGAGCCGGACCTCCAGAAACGGAAGACTGCTATGACCCTGCTTTGCCTTTTGGCGACAGCACCCGCCATCGGTGTGCCTCAAACCCCTTTGTGAGTCACTAGGAAAATCAGATACAATTAGTTCAAAACACCTGGCAAAGAAGGTATGACCTTAAAACACGTGTACCCCACCTCATCCCAAAACCACTAAGATAGCTGGCTTCCTCCCGCACGAAACTCAAATCTTCAACAAATGCACAAAACAGAACAACATGACACCAAACAGAACAAAATCCTGACCCTCTGACACACTCTGAAAGGGATTAGCCCACGCACATCATAGATGCTCACACTGTGGACCCACATAGGGCAAATGGGCAACGCTCCGGGCAGGCGGATGCCCGCCCCAAACAGGCGATGGCCTGCAGCGGGCGGGGTAAGAAAAGAAGGCTTAGAGACACAGTGAGGTGTCTCAGGAGGGCATCTAGGCAAACTAGAGATGACTGAGCGAGAGAGGGACCAAACAGACACCCTCGATGGCAGAGAGAAAGATAAAGGAGCGCTGCGTAGCAAAGAAAGATGGGAGGCTCTGACGGAACAAGAAAGATAGAAAGCAAGATAATATGCTACAAGGTGCTGTGGAGAACGAAAAAGGGCTCAGGAGGCATTGTGACCGTGAGGAAAGGGATGTTGAGGGGGGCTGACGGACAAAAGGCGGCTTGGGACAACAAGGAGGAACTCGGGTGATCATCTGAACGGAGTACAGATGGTCTCAGGTGGCTAGGCACTGAACACAGGGATCCTAGATAGCGTAGAGGAACAAATGAGTGCTCTACAGCTCAAATTGCTACAAGATGGATGTGGAGCACAAGGAAGGTCTTGGGAGGCATGGTGACTGGGAGAAAAAAAATGTCCTGAGGGAACCAGAGAGACAGAAAAAGGACTGGGGACATGACGATTAAATCCAGAGGGGATCTGAATCAAGTAAATGTGTCATCAGAGGGCCAGGGAACAAAGAGAGGCACGGCTAGAGGGAAAAGAGGACAGAATGCCTGGGCTGCATCACAGATACGGACTCAGGAAGCCTTCGGAGGGAACAAGAAGGGTTCAAGGTCCCCTACAAAGCTAAAAGTGTGCTAAGGGCAACCTTGAAGGCATCGATAGGCATCATGACACCATCAGAGGGGTCCCAAATGGGCCAGAGAGACCAAAGGCAGCTCAGGGACACAAGGAAGAAGTCTGGAGGGGATGTGAACAGAGTAGATACAGCCTCAGGAGGCCTGGGACCAAATAGAGGCACCCTAGACAGCAGACAGGATGATAAAAGCTCTCCAGTCACAAACCAACCGGAGGACGGGGTTCGGAGGTAACGAGAGAGGATCAAAGTCCGCTACGGAGCAAAAACAGGACTGCGAGACACAAAGAAGGTCTCGGGAAGCACGGTGACTGGCACCAGAGGGGTCATGAGAGAGACCCCTAAAAGGGAGGTAAAGTGCAAACAAAATGCTGTGGAGCACAAGGAAAGTCTCCGGAGGCATCCTAGATGGCACAGAAAAGAACAAGAGCACTCTTTTTTGGGAACTTAAGAGATCTTAGGAGAGGTGCGATTGCAACAAAGCGAGTCCAAAGGGGGCTCACGGAGCTAAAAGCGTGCTGCTCGGAAGGCATCGTGACAGTAGCAGAGGGGTTCTGAGAGGGACAGGCACAAGAAGGCTCGAGGACACGATGAAAAAGTCCAGAGGGGATCTGAACAGACTACAGATGTCCTCAGGGGACCAGGGACTGAACAGAGGTGTCCTAGCTAGCACAGAGGACAACATGAGTGTCCTGGAGATGAAAGATGACATCGGGAATGGTTCTCAGGAGCAAAAAGGGTGCAAATTGCGCTACGGAGCCACAGAGGGCCGTGGGGCACGAGGACGGCCTCAGGAGGCACGGTGACGGCAGAGGAAGGGTGCCGAGAGCGAGAGAGACAGACAGAAGGCGGCTCTGGCATGCAACGCAAAACTCAAGAGGGTGTCCCAGCGATGTCCTCAGGGGATGAGCGACCGAATGGAGACATCCTAGATGGCAGTGAATAAGGTAAGAGAGCTGTGGGGCACAACAAAAGCCTGAGGAGGGGTTCTGTCCAAATAAGAGAGAGACACAAAGAGGGCTGCAGAGCTCAAAGGGTGCCGTGGGGCACGAGGACAGTCTTGGGAGGCGTCATGACAGGAACGAGGGGGCTCCGGGGGGCGGGGGAAATGTGGACAAAGAGACAAACAAAAGATTGCTGACACAATGAGGTACTCTGGAGGGAATCTGAACAGAGTAGAGATGTCCTCAGGGAACCGGGGACCGAACAGAGGCATCTGACGTGGCGGAGCAAAGGTAAAAGTGCTCTGAGGGAAAATGAAAGCCTGAGGAAGAGTTGTCTCTGAGTAAGAAAGATACAAAGCCTGCTGCAGAACTAAAGGATGGCCACGGAACACAAGGGCGCTCGCAGGAAGCGTCGCGACAGAAACAGAGGGGTGCCGAGATGGCCAGAGAGACACAAGGCGGCTCGAGGGCACAAAGGCACTGGGGAGGGGATTTGAACAGAGTACAGAGGTCACGAGGGAGACGCTGACCCACTAGAAGCAAGTGAGATGGAGGAGAGGACAAAAAGACTGCTCTGAGGAAGAGGGAGGAGATGTTCTTACAAACCGAGAGGTACTGTCCTGGTTTCAACTGAAACAGAGTTAATTTTCTTTTTAGTGGCTGGTATGGGGCTATGTTTTGGATTTGTGCTGAAAACAGTGTTGATAATACAGAGATGTTTTAGTTGTTGCTGCACTAGTCAAGGACTTCTCAGCTTCCTATGCTCTGCCAGGTACACAAGAAGTTGGGAGGGGACACAGCCAAGGTAGTTGATCCAAACTGACCAAAGGGCTATTCCATACCATAGGACATCATGCCCAGCATATAAAGCTGGGGAAGAAGAAGGAAGGGGGAACGTTCGGAGCGATGGCATTTGTCTTTCCAAGTAACCATTACGCATCATAGAGCCCTGCTTTCCTGGAGATGGCTGAACACCTGCCTGCCCATGGGAAGCAGCGAACGAATTCCTTGCTTTGCTGTGCTTGTGCGCACGGCTTTTGCTTTACCTATTAAACTGTCTTTATCTCAACCCACGAGTTTTCTTACTTTTGCTCTTCCGATTCTCTCCCCCATCCCACTGCGGGGGGAGTGAGCGAGCGGCCGTGTGGTGCTTAGTTGCCGGCTGGGGCTAAACCACAACAGTCCTTTTTGGCACCCAACGTGGGGCTCGAAGGGTTCCAGATAACGACAGGTTTGATTGGAATGTGCTAGATCAAAGTTATAGTTGTTATTGCTGTTTAGCTATTAATCGGCAGGCTTCTGTGCTTGCCATGGGGCTTGCTTGCCTTACTGTATATTACAGTCTAGGGCTCGTTAGTGGCTGCTTTTTTACCTTTGCTGCTTGCCGTGCTGCTGTACTGCTTATCACCTTACTCTGCTGTGCCTGGGAACATGCTGATAACAGCAATGGCGACGCGCCTGGGCTGGCCGATAGCCAGGGCGTCGCTGCTGTTTCTGTGCTCCTGGACTGGACGGGCTGGAACTCCAGTGTGAACTCGAGTCAAAGGGACTGTGACCTGTGGATGAATCCACGTGGGAGCAGGACACCCCGAAGCGTCCGTGCCCGTGGATAAGCCCATGCCACGGCAGGTATATCTTGAAACGTCTGCGGCCATGGTTATGTCTGTGCCACAGCAGGTATACCTCTGAAGGGATTGTGGCCCAAGGATAAGTCCACGCTGGATAAGGAGCACCTCGAAGCATCTGTGGCTGTGGATGAAGTCCATGCTGCACCAGGTACACCTCGAAGCATCAGTGGTTGTGCATGAGGCCATGTTGGAGCAAGTTTACTTCTGAAGGGACTGCATTCTGTGGATAAGTCCAAGCCGGAGCAGGGGCAAGGGGAGGAGTTCATTGCAAAGTTAAACCCGATGGTCTGGTCCAAAGGGACCGGGGCTGGAGACTGTAATGGAAATACCTCTAAACTGTTGTCAGCCGGGATTTCAGCTGCACGTTATGGGAATTACTATAGCAGAAACCCCTTGTTGCTAGCCAGGCTAGGAGCAAGGGGAGGAGCTCATTGCAATGTTAAACCCTATAACCTGGCCCAAAGGGACCAGTGGTGGAGATTGTAATGGATATACCTTTAAATTGTTGTAACCCAGGATTTGAGTTGCATGTTATAGCAATTACTATAGCCGGAACCACCTGAACCAACAGAGGACAAGCCTTACAAGAAGCAGTACAAGTGCAGCAGTGACCCCCACCTGAGCTGGCTTTGCTGCCCGATAACTCCACGCAACCCACCTACAAAATTTAAGAAGCAACAGGGTATGTGACAAACAAGAAACAAAAAACAGGGATAAACAGCTCGATAAAAGTTGACATAGAAAGAAAAATTAAAAAGCAAAAGGGTAGAAGGAAGAGAAGAAAAAATTTAAAAATAGAGATAGCAAACTAGATAAAAGTAGGCATAGAAAAAAAATGAAAAAGAAAGGCCTTAAAGGAAGAAAAAATAAAATACGGGGACAGCAAACTAAATAAACAAAGACACAGAAACAAAATCTAAAAAGCGACAGGGTATGGCACAGACGAGCATGAAATAGAAAATACAGACAGTGAACTGGATAAAAGTAGATAGAGAAAAACATTCAAAAGCAACGTGACAGAAAAGTTTGTAAATAATAGGGTTAGACATCTGGGTAAAAGTAGAAAGAAAAACATTTGAAAAGTCACAACGTACAGCGCAGATAGGAAAAAATAAACGAGAGAGACAGAAAAAAATACATAGAAGAATGTATTTTTTTCTGTCTCTGGCACGCACAGGCGCAGACGGTGTGGAGGGCAGTGCTAGCAGAAGGGCAAAAAGCTTTGGGGAGCCAAACAGCCTGAAAGGGAGACAGAGGCAGGTACAGGCAAGGAGGCAGGCAGAGGTCTGGAGAAGCACGGCAGAGAGAGGCCTGGACGCACGCGAAAAACACAGAAACAAAAATTCTAAAGTTTTTTCAATTCAAAAGACATCAAGAGAGAAAAAATTCAAAAATAGCAAAAAACCTAAATAGATGGAGACATAGAAAGAAATTTTTAAAAGCAACTGGGTACAGGACAGACTAGAACAAATTAAAAAACAAGGACAGCAAACTGGATAAAGATAGACGAGGAAAGACAATTTAAAAGCAACAGGGTACAGGACAGACAGGAAAAAATAAAAAAAGAGACAGAAAACAAGGTAAAAGTACACCTAGAAACAAAATTTCAAAAAGAGAAGAATTATGAGAGTAAAAAATTGAAAAATAGGGACAGTTAACTAGAAAAAAAAAGACAAGGTGCAGAGCAGAGGGAGTCACTGAAAAGAGAGACAGGTCACTGCGTAGAGGGAGACCTAGAAACGCCATTTTCCTCAGCAATGCAGAAGAAGGCAGTGTGGGAAGAGTGAAATAATAGCAGGTGGGGACCTGGAAAGGGAGAGGCACAGAAAGGAAATGTAGAAGGTGACGGTGTGGAGGGCAGTGCTAGCAGACGGGCAAAAAGCTTCGGGGAGCCAAACAGCCTGAAAGGGAGAGAGAGGCAGGTACAGGCAAGGAGGCAGGCAGAGGTCTGTAGAAGCACAGCAGAGAGAGGCCTGGACACACGCGAGGGATGCGCGACTCACCGCAGCTCCTGGCACCGCCGGGAGACCTTCAGCGCCCTGTGGCTTCTCTCTCAGCCTCTGCCCCTTCCTCCTCCACAGTGCCAGCTGCCTCGCCCGCACAGGTGCCTCAATGCTCCTCTCCCAAGAGGCTTCCCAGAGACACGGTGGCTCACGCGTGCAGCCGATGGGGGCACCGAGCTCCCGGCACCACGTGCTGGTGGTGTGCTCTGTCGGGGATGGCTGGGAGGGATCCTTCCCGGCTGTGGAGACCGGCTGTTCCTTGCTGGAGGCAGCTGCCTGGGGAAGCCCCTTCATTTCACTCCTCAGCCAGCTCCCGCAGGCAGGCATGCCTAGGCAGACCCTCCCCATGTAGAGCCCCTCAGCACAGCAGGGCCAGCCTCATCTTCACCCTTTTTAAACCCGAGGGCCAGCCCCAGCCCCAGCCCTTTTTAAACCCCTGGCCCAGCCCCATCCTCACCTCATGGGTCCCACCTGTGCTGCCCCGGGCCACAGCTGGAGCCCATGTGGAACAGGGGGCTAATTACCCCAACCCTCACAAGCCAGACACAGCCAGCAACCTGGCACTGGCATGGGCATATGCCACCACTGAGATGGTGCCACCATGGGCAGATACTGCCACCAAGCTGGCACAGGGGTGGCAGACTTTATTTTGCAGCCCAAAGCCAAGGTTAGCCTCTAAACAAGAAAACATGTGAAAGCAGACAGTCCTTCCTCTGCTGACAGTCGACACAGATATCCTCGTGCTGTTCCTTGAATGGGGGCTGGCCTTGGGTGCCTGTACTGCCAAAGGAAGAGAAAATGATTATGCTCTTGTAACGTGCTCCATCATCCTCTTGTTCTTCAAGAAATCAATAGAAAGCTACCATCCCAAATGCTACGTAACAGAAATTTGTGCAGGAGATGGCTGAGCCCATCCCCAGAAAGGAAAACTCTGCTATCACCCTGCTTTGCCTTTTGGCAACCCGCCACCGGTGTGCCCCAAACAGGCAAGGTCCCCTGCAGGCTGGCATCCAGCACAAGACCCAGGCGAGGTCTCCTGCGGGCTCGCATCCGCCACACACAGGCGAGGTCCCCTGCGGGCTGGTGTCTGCCACAAACAAATGATGTCCTCTTTGGCCTGGCATCCAGCATGCGCAGGAGAGGTCCCGCTTTGGGCTGGTGTCCGGCGCGTGCAAGGCAGGACCCCCTTTGGGCTGGCATCCGTCACGCGCAAGGCAGGACCCCCCTTCGGGCTGGCGTCAGTCACATGCAAGGCTAGGTCCCGTTTTGGGCTGGCGTCTGGCACGCGCAGGCGCAGTATCCCAGGACCTCACCTGTGTAGGCTGGACACCAGCCCAAACGGGGACCTCACCCAAGTTTGCTGGACGTGAGCCCGAACGGGGACCTCACCTGTGTGTGCCAGAACCTGCAGTTCGGCCACTCAGCTGCTAGGCCCTGCACCTTGGCCGCTCGGCCCTGCAGCTCGGCCGAGCTGCAGGGCCGAGCGGCCAAGCAGCATAGTGGCTGAACGGCCAAGCGGCATAGTGGCCGAGCGGTCGAGCTGCAGGGCCGAGCGGCCAATCTACAGGGCCGAGTGGCCGAGCGGCATAGTGGCCGAGCTGCAGGGCCGAGCGGCCGACTGGCTGAGCTGCAGGGGCGAGCTGCAGGGCCGAGCAGCCAAGCGGGCGAGCTGCAGGGCCGAGCAGCCTATCTACAGGGCGGACTGGCTGAGCTGCAGGGCCGAGCGGCCGAGAAGCCGAACGGCCGAACTGTGGGGCCGAGCGGCAGCACCGAGCGGCCGAGCTGTTCTCTTGGAAAGTCTAGATTTGACAGAAACTTCAGCAATGAGGTAAAAGCTTTACCCGAGCAATTTACTTTTCAACCTTTTACTACTTCTGAAAGATACAGAAGAAACCCTACTTTTATCCTGAATAAGTTAAGCAAGCAAAGATTTCACCTTGAGGAATGTAACAGTCTATTTCTGCCCCAACAAGGAAGCTACAGACTTGAGCCTGGAGAGAACCCAATGCTTGTCAGCTCTCCCAGCAGGTCCTTCTCAGCAGGCCGCTGGCATGTGTCAACTTTATTGGATTTAGGTACAATATAACAGAGGAACCTTTCCACCAGGCACTGCCTCCCAGAGGATAGGACTTTAAGGACGGGATTAGAAAATTGGCTGTCTCTATATTTACAAAAGGTTGCCACCTTGTGTAAACAGCTTGAGAGTATGCTTTGATACGGGCATATACAAGGCAACTCACACCTTAGGGTGGATGCAGTTAATATCCAAATCAGCCTATGCATAATGTTGCACTGTATAGCTGTGGATTTGCTGAACGGATGCACATGGCATTTACATTTTTTAAATTAAAAAAAGGGACACTGAGAAAATTGGATATGGATTTAAAACAAAGAGTAGCGCTACCGAAATAATCCCTAGGATCAAACATTTACCGTGCACGAGGAATACCTTGAACAGCAGTGCCCCCTCCAGCCCAGTTCTGCAATACGAAGATGTGATTGCCTACATCTAGTCTTTACGCGAATAAAACCAGTTCATTCAACCTCTCCCGGCAGGATTTTCAAATCGAGATTTTCATAGTTTGTCTGGACTGGGTAGACTGACTAGATCGCTCTCTACTTTTCTCCAGGTGAGGCTTCCAAAACAAGAGACCAGCACTCCAAGCGAATTACTGTACGAGCAGAACGGAGAACAGAAGCATGACTTCTTGTGCCTCACGAGGCATACTGTTATTGAAACAGCTTCACATGGGCTTTTTCTTTTTTCCTTCTAACAGCACTAGAATGTTGACTCGTCCTAGCCTGTGACCCACTAAAACACTGAACTCCTTTACTCCAAGCAGATAAAAAATATCTTCCTATCAAACATCGTAAATAGGCAAAAAAAAATGTAGAGATAAAAACAAGCATTGCTATTTCATAAGGAAACTTGACTTTACTCGGCAAATTCCTGAGAGCTGAAGTCCTTCTTTGGAGCTGATCTATGATCTTTCTAAGTCCTCCTGCCAGCCCAGGACCACTGAGAACAGAAAAAAACACCTTCTGTGTGTCCGTGCTCAAACAAGGGAAAGAATTTCATTTTCCAGTTTCTTCTCTCTGCACATCTTCTCCTTCACGGCAGTATCAATTACAGGACAGGAGAAAACAAAACGATCTCGCCAAAGCACAGAAACGCACACCTGACAAACACAGATGTAAAAGCATCGCCTTGGGAAATCGAGATGAGAGAACTCCATCCTTTCCTTTCAACCTGCGCTTTTGCAGCTGGCTGCCAGCCTCACCAACCCAGCTTGCCTTTGCTCCGTGGCATTTCCCCCCTCACCACATGCCAGGCATGGCATCTCCTTACTGTATATTCTTATGTGGCATCCCCTGCTGTCCCTTGCTCAGGCTCCTGATGAAGTCTGCTCCGCTCCTCCCTGCTCCTCTTGCAGGTGCAGAAGGCCACAGCACAGGAGGTACCTGCCCTTTCTGTGACGTCTGTTAAGGAAGATCTTTCCCCCGGAGTCTCTTTTTTGCCTTATCCATGACCTATTTTAATAAGCACTGTGAAGATACTGATATCTGAGGCAATCGGGCTGCCAGAGCTACCCCGCAGCACCTGTCGGTCTGCCTCACAAATGGAGGAAAACATTGTTCTAGTTGAACCTCAAGTGCCACGGCTTAAGCTAATCCCTTTTACCATGCTGCTGAAAGGTGCCTCGATCACGTACAATGACGGGACGATAGTAAACAAAGGAGGAAGCTTTAATGCTGGCCAGTATAACTCCTAACAAAGCCACAATTCTGTTCCGGTTTGCTGCCTTTGACAGTTAAAAACGGAAATGCCGGACAATGTAGTTCACATTGCACATCTGGTCTTTTCTTGTCTGAAGTCTTTTTCTTCCTCGCTTTACCTCTTTATAATATTTGCCTTTTGCTTCAAGATGCTGGACGCATCTTGGCATTTGGTAGCTAGAGGACAGGGCAGTATGCTTGTAATGAAGTTCATCGCAGGTACGTCTGTACTGCAAAGGAGAACTTAAGCAAGCCACGCATCAACGTGCCAAATGAGTTTAATTCATGCAGAAGAGGGACCTACGTGTCACTGCGTACGGCTCTACCAAAGGCCTACGATGACATCTGAAATTAGAGATCAGCTAGACAACAGGTATGTTACCTGGGGAAGGAAAATACTTGTCTAGCCTCTCACAGTGATAGGCCAAGTCCAGAGAACATGAAATAAGCCAGAAGGGTCTCTCAAACTTGGGCATCTCGCTCCTGCCTCAGCGCCTCAGCACCAGGCACGGCTCTCAGCAGCGCTGGCGCTTGTTGAACCCTGCGATTGGCAATTCCAGAATAATTTGATTCGTTTCTCGGTACCGCAAATAACCAAACTATATTCTGAAGTGTATACGTACACATACTTTAGAAAACAAACATTACCCTAAACATTTAAGTTTCAACTTTAAGTTTTCAACTCCTCTGAGCTGCCCAAAGACCCTCGAAGCTTCTGCAGAAGAAAGTGTCAGCAGACGGCCTGCAGAAGCAGGAAGGTGCGGGAGGGATGCCCCGGCAGACAGAGGCAAGCAGCGTGCCGGTGCCTCCTTGCAACAAAAGGGAGAAGGAGCTGAAATAACTCTAAGGCAACTCAGCTCTCACTTTCCGTTCTTTCCTGGACAGCACGTACCGAAAGAAAAAACTGTACAAGCATAATACACAAGCCCCATAGCCTGTGGTTCCCACTGTCCTATCTGCAGACTGCTGGGGCAGCAATATGTCCGCAAAGCACAACAGAATTTAACCTTTCCGTTTGCAGCGCTGTCCCTTGACGAGAAAGGGATCGGACATTTATTACCACAAAGTAGGGAGGAGCAGGACTTTGAAAAGACGGGGCTTTAGACTGTGCCTTGCTGCTGCAGAGTTCACGTTTTGAAGCAGAAAACACATGCCAGTACCAAATATAGTCTTCTTCCTTGCAGATACGAATCAAACAGCTCGGGATTACAGAGTAAGAATGCTACTGCGTTCGCCACTGTAATCCCAGAAACAGCGTTTTCTCGTCCAAAAGTGGTACTTGTGAAAGCCTAAAGCTCATCCAGAGCCTCCTGGCATCGACAATCTTTGGAGCAGACCCATAATTAAAAAAATTTAGCTCCAGACCTACAGCAGATGTAAATCATCTAAGCTCTACTGATGTCAAAATGTAAAACACTATTGAAAATCTGAAAATATGATTACAAGGATCAAATTTATGCTTGCTGCATCATCACTGATTTCAGGGGCTGCCTGCCCCTTTTACTGAAGCAGAAGCATCTTGTCACGTGAAATACTTAGTCAGATGAAGGCACTGAAGCTTTTCTGAGGTCATACCACACTCAAAAGTCCATTTTCCTCCTCTTTGCTCTTTGTCAAATTTTGCTTTAGAAACAGAAGTACTTGTCAGAGACCGGAGATCTGGATCACAGACAGCACACCTGTTCCCTCCCTCGGCTCAAAATAAAGGTGTCCCCGCATTTGAAATAATACAAGGTGTGGTACCTGATGTGTGAATAGGGAGCGCAGCCACGCTAATTATCGGTGGCTTCAGGGCATACTTTAAGCTCTCTTGTTCCTCTTTATACTTTTGAAAACAGCAAATAGCCCCCGTAGCTCCCTCACAAAAACCCACGGGCTGAAAGGGGGAGATGTGCCAAGAGCAGCAAGAAAGCAAGCAGAAGGGAGACCACCTAAGGCACGGGTGCTTTCTCCGCTTCAGCCACGTCAGCAGTCGCGGGGCAGCCGGAAATACCGATTCCGTTACTTCATGCCAAGTCTCTTGTGACTCTAACAAAGGCAGCTAAGCAGACCGAACTCCTTTGCCAGGGCTGTCGACGTCATTTGAGGCCGTCACCGTGCGCATCAGCTGCCCGACAGCCCATCTGCAATGATTTTGCTCCGGTGCCTCTCCTCGCTAACCACTCTTACTCAGACTCTGAGTTCTTACGTCTGACTGCAAATTTTCTCCCACCACAAGGTTTAAACTGCCCAAGGGCAACCCAAGAGGAAGAACATAAACTTTCCTCCTTAATAAACTGTTTCTGCTTTCCAGCAACATGTTTCTAGGCACTGCATGGGACTTTGGGCAATTTCTTATATGGCCGGATGTTAAAACACAGATTTTACAATCAATATGCTGTATGACAAACGTAGCAGGGACTCCTCCCCCCCCATTTTTTTTACTTTAACACGTTTCAAATTTGCTTGATCTCCAGTAAACCAGATGTGAATTTACACAAATGCTTCATGCAAAGGCACGCTTCTGAACGCTATTCTAAACTGGTCTTGTGTTCAAATAAAAATTGGCATTGTTTCCAAACTTTTACTCCTTTCTATAACAAAAAGAAATCCTCTGCATTAGCAGATCTCTAAACTGACTCTTGTCCTAAGCTCGGGTCTAAATCTACTTTACCTGTGGCTGTAACTGTCACCAAATGTAATGGGAGCAAAACCAGCACAGTCGTTCACGTTTTTAGACTGACCGGATTTGTTTTCCTAGTAAAGGAATGATTTCTCATGCTTCCAGCAAACTCTTGCAACAGCAAGAACGCGTGCTTTGAGCAAGGCCTTGCTCTGAACAGCAGCGAGCAACAGATACTCCTTCCTTTACAGAATCACAGAATCACAGAATCGTATAGGTTGGAAAAGACCTTTAAGATCATCGAGTCCAACCGTAAACCTAACACTGCCAAAACCACCACTACACCATGTCTCTAAGCACCTCATCCAAACGTCCTTTAAATACCTCCAGGGATGGTGACTCAACCGCTTCCCTGGGCAGCCTGTTCCAATGCTTGATAACCCTCTCGGTGAAGAAAAATTTCCTAATATCCAGTCTAAACCTCCCCTGGCGCAACTTGAGGCCATTTCCTCTTGTCCTATCACTTGTTACCTGGGAGAAGAGACCGACCCCCACCTCTCTACAACCTCCTTTCAGGTAGTTGTAGAGAGCGATAAGGTCTCCCCTCAGCCTCCTTTTCTCCAGGCTAATGAGAATTTACAATTTGAGAAAACCTGGCACATGCCGTCCAGGGACACCTCACAGGTAGCTGCGCACAGGCAAACTCTGACTAGGAAATGTCTTCTGTGCAAGAACTCCATCCTACCCTTGTCCATCCTGAACTTCTCCTCCCAAGGCTCTGCCACGTCCACACGACAGCACCTGTCAGGCCAGAGATTCAAATTTGGGACTCGCAGGCTCTGAAGATCAGCTAATAGCGCCTGCACGAGACAGACACATAAAGCTATTGCACGTCAGGGAGTCACCCGTCTTACTTGGGTGTTTGGTCGAGTCATAGTCATGTTGATCGCTATCGCTATGCTGCCTTGCCAGGAAACGGGAAGATTTTTCCCAGTCGTGTTCATATACAACACGCTCTCCTCTGAAAAATACATGCTTTGCAGGGCCCAGCACACGAGCAGAGAGACGTCACCGCTGCTCTCGGCTCCCTAATTCCCTTATTCGCAGAATGGAAAGGAACACCTGGGAGCCACTGCTACCAAGTCCTCTCTCGGTTTGATTCCCAGAATCCAGCCAGGTTACGAATGTTTTCCTAATTCGGTGCAACTTCTCCAGCAACGGCCGATCTCAGAGGAAGATAAAACACAAACCTTATTGCTTTACAGTTCATCGCAAGCTACAGAGCTGGCCAAAGTCAGTATGGTTCCAGTGTCACCGAAATCGAATCAAACTCCTTAACACCAATGTAGTATTAAGAAGCAGGCATTCTTTAATACGGCGCCGGACGCATGGGGAATCGTTCCACCTAGCGTGCATACCCCAGGTTACATCAACCGAAACTTACATTGTCTGATTACGTACATATGCATCAAATTTCCTGGCATGATCATGCATATTCATTCTATTTCCCAGAACTAATTATCATATTTGCATAGTCATTACGCATGTGTCCTTGAGCTCCGAGGGGCTTCCGTGGGGGTCTCTGGTGGTCCTTGGTGGTCATACAGGTGTGTCCTTTAGTTGACCCCTTCTTCTGGACATGCGCAATATCACCTCGCTTACGTAACTTGCTTCCCTTCTTCATGGTGCAGGGTCCCTAACAATGATTTGGCACCCTTAACGCAAACCAATTATTCTAACTACCCTCGACTCGTTGTCAAGATGGGCTGGGGCCGTACTGGGAACATAGCAGCATGACCGTACTACTCCTCGTCCAATTGTCTTTGGGCATAGTGGCGTATCCATAGCCATAGGTGTACAAACACAATATTAAGGCATTGTCTACCCCGCTCCTATCTCTATATTGCTTAGTTACAAAATAACAAACTAATCATTTTGGATGTAGCAGTTAACATCATACCATTTAGTTCATTGGCTATTCTCACCCAAAATCAAATCCCCTTGAGGTACACATCTGACTTCCCCATCCTTTCGCATTACCCACCAAGTGCACCCGGGTCCTTGAGCAAAAGCAATCCCACGAATGGGCTTGCCTTTGCCCGAGGCAGGAGTAACCCAGACTGTCTTCCCCAGCATGTTTTTTATGTGCACTACAGGGACCTTATCCCCTTCTACAGTGCGTAAAAGTTTTGATTGGGCAGGGCCAGGTCGATTGACAGATCCTCTAGTGTTAACTAACCAGGTGGCCTTTGCTAAATGTGTATCCCAATGTTTGAACGTCCCACCACCCATTGCTCTCAGTGTAGTTTTTAACAGTCCATTGTATCGTTCAATTTTCCCAGAGGCTGGTGCATGATAGGGGATGTGATACACCCACTCAATGCCATGCTCTTTGGCCCAGGTGTCTATGAGGTTGTTTCGGAAATGAGTCCCGTTGTCTGACTCAATTCTCTCTGGGGTGCCATGTCGCCATAGGACTTGTTTTTCAAGGCCCAAGATAGTGTTCCGGGCAGTGGCATGGGGCACAGGATACGTTTCCAGCCATCCGGTGGTTGCTTCCACCATGGTGAGCACATAGCGCTTGCCTTGGCGGGTTTGTGGGAGCGTGATATAATCGATCCAGGCCTCCCCATATTTATATTTCAGCCATCGCCCTCCATACCACAGAGGCTTTAACCGCTTGGATTGTTTAATTCCAGCGCATGTTTCACATTCATGGATAACCTGTGCAATAGTGTCCATGGTTAAGTCCACCCCTCGATCACGAGCCCATCTATATGTTGCATCTCTTCCTTGATGGCCTGAGGTGTCATGGGCCCATCGAGCTATAAATAATTCACCCTTATGTTGCCAGTCCAGATCCACTTGAGCCACTTCAGTCTTAGCAGCCTGATCCACCTGCTGGTTGTTTTGATGTTCCTCAGTGGCCCGACTCTTGGGTACGTGAGCATCTACGTGACGTACTTTTACAACCAGGTTCTCCACCCAGGCAGCAATATCTTGCCACAGTGCTGCAGCCCAGATGGGTTTGCCTCTGCGCTGCCAATTGTTCTGCTTCCATTGCTGTAACCACCCCCACAGGGCATTCGCCACCATCCATGAGTCAGTATAGAGATAGAGCACTGGTCACTTTTCTCGTTCAGCAATGTCTAAAGCCAGCTGAATGGCTTTAACTTCTGCAAATTGGCTTGATTCACCATCTCCTTCAGCAGTTTCTACCACTTGTCATATAAGACTCCATACAGCAGCCCTCCACCTCCGATGCTTTCCTACAATACGACAGGACCCATCAGTGAACAGGGCATATTGCTTCTCATTTTGTGGTAGTTTATTGTACAGTGGGGCCTCCTCAGCACGCGTCACTTCCTCCTCTGGCGATATTCCGAAATCTTTGCCTTCCGGCCAGTCCATAATTACTTCCAAGATTCCTGGGCGATTGGGGTTTCCTATCCGAGCCCGTTGTGTGATCAGTGCAACCCACTTACTCCACGTAGCATCAGTTGCATGATGTGTAGAGGGGATCCTCCCTTTGAACATCCAACCCAGCACCGGCAGTCGAGGTGCCAAGAGGAGTTGTGCTTCCGTACCAACCACTTCCAAAGCAGCTCGAACCCCTTCATATGCTGCCAATATCTCTTTTTCAGTTGGAGTATAGCGGGCCTCGGATCCTCTGTATCCCCGACTCCAAAACCCTAAGGGTCGACCTCGAGTCTCCCCGGGTGCTTTCTGCCAGAGGCTCCAGGTAGGGCCATTCTCCCCGGCTGCGGTGTAGAGCACATTTTTTACGTCTTGCCCTGCCCGGACTGGCCCAAGGGCTACTGCATGAACTATCTCCCGTTTAATTTTTTCAAAGGCTTGTCCTTGCTCAGGGCCCCATTTAAAATCGTTCTCCTTCCAGGTCACTTCATGGAGAAGGCTTATGATCAGACTGTAATTTGGAATATGCATTCTCCAAAACCCCACAATGCCTAAGAAAGCTTGTGTTTCCTTTTTGCTAGTTGGTGGAGACATGGCTGTTATTTTGTTAATCACATCCATTGGGATCTGGCGACGTCCATCTTGCCATTTTATTCCTAAAAACTGGATTTCCTGTGCAGGTCCCTTGACCTTACTTTGCTTTATGGCAAAACCAGCTTTCAGGAGGATCTGGACTATTTTCTTCCCTTTCTCAAAAACTTCCTCTGCTGTATTGCCCCACACGATAATGTCATCAATATATTGCAGATGCTCTGGAGCTTCGCCCTGTTCCAATGCAGTCTGAATCAGTCCATGGCAAATGGTAGGGCTGTGTTTCCACCCCTGGGGCAGTCGATTCCAGGTGTACTGAAAGCCCCTCCAAGTGAAAGCAAACTGTGGCCTGCACTCTGCTGCCAAAGGGATTGAGAAAAACGCATTAGCGATATCAATTGTAGCATACCATTTGGCTGCTTTTGACTCCAGTTCGTATTGCAGTTCCAGCATGTCCGGCACGGCAGCACTCAGGGGCGGCGTGACTTCATTCAGGCGACGATAGTCTACTGTTAGTCTCCACTCTCCATTAGACTTTCTCACTGGCCATATAGGACTGTTAAAAGGTGAACGAGTCTTACTGATCACTCCTTGGCTCTTCAGTCGACGAATCAGCTCATGGATGGGAATCAGGGAGTCTCGGTTGGTGCGATATTGCCTCCGGTGCACTGTTGTGGTAGCGATTGGCACCTGTTGGTCTTCGACCCTCAGCAACCCCACAACAGAAGGGTCCTCTGAAAGACCGGGTAAGGCAGATAGCTGTTTAATTTCTTCCGTCTCCAAGGCAGCTATACCAAAAGCCCACCGGTACCCTTTTGGGTCCTTGAAATACCCTCTCCTGAGGTAGTCTATGCCAAGGATGCACGGAGCCTCTGGGCCAGTCACAATGGGGGGCTTTTGCCACTCATTCCCAGTTAGGCTCACTTCGGCCTCCAATACAGTCAGTTGTTGGGATCCCCCTGTCACTCCACAAATACAGATGGGTTCTGCCCCTATATAGCTTGATGGCATTAGGGTACACTGTGCACCGGTGTCTACAAGAGCTTTATACTCCTGTGGGTCTGATGTGCCAGGCCATCGAATCCACACAGTCCAGTAAACCCGGTTGTCCCTTTCCTCCACCTGGCTGGAGGCAGGGCCGCCCTAATCCTGGTCATAATATTCATTACCCTTTTCTTGTGTATATGAGTCAGGAATTTCTTCATTAAAATCAGGAGTAAAATCAGCCCTCTTACTCTGTCTGGGGAACTGTCCACTGGAAACTGGAGCAGCAATTTTCCTGGAAGAACTCCCTTTGGTGATTGTTTTTCCTTGCAACTCACGTACCCGTGCCTCTAGGGTGGAAGTAGGTTTTCCATCCCACTTCCTCATGTCCTCTCCGTGGTCACGCAAGTAAAACCATAGGGTGCCCTGTGGTGTGTACCCTCTATATCCTCTCTCTTGAGCAGAAGAACGCTGACTCCGAATAGCTGAGACACTGGTCCGTATAGGTAGGGAGTAGGACAAATCCTCTTTGAACCGTTTGAACTCCTGGGACAGTTCCCGCACAGCTGAGACAAAGGAGGAAGAGATACTTTCTTCGTATTCTCGGAGGTTACTAGCAGCTTCATTCACTGTTGGACCGTCTCGATCTTTCCAGGTCAGTATTGCCAGTGAGTTGGCACACGACGGTGGTGCGTTTCGTACCAACTTCCGCCACATGGGTCTTGTGCACTGGACCTCGTCTGGATCTATGGGTGACCGCACGTCGTTCAGGTCACTATAAATCACTTCCAGCACAGCTAATTCCCTCAGGTACTGGATACCTTTCTCCATGGTGGTCCATTTCCCGGAGCGGTATACAACATCTTCCTTGAAGGAATATCTTTCTCTTATAGCTGACAGGAGTCGCCTCCAGAGGCTGCGGGCTGGTTCCCCTTTTCCAATCGCTTTGTCAATGCCCCCTTCCCTAGAAAGGGATCCCAGCTGCTTGGCTTCCTTACCCTCTAATTCCAGGCTATTGGCCCTGCTATCCCAGCATTGGAGCAGCCAGGTGGCAATGTGCTCCCCTGGATGACGGCTGAAATCTTTTCGCATATCTCGCAGCTCACTCAGGGATAGGGATCGGGTAGTTTCGGTCTCATTTATGAGTTCTTCCTCTTCCTCTCCCTGTGATGGCCCTGCTCCTTCATCTTCCCTTTCTAAACGAGCTGACTTTCGCTTCCAGGATTTCTTTTTATGTATAGGGGCAACTGATACTGACACGGGTTCGTTCCCTGTTTGAACCGCAATGCTTGTAACAGAGTTGTTCGGTGCAGCTGCAGTCGCAGTGCCTGTCGCAGGGGGAATCGGAACAGCCGCAGTGCCTGTCGCAGGGGGAATCGGAACAGCCGCAGTGCCTGTCACAGGGGGGGCTGGAGCAACCGCAGTGCCTGTTGTTTTGTCACCAGATCCTTGAGGGTTCTGAGTAGCGTTAAACAGGGCTCAGTAGGCATGGGCCAGACCCCAGCACATTGCAGTGATTTGTATCTCCTTAGAATTGCCAGAGTCACAGCATACTTTTTCCAAATATTCTACTAATTTTTCCGGATTCAGCACTTGTTCAGGGGTGAAGTTCCAAAACACTGGAGGTGCCCACCGCCCTAGGCATTTGCCCATGCTATTCCACACACCCTGCCACTCATAACTATCCAGCCTTGGGGCAGACCTCTGGATGATATTCTTAAATTGCTTACTAACCCTGGACAAGATCGAAACAATATTCCCAAACAATACCAATACAAGTATCTTAACTACCCAAGGTTGTTCAAAATACTGAAAAGTTACTGTAATGAAGGAGGAAGCATTGTAGAAGAAAGTAGTGAAGGTACAATTCTGCATTTCCTCCATAAAAAACCTCTCAGAGGAAGAAGTATAATTGCGAATTGTCTCCATAAGATGATACCCGACATACAGTAACGGTTTCAGTACAGCACTTGGATACCAAAATAAACACAAGGTCACTGTTTTAATAACAAATCTCACAGGCAAAATATCACCAATTAAAGCAGACCACAGCAAACTGCAAAAACCAACACCAATCTTTAACATGTACGGCAAAGAAATGAGCATGGTGCAGATCAGGTAAGCCGATGCTAGGAACAAATGGATCAATATCACGTCCCACAACTACTAACACATCTAAATTCCTTAATACGCTCTGGTTAATCTGTTATTATCTCAAACCCTTCGAGCCCCACGTTGGGCGCCAAAAAGGACTGTCGTGGTTTAGCCCCAGCCGGCAGCCAAGCACCACGCAGCCGCTCGCTCGCTCACTCCCCCCCCCGGTGGGATGGGGGAGAGAATCGAAAGAGCAAAAGTAAGAAAACTCGTGGGTTGAGATAATAACAGTTTAATAATTGGAACAAAATAATAGTAATAATAATAATGAATTATAATGAGAGGTAAAAAAACAATGAGAGAGAGAGAGAGGAACAAAACCCAAGGGAGGGGAAAAAAAGGAAAATATATATTAAAAAAAAAAATAAAAAATTACAACCGCTCACCACCCGCCGACCGACGCCCAACCAGTCCCCGAGCAATGATCGCTACCCCCCGGCCAACTGCCCCCAGTTTATATACTGGGCATGACATCATATGGTATGGAATAGCCCTTTGGTCAGTTTGGATCAACTATCCTGGCTGTGCCCCCTCCCATTTCTTGGGCACCTGGCAGAGCATGGGGAGCTGAAGGGGGGGAAGAATCCTTGACCAATGTAAACACCGCTTAGCGACAGCCAAAACATCAGCGTGTTATCAATATTATTCTTATACTAAAATCCAAAGCACAGCACTATACCGGCTACTAGAAAGAAAATTAACTCTATCCCAGCCGAAACCAGGACAGCGTGGATACACAGGTGTCTGTCTATGTTTACGTGCCTACAGAGAGAACAAGCTAATAGCCAGCCACCTCATCCAAAACCAGTAAGGACTGCCAAATGGAACAGAAACAACTGTTTTCTGATCTGGAGACCAGGAGTTCAGCAAACCAAACCGAACACACACAAAACGAGGAGGAAAGGTTGACCCACACTACTAGACTAAGCTGAGCACCTACAGAAAGGGGGGTTGGGTCACTTGTGTTTATTTCAGTGTGATCTGTGGGGACAGGTTTGAAATTTAAAAGCAAGTCTTGTCTGTTGTTTCCCCTCATGTTTCGGTAGCTAGCACAAATATCAACTCAGAACATGGGGCACTGTTACCTGAAGATCGATATTTGGGACCCTGACAACAGAAGACTTTTGAATAGTTTTAAAAATCTTTGGGTTTTTTTTGTTTTTGTTTTGGTTTGTTTTTTTTTTTAAGTCAGCAAAGAATGTATTTCAGCAGCCCTGTGACTAGTAACTTCTTCATCCTCTGAAGAAGGCCTTTCCAACACATTCTGTCAACAGGCTGTTGTGTACCTACCACACACAATCATGTAGAGTAAGTAAAGGATGTTTGCCATGATCCAAAAGTCACATTTGGAACAGCTTGAAAGGGAGCAGGGAATTCCCACAGCCCACACAGAGCTTTAGCTAAAGATGCAGGACTGTACTTTAACAATGAACAGACATAACCTCGCCAGCAACACTGCTGTGGGTTTTTGTTTGTTCAGGACAGGAACAGGGGTTAGGTTCCTGCTCAACCAATTACACTACACCCTACAGGACACTGATTTCTTGATGAATTACACACTCAGTGAGATGACAAAAGTTCACGACGACTCTCTGGATTCTAAGTAGATCCCCTGCATTTTACTATTGGTCTTAGATACGCTGAATGCAGAAGAGATTCACAGGCTGCACAACCATCCAGCTCCCAGCAAGACTACACCCCTCCCAACCGCACCGAGACGTGTCACTCGGTGGCACATTCTGTCCTCACACCAGCACAACTCACAAGCATTTCTAGCAGGCTGCGCATATTTGTTCAATATTGTCTTGGAACCCGCTTCCACTAGGATGATACGCTCCACTGTAAAGGCTGACATCCAGGCCGACTGGAGCAGGCAGCTGACACAGTGATTTCACTGCCGCTAGGATTTTAGAAAGCAGAGGAGCTAAGTACTGGATCCTGGAGAGACGGCTCCATCTTTTGCGTGTCAGCAATTCCTCTTCTCTCCCCTGCCAGCTTTTAATGTTTCTGGTGCTTGACTGGTGCCTTAAGGCAAAGCTGTTCAGACCACTGCTCAGGATGAGCAGGGCTTAATTCAACAGACTGTTCCAGATACCGGCAGGTAATGCCACCGAAAAGGAGGCAGAAGATACTGCTTTCGTTTTCCCTCTCCTTGCTTCTAGATTTCATCCCTCCACCTTTACTCTAACATCATAGTTTCACACCGCTCTGTGACTAATTTCATAATCATCTGCCTGCTTACTTATAGAACATCACGTGTTGGGTGCTGTGGACTTGGACAAAACATGGATAGCGAGGAAATGCTTCGCTTGACACACTGCACAAGACCAGGAGCAACCTGAAAAGCAGTACCGTGTCTTAACCGAGAGCACGCAATGAACACGGCAAGTTAGCTAAGGGCTAAGGTGCGAGCGCTTCCACAGCTCTAGTGCAGTCTTACACGCTTGTGCGAGTGCACCTTTTTGAGAAGGTGCTCTGGATGCTGGAGTTGAGCAAGTGGAAATAGATATGTTACACCTATAGCTACAGACAGGTACAGTGTTCCCACATCAGCATCTAGGCAATGCCCAGGATCTATCGAAGCTGTACTCCTGTGTACCACAATCCCAATTGTCTCCGCTCAAGCGCTCCCAGAGACGTCAAGCAGCTTCCGTGATC
The DNA here is from genome assembly GCF_035582795.1 of Mycteria americana. Classification (NCBI taxonomy): domain Eukaryota; kingdom Metazoa; phylum Chordata; class Aves; order Ciconiiformes; family Ciconiidae; genus Mycteria; species Mycteria americana. The sequence continues at coordinate 14,896,190 of NC_134380.1, read as the reverse complement.
TGCAGACAGCAGGAAGAAACACTAGCAAGCCGTTACAGGGGTATACTCAGCTTGTCAGGAACTGGGACGCACAATTGATTTTTTGAAAGCGCTGCCGGCAAGCTTTGACATATACCAGCCCTGACAAGCTTCTAGAGCAGCCTTTAGTGCTCCTTTAAATTTCTCCTTCAGCTAGATGAAATTAAAATGGGTATCGCTTCTAATAAGATAAAATGGCCGTTATTTCTGGAAAGTTACAAAGCTGAAATTAAATTTAAAAAAATCACTCTCATCAGAAAGTTGTTAGTCCATCATTTGAAGGATCAGAGAAACTTTGCTTACAAATGGCAGGAAAATAATTCTATTTAATGCCTGCGTAACAGGAACATATTGAAAATTCTACCGATTTCTTGTTTGATTTGGAACTGTTCAGACAACTAGATCTCTCTCCGACAGACTATATTTTAGTATAATGAAATACCACTTGAGAAATTAACTTGAGTATTTAGGACATGATACAACCTGTAGTTATGCAGCAAAGCAAAGCCTACCTTGCACACAGCAAGTAAGTTCCACCAATTTAGTTTCATCCTGTGCAATTGTTTTTCCTTTTTAGTTTGCTTTAGTGAAATATTTAGGAGTCTTCAACTATTCCTCTGGGCACAAGGGTGCATAAGGAAAGACTAATCTCTCACTCTTGCACCAAAGCTGGTTATGCAGGGGCTCGACTAAATGTCTGCTACAAAACTGATGAGCACATGGAATCCAGGGCTACTCAGTTCATCTTCATCCATTTGCTCATGGAAAGCTTCAGATGGTCACGTGCTCATTCCCAAGTAAAACTGGAATGTTTCTGACATCCTGAAAGCATTCCACAACAGCGGAGGAGGGAAGATGTCATAAAGGTGCATGGGAGGAGGCATGGTGTTTATCTTCCATGAGCAGGTAACACCAAAGGGGCAACGGGGCCACAGGACACAACGTTGACCCATCTGTTGCAGCCATGTTCTTAGATTTCCAAGGCGAGAAGGGTTTGAGCAAGTATGCTCCCTGTCCATTGAAAGGCCATGAAAAGGGGAAACAATATTACAAGCAACTGGAAGCAAGCAGCAGAATAAGGATGAAGGAATCTCAGAAGCCCTGGAAACCTAGTAGTGCATGAGGACGTCAAGTGAAATAAACATCTCAAAGTGCGTGCGACACCGACCGATGCAATGTGCGGCATCCCAGACCCTGACTGGATTCTCTGGTCTAGTCAGCAGGCTTCAGTCCCGGATTAAACCTGATTTGCCTGGATGAAATACCCAGAGGAAAAAAAGGCTCAGAGGTGGAAGTTAACTCCAGAACTGTAAGACCAGGGGAGCACCGTGCCAAGACACCCGGCACCAGCTACACCCCAGCCTGGGCGCCACACTGCCGAAACTGCACAGGCCACGTCTGCTGCGTGGACCTGGCCAGGCTGTGTGAGCCCGGGTCCTTAGTGGCTTCCTATCCCAGCACAGAACCTGAGCATCTCCAGGGTGCTGCTCCCCTCTGCGCTCTACCATCCTAACCAGACAGGCACCCACCTTTGAGCAGCCAGGTTAAATAACCACAGCAGTGCCCCCTGACACTGATGCCAAATGCTTACCACCGTCACATACTCCACCACAGCGGGCTGCAACTGGAGGAGCCTCCCTTTCCCCTCCCGCTCTCCAAAGAGACCAATCTCAGTTCAGCATCCCCAGCTGCAGGAACACAGCACTGGACTGTGAAACAAAACCTCAACAAGAGACCCAACTTCTCAGTACATTGGCACTTCCCCTCCCTGCCACTTGGGTCTCTTCCCTTTCCTCAACTGCTCTTCTCGGGGCTACATTTCAGTTTTCTGTTCAGGGTGGATATCCAGTGGTCGAGCCGGTGATGGCAGCTGAACAAGGGTAGTGCTGTGGTCTAACAAAGATATACAGCCAGCAGTCACCAGTGTCCGCTGTACCCCTCCGTCACAGACCAGAGATGCTCCCCAGGTTACATGTCAGAACAAGGAAAGAGGGATCTCATCAGGGATGTAGGGTCTTACTTTCTCACACATTGGCCTAGCGGTAGGAAACCCAAACTCTGCTGTGCAGCAAGGATCTATATTCCTTTTTGTTGCCCCTCCTTACGGCTCATCTTCTCCCCGCCTCAAGCCTCAGGGACCTGCTGCTCCTGCCTGTTTAGAGGAAAGGGGGAGAGCTGTGCGCTCAACAGACTGCAGGTTGTTTACGCAAATGCAGATCTGCCCAGAGCCAGAGAGGAGGCTGTTTCAGCTTGGGACTCTATCTGCAGAGCAAGCGACACACCCCCAGGCAATGTCAGCTACAGAGATGCTTCATATTGCAGAGCAGCTTCAGTCAGTCCTGCCTGGTGCAGCTAAGTGCTTTTTACTCCTCCATCTGACAGCCGGGAGTTGGCAGCATGCAGCGTTTCCAGCCAGTGTGCGTGACCCTCCTGGACCGCCTCCATCTGCCTGCAGTCCCCTACCTCCTCCTCCTCTTCTCAGATACATTTTATGTTTTCGAGTACAGGCTTCATTCTTGCTAAGTAAGAAAGGAGAGAGGGGATATTTGCCCTTCCTGCAGTGTTACCACATCTATCACATCCTTGGCGGCCGCTGGCACCTCTAGGCTCCGATACCATCTGTTGCTCGGGAAATCTCACTGCTCCAGGCAAACTGCAGCACATCTAGCAAATGACCCGACAAGGAGGAGGAACAAGGAGGTTGCTCTGCTCTACAGGCAACACACGGGCATATACTTTGCCCATTAAAAAGGAGGCGGGGGGGGGGGAATGCAGATACCACAGTCAGAAAGAAAAACCAAAGACAGATTATGGTAATATTCCTAATCCCAGCAAAACACTCAGGAAGACTGCATCAACAGAGAGAGCACTGCTTGAGTGCTGTGACTAAAATCCATTAAATCCCCAATTACCGTGTCAATTACTCACTGCTTCTGCAGGAAGGCTACTCCCAAGGAAGCTTTGTCTGTGGCACTTACACGATCGACCTCCTTAAGAAATCGTTTTAGAGCCACGGACCCAGAACGAGAGCTCCCTTGACCCTTCCGACACAATACTGGCATGTTCTCCTGTAAAGGAATCGCTGCGTTACAGAGTTCAAACAACCTGAACCGTTGTCTTGGTCTGCACGCCTCTGCCACACGTGCTTCTAGCAGTTCTGGATAATCCCATTACGGTATTTTCAGACCTTTAAAAGCGTATGTGTTGTTTGGGTGTTTATGAAATCAGAACGAACGTGACCAGATAGGTGCAGAAGAGACAGCGAAGCAGGAATACCAAAGGAATTCCCCAAGAACTGACTATTTCCACAGGACTGGCTGTGATTCTTCATTCCCATCCCTCAGAGTTTCCTTTGGTGAACTCTCAGGCTTTGTCTTCCTGCATCTGACTGTTGTCTTCTCAGGCCTCTGCAAGCAAACTCAATCTTTCAGAAATGAAGCTGTCTGTATTATGACCGTGGTTATGAGAAGCTAACTACCAAGTCACATCCAGAGGCAATAAGGACTGCTGCTGTATCAGAGGACAACTGCCTTAGCACTGTGACAACTAATCAGGATGCGTCTCATCTGCAGGTGTTATCATTGTCCAATACCTTGCTTAAAGAAGGAGTCTGAGGAGCCCGAGGAAAGGGCCATAGAAAATGCCCCACACGACTGCATACGAAACCATCTCAGCAAAACCGCCCTGTTCCCTGCTAAAGAAATCATTGGTTCCCATTCCAATCCTTGTCATCAAGCCAGACTCTCGTGGGAATGCTCGCGCACTCTCTTCGAGAGGGGCAAGCTGGAAAGCACGTTCCCACTGACTGCCGAGAGCTCTTCGCTCATTTTGCTTCCCACAAAGTAGACTTCCTCACTGTTCAGATATCCCCTTCCTTCAGACCTTCTCCTTACCCTCAGAAGCAGCATAACAGTGCCAGCACCATGCAGGTCTACCTGCGGGGAGATGCTCCCCACACCTGACGATACAGCAACCTGCAGAAAAATATACATGTAGATTTTCATCAGAGCTGGCATGAAGTTGTTGCTTTTCTTGGTTTCGCTTTGTTTTTCAGCCACTCGCTGTTCAGCAAATGCAGGGCAATTCCGTAGTGCTGTCGGCACTACTGTGCTTTGAAAAGCAGCACAGGGCGCTACGCATCTCATAGATCCATGTTGCAAGCGTCCGACAAAAGCAGCAATTTCTACCTTGAGAAGCCAGATCTGTGCTCCGAAATGTGCCTGGCTCGTTGCTCGCTGCAAGTTCTGTAGTAATTTTCTGTAACCTTTCTCCTCATGTTTCAGATATACAGCATCAACACAATGATGCCCAAGTACCAGGAGAAGTTTGCTGGATTTTCCAGCCACAGCCTTTTTCTAGGTTTAACTTTGTTCTTTCATTTAACACAAAAAACATCACAGCAGATCCTCCTGTGAGACTGAACATTAAACCCAAACTGATTTCAGTTCGTGCTACCTAGATTATGTGCCACATCGAACAAAAATCCACCCTGAGAAATACTATTAGCAACACAAGACAGATCAGAGTTAGTGGACAGGGATGAAGCTGCGGTATCAGCTGTGCATAGCCCACTGCTGAGGCAAACGGTCCTCTCCCAGTATCCTTCCACATCAGCCTCCGGTCCCCCACTGCTGAAGTCCACGGGAGAGCTTTGCCCTTAACTTCAGTAAGCAGGGAAACGACTCGGGCTCTGCTGGACAGCGGGAAAGGCCGAGACCGCTTTCCGTATACCACAGGGAAGAGAAGATTGGCTGAAGATGTCTCACAGCTGCACACAAAACCTTTGCTTCACTGGAAGCTCATTGCAAATCTGCTGTTTAAGTGCACCCGTTGCAATGCTTTTTAGTTGAGAGGACTTCGGGAATATCCTCGCACCTGACCCTCATATATAGCCACATATAAGGCGGTTCAGCTTGGGTTTAAGGCCCCCTTGGGAAATGCCACAGATGTATGGAAAACCTGTGTTACCACAGGCACTTTGGGAGCTGCAATAACACCAAGGAAAACCTTCCATTCATTAGCAAAGCCGTCAAGAAGGTATCAGCGAAACCGAGGACCTAAAATCTTCCTAGGGCCATAATAAAAATACTAAGCTAAATCTATTTTCTAGATCTATATATTACAAAAATTTTGAGGGGGCAGCAGCATAATTCCATGAGGCGGGGGAAGCAGGGGAACATCAAACACGAGCTATTTTGCGTTGGAACAATCCCGGAGTTGAACAACTCATTTCTGCGCAAAGTTCACGAGCCCATTTTAACACCACCCTACGTCTTCAACTTATACCTTTTTAATACTCCAGGCCCCAGTATAGAAGAGTAATGCAGGCCGAGTACATAACAGAATCAATGAAAGCTACCAAAAGGGAAGGTCAATGGGTAAACACTTCCAAGATAAACCCAAAAGGTTCAAACAGGTCACCATTCACCTGCACGTACAAGGAAACCAAGCCTGTTTTGGCTGGACTCAACAGCCCAACAGGAACGATGGAGCTGAAAATCCCCTTCTGGTGGGTTGGACACCACGTTTTGCAAGCGTCTGGTATGTAAAGCCAATCACCAGGCTACAGATAAATTCCTCTCTGTGCACAGCAGGGACTACGCTATTCTCAAATATTAAGTATCATCCACAGTAGCAACAGGCAAAAGCATGAAAACCTCTAAGCCAAACAAATTGATAACCCACCCGAGGGAGGCCTCTCAAAGGACCTCTTTGAGAAACCTCCCTCTCTCCCAGCACTACCTTTTAGCAGAAATTTATTTCAACAACTTTCTGAGGGCAGAAACATGTGGACACGTGAAGAAAAGCGTCTCTGCATCCGAAAACGCAACCGTCGCACTTGCCCTCCCTGCACAGCTTGGCAGAACGGCTCCGCTGGAGCAAGAGTAGGGTCCGTGACCACAGATGGTAAGGATGCCCCAAAACCAGGGCGATGAAAATAGATGGAACTGATACAAATTGAGACAAATGAAAACGTGGCTGTCTTCTCAAGAAACAAGCTTCTTCACCATTTCTTCACTGGTTTACTAGAGAACGCGAAAACCCCACAGAAATAAACCCCCACAATGAACAACTCCCCCCTAGACACCTGTGTGGACAGTACATGGATTAAGGATGCACCTTCCTTTTCGTGTCTGACTCCCTCCCTGCCCTTCAAGACTCACAACTAATTTGAACGCCCTCTGACCAAAGCAGCTGGATCAGAATCAGTCGTGGACTACGCAGCACTTCAACTCGAGAACGAAGAAGCCAGAAGGACATTGGGAATTTACCCAACTCCAAGGACCCGCTGCAGGGCAGGGTCTGTTACACCACACCATTCTGACACAAGTCTTATCCCATGTGTCTTTCTCTCAGTTCCCTCAAAGACAACGGTAATGCACTAGGTCAAGACGTATTGATAGTAATGTGGAGAAAGGTTCCCAATAAGCTTTTTGAAGCTGCAAACACAGTCCTGATCCATGTGTTCCTGTTAGGCCTTTAGACTGTAGGAAACAGTCAGGCACCACTGCGGTATAAATACAAGAAAGAGGGATGAAATGCCAAGGCCTTACAAGCCCAGTCTCCACCTGGGAAGAGTCCCCAGCACAGGCGCAGCAGAAGAGCAGCCTCAGCATCTCTTTGAGAGCTGGAGTAAGGAGAGGCACTAGTAGCGTGTGGCTGGGGCGTAACCTCACACAGACTTCATACGGACACTGTCACGCCCTCTCCAACAGGCGCTTTGCTTCATCCTAACTCAGCATTACTCCAGCACAAATCCCACGCTCCAACCTCCCGCGTGCCCAGCTCAGGCCACGGGCATCACCGGTTCACACCTCTGCACGGTCACTGTGCTGGCACGGTCCCAGCAACAGGTTGCCCCTGCCCGGAGCAGCGCACAACAGCCGTCGAGAGACAGGGAGGATATTCTTCACTTTGCTAGAACAAGAAAGTAAAGTGAAATACTTGCTCAAGTGATTATCATTTATGTTAGGTACTATCCATCTTACTACCAATTGCATCATTTTAATTCACTTATACTGAAGAAACGGTGTAATATACAAGATAATTTCATTTAAGTCTTCATTTAAGCACATACCTCCTAAGCATCACTCTAATGCTTCTTCATCAAGAACATACAGTATCTCCAAACAAGTCTAGCCAATTACTACAACAAAACAGTTCTCAAATACAACCAAATCCTGACTTCCATCAGGCCACTAGCCCATCGGTCCGCTTGTGTAGAGCTGTCAGTGAGCCTACTCACACAAGTACTCTGAGGGGGGAAGTCAACACCCCACCGATGCAAGGAGGTGTCTGCCAGGGACCAGACTGTATTTATAAGAAGCCAGGTGCCTTGCTTCAAGAACTTAATTTCTGAAGCAAAATCCAATTATAATCCCTCAGATGGTGCCCAAGAAGTCATCACCTCAGTGATCCTCCTGTTGGCTACTATTTTTATTTGATAAACAGACCTTTACCCTCAGGTCTAACAAGTTGAGAAGCGATCAGCAGTGATTCATGGTTTCAAGGCAAGGGGCCCTCCCAGCCAGGCTGGCTCTTGCTAGCATTCCTTTGGCAGCAGTACTGTAGATGCTTTCAACTAGGTGAAAAACAGAGAGAGCAAAGCTTTAACCCAAACAAAACCCCTCCTGAACATATTTCCCCCACCCCCTGTCATTAAAATAGTTGAGACAGCTGCTACCCACAGGTGGTAGTCCATGCAGTCAGTTACACTGCCTATGGGTGGCTTGAGACACAAGGTCTCTGAACAATTACTTTTCTCACTGCAGCTTTGACCTATCAGCACTTTTTGTCACTCCAACAACTCCTTGTCAAATCCTCATGTGCAGGTACAATATCAACACCTTGGGGAGAGCACAGGGCCTGTAGAAGGTACAGTTGGGAACGTATTGTAGAAGTGACAGGGGAATAGCAAGAGAGACAAAGACAAGGCAAAACTAACCCCGGCTCAAGAAAAACAATAGAATATCCTCCACTGAGGATATCTCCTGTGTTCAAAAACTCTCAGCCCCCTCTCATCAGTGGAGTCCTTGCCCTCAGCCAAAGGGCACACAAAGAAAAACCCTACCAAAGTCTTTGTTCACTGGGAACCAGAGAACACCACCACTTGATACACAAGCTGTTAGGCACCAGCTCAGGAGCAGCTGTTTAGCTCACCAATGAGCCCTCCAAAGAGAGAGTGCTGCAGCCAGCCTCCTCTTCCCCACCACCCCACCCCATCACTGCCAGGCCCACCTAAACCATTAACTGGAGGAGCCACAGCTGGGCACCGAGCTGGAGAAAGGTTGGGCAAGAGCCCTTTCTCCAGCTCTAGACTTCACAGAAGGATGCTCCTGCCCTCAGGAGCTGGCAGAATTCAACTGCAGAGAGGGCAGGGAGGGGGAAGCGGGGAAGGTTTGCTCAGGAGCTGGAGACAAACCTTTGCTGTCAGTGGTCCTAACTATCACATACCAAACAGAGGGGGGAAGTACTCAAAATTAGTGTCCTGCACAAAACAAGCAGCTTAGTGGAGGGGTTTTTGTTTGATTGGTTGGGGATTTTTGGGGGTAGGAATCAAGTTGCCCAGGACTTACGCTTTGCTGATGTGTGCGTTAGCTAGAGCCTCCTCTGGGGTGTAATCACAGTCAACTTCACAATTCACTTGACAAACTTGCAAAAATGCTTCCTTTTGTATGGAGGAGTAAACAGGTCAATATTCTGCCAAATTTTGCCCTTCCCCTGCCCTCACTGCTGACAATACCTACACACAGTACCAGGTAAGGCTCAAGAGGTACATGTCCAAGTTGAACTGACTTACCGCAAGTTAAGCAGAAAAATCAGCAAAAGCATCAGAGACTGGGACATTCTCTTGCTTCCAAGACAGGACAGATCATCCCTCTAGGAAAAGGGAGACAGGCAAGTGCTACGCAAACAATTAACTAATTAGCAAGCTAGTTCAGCAAATACCATCAATGTTTTGTGCGCAGAGAAAAAAGACATGTTTTTTAATAGTTAATATATCATAGAATCACAGAATGGTTTGGGTTGGAAGGCACCTTAAAGATCATCTAGTTCCAACCCCCCTGCCGTGGGCAGAGACACCTTCCACCAGACCAGGTTGCTCAAAGCCCCATCCAACCTGACCTTGAACACTTCCAGGGATGGGGCATCCGCAACTTCTCTGGGCAACCTGTTCCAGTGCCTTACCACCCTCATAGTTAAGAACGTCTTCCTTACATCTAATCTAAATCTACCCTCTTTCAGTTTAAAGCCATTACCCCTTGTCCTGTCACTACGTGCCCTTGTAAAGAGCCCCTCTCCAGCCTGCTTGTAGAGCCGCTGCAGGTACTGGAAGGCTGCCATAAGGTCTCCCCGGAGCCTTCTCTTCTCCAGGCTGAACAACCCCAACTCTCTCAGCCTGTCTTCATAGAAGAGGTGCTCCAGCCCTCTGATCATCTTCGTGGCCCTCCTCCGGACTCACTCCAACAGGCCCATGTCCTTCTTAAGTTGGGGGCCCCAGAGCTGGACACAGTACTTCAGGTGGGGTCTCCCGAGAGCAGAGCAGAGGGGGGAGAATCACCTCCCTCGACTGCTGGTCACGCTTCTTTTGATGCGGCCCAGGAGACGGTTGGCTTTCTGGGCTGCGAGCGCATGTTGCTGGGTCATGTTGAGCTTCTCATTAACCAACACTCCCAAGCCCTTCTCTGAAGGGAATGAGACACGGACTCTGGTGCTGATAGTAGGGGGGACCTTTATTTACCTGACAGCACTCTTGTTTATACTCATCCCGACCGGTCCACGCGAAGCACGCACAATGCACGCGCTTATTCTAACCATCTAATTGGCTCTATAACTTTTATCACGCAATATTTCATTGGCTTATAGTTATCTTGTTGTTCCTTCTTCTGCATTCTTTTGCTCCTTCTTCTGTGTTTCTTGTTCTCCTTTTTTCCTCTGGGCCCCTCGCACATGATCTCAGTTCAGAGATGTGTTTATTAAATCAAGGTCATCGGTGTACTGGTCTCCTACATTTCCCCCTTTTTTTGTTTCTATGAGCCAGACTGATTGCATCGATTTACTTATCATTTTTTGCAAGCATTGCAACAAACACGGCAAAACAATTAACAAAACAACAACTACGATTAATATGATGATAGCTACTTTGATTAATTCTTTCAGCCAACCTTCTATACCTAAGCTAGTTAACCATGATTCAAGCCCAATTGAACTAGTCTTTAGCTTGCCTGTGAGCTTTTGCAGAGACTTAATTTGCTGATAGATAGTTTGAGAGTGATCAGACAGATTCATACAACACATGCCTTCAAACTCTTCATACCCATGGCCTTGGACTAAAAGCAGAAAATCGATAGCGGCTCTATTCTGTAGAGTGGCATGTCTTATAGAATCCACATCTGTTAAAAGTGCGCTAAGAGCTGCAGATGTAGCATTATTTTGTTTTGCAAGCCAACAGCCTAATTTATTCAAAATGGTTAATGCTTGTGCTGCGGCAACACCAGGTGCTAAAAAAGAAGTCAATACGGTTTTGCCAGCCTGCCAAAAATCAAGTTTGTCATTGCACCCATCTCGATATTTGTGAATTTCACATTTCTGTTTTTTTCTTAAGATACAGGTAACAAGGCCCTCCAGATATATGAGAAGGGATACGTTGCCATGCTCTATCGCCATAAATTAAAAAAATTCCTGCAGGCAGCAAGAATGGAACCTCGGTGGATTTGGAAATGTTCGGTGAAGTATAATTGCACCACATTGACCCATTCTGATAAACAGCTAAGCTTGCTGTAACATCCCTCTTTAAGGTTTTACTCGTTCCTGTATAATTGAACTGCAAGCATGCAGTGGCAGTGACACACCCCAAGATGTTTAATTCTTGCGGTTCTAAGTTGGTCTGCAGTCCGTGCGACATCCACCCATCCCATTGGTCCATTGCTCTGGTTCCATTCTTTATCTGTAAAAAAATACTGACACTTGGAGCGATACGGTTAACCAATCCTTCATATTCTAGACTACGTAATGGGATGCCGACTAAACAAGTGGTAAAGGGGTTTTCGGCACTCGCCATGGATAGGCACATGTGCTCCTGCCCTGTCATGTTGGCAGGCGTTGCCCATCTGTTGTTTAGGGGTTGGACAGAAACCCATGGCTTGCTAAGTCCGATGATGATGCTGAGGAGGATGATGCTTCTAACCAAGGTTGAACTCCCCATGCTGGTACCCATCGGGGCCCTTGACCTGTGGAGACACAAGCATATCCTCAACCCCAGGTTATTAGTTGATACGGTCCCTCCCAGCATCCTGTATTTAGATTTTTCATCATCACCATTGCTTTCTCCTGCGATATTGGTGTTAATCCTGATTCCATTGCCTTATAATGCTTAACTATAGGTGGAATATCTTCATGTTGAAAAGGTAACGATAGATGGTTCATTACATACAGAGCCTTCCCCAATCTGTTTTGCGGCGATTCCTGAGCTTCCCCCTTTTTTTGTTTTTGTAAAAGAGTTTTCAAGGTGCGATGTGTGCGCTCTATAATAGCTTGTCCTGTGGGGGAATGGGGTATGCCTGTCTTATGGCTGATGCCCCATGTGTGGAAAAACCTACATGTCGTGTGACTAACGTATGCAGAGCCATTGTCTGTCTTTATCTCCCTCGGAATACCAAGTGCCGCAAAAGCAGCACGGAAGTGGCTTTGTACATGTCGACTGTTTTCGTCTGTCATTGCGGTAGCCCATACCACATGGGAATAGGTATCGATGGACACGTGAACATATTTCTGTTGACCAAACTCAAGTATATGTGTCACATCGGTTTGCCAGAGTTGAAGGGAAAATAAACCTCTAGGGTTTGTCATAAAAGACAGTCCAGATGGTTGTTGTTGACAGTCTGGGCACGTTTGACTATGAGTTTTGCATCTCCCACAGATATCGCGAATTGCTTTGCTAACACTTTGACAGATTGGTGGAAAAATTGGTGTGACAACTGAGCTTGGGTAAGTGTGTGCGGTACAGGAGTGTGTAACGCCATATTTGTTAGGTAGTCAGCTCGTGCATTTCCTTCTGTCAAAAACCCTGGTAAGTTTGTGTGGCTTCTAACGTGAATCACAGAATAGGGATGTCTTCTCTGCTCTATTAAAAATAATAATTCCTTAAATTTTAGAAACAGAGCTTGTTTTGGTACATGTTTCAATTGTGCTCTTTCAATGCGTTGGACTACCCCAACAGCATACTGCGAGTCTGATACAATATTTAAAGGAGTTAAAGACCATTTTCGAAAAGCCATAGTAATGGCGTGCAACTCAACTAACTGAGGTGAACCCTCAATTCGTTCTACTTGATGTTGCCATTGACCTTTTTCTTTCCATGTAATTACCGCTTTTCCTGTCTTCCCTGACCCATCAGTAAATACCGTGGTACCCGTAAACAGGTTGCCGTTGATATAGTGGCTTATTTTCAATTTTTACATTATTATAAAAGGTAAACATTTTATGAGGGCGGTGATGAGTATCTATTTGCCCATCAAACCCCGCTAAAGCCATTTGAAGCTCCAGGCTATTTTGCAAACACCAATTTAGGTAATTTTTTACAACCGGAAGAATAATAAGTTCAGGTTCTTTCCCAGTCATTTCAACAATTCGTTCTCTGCCTCTTTTGATTAGGGCAGCAAACAGCTCAATGCGAGTAACAAGAGTCTTTGTAGCTTGATACGGCAAAAACACCCATTCTAACAGTATAAGGGGGTCTCTTTCCCGAGCCTCCCATTGTCCAATAATTGCTAAAGGTTGTTGTTCTTGATTACAAACGTATAACTGCACGGGTAGATTTTCAACTCGTCGGTGACATTGTTGCAGGGAGAGTCATTCATTCACTGTTCTCAGTGCATCTTTCGCCGCTGTGGTCCATTGTCGAGGAGCATTAAGATCAGTGTTCCCTTTTAATAACTCGAACAACGGTGCTAATGTTTCATTGTCTAAACCACATTGTGTTCTGATCCAATTTATATTGCCCAATAGTTTTTGTACGTCATTCAATGTTTTGATGTCTGTAGAAATGGCCACATTCTGAGGTTGAACGGTTTGTTGTAATATTTTCCACCCAAGATATTTCCAAGGTGCCTCCATTTGGATCTTTTCGGGCGCAATCTGGAGGCCTCGGTTTTGCAGCACGCTCCTTAAAACAGGTAACGCCTCTTGCACTTGGTTGTTCGTAGAGCTAGCAAGCAAAATATCATCCATATAGTGATAAATATACATTTCTGGAAATCTGAGTCGCACAGGGCATATGGCTTCGGCCACATATACCTGACAGATTGTTGGAGAGTTTTTCATACCTTGAGGTAAGACAGTCCAATGATACCTGTCCATGGGTTCACCTCGATTTACCTTAGGCACTGAAAATGCAAAACGAGGCGCATCTGCAGGGTGCAAGGGGATTGTAAAAAAGCAGTCTTTCAAGTCTATAACTACTATGTCCCAATTTCAGGGTATCATGGTCAGTGAAGGTAATCCGGGCTGGAGTGCCCCCATTTCTTCTATTACTTTATTTATTTGTCTCAAATCATGCAACAGTCGCCATTTTCCGCTTTTCTTTTTAATAATAAATACCGGAGAATTCCAGGGGCTGGTCGTAGGTGTGATGTGTCCCTGTTGGAGTTGCTCAGCGACTAACTCTTGAAGTACAGCGACCTTTTCTTTGGGGAGTGGCCATTAATCTACCCAAGCGGGCGTCTCTTTTTTCCAAGTTAGTTTAATTTTCGGTTGCTCATCAATGGCCACTACCGAAAACTTTCAGGACAGTTTAGGGTAAAACCACCTTGTGCCATCACGTCCCTTCCCAATAGACTCATGGGTAAATTTGTTACGTATGGGCGTACGGTGAATGTGGATCCTTCTTGAGTTTTAATGGTAAGCGAATTAATACTTTGAAAAGTATGTTAAGTGCCACCAACACCAACTAAGCCTTCCGTGGGTGTGGCCAGTGGCCAACTGCACGGACAATCTTTCAAGGCTAGCACAGTAACATCCGCCCCTGTGTCTATGAGAACCGGCAGTTGAACACAAGCAGGGCTTGTGTGAGGATTATACAGTGTCACGGTAAGCATAGGTCTAGTGGTAGCAATCTGCGTAGCCCAAAAAATTGCAGGAGGACCGGTTGATCCAAAACCTGCGTCACATCGGTCACAGTTTTCAGCCTATGGAACTAGTGCCTTAAACAGGATGAGCTGGGCAATTCTAGTTTTTCCGGGTATAAACACTGGAGGAGAGGGGGTCCAGACCATAGCTTGAATCTGTCCAGTAAAATCAGTGTCAATAACCCCGGGCAAAACAAACAGACCCTTCAAGGTGGTACTAGATCTGCCCAACAAAAGTGCGCTATACCCTTGCCCTAAGGGTCCCTTTACGTTCAGTGGAATCTTTTGAACATGGGATCCCCAAAGAGTAAAATCCGTTACCGTGGCGACATCCAGTCCAGCGCTTCCTCGGGTCCTGGCGGAGAGTGTATCCATGGTGACGATGTCTGTGGCATTGTTGTCACGGCAGCCGATGGTAAACTTCTGGCCATCATTGCCTTTGGACGGAAGTCCGGTGTGGACTGCCCTTCCGGTCCGAGGGTCGATGGAACTTGTGTCATCGCGCGTCCCCGCCTCACGCTCCGCCTCCCGTTTCCCTGACACGTTGGCAGAGGCTGTCCTTCCGCGTTGTATTTTGAACGACACTTGTTGGCCCAGTGCCAGCCCTTTCCGCAGCGTGGACATAAGGTAGGAGGATTAGAACCAGCGCTCCGGCCAATAGCTGACTCTCGCTGCGGGCAGTCAGCAGCTAAATGCCCTATGGTATGGCACCGATAGCAGCGCTTGTCTCCAATAACCCTCTGCCCTATTTTGAGGGCACTGGTAAACGTTCCAGCCAACGCAGCAGTGTGATGTTCAATAGATCCAACCCGATTGCATGCTTCAATCATCTGTACTAATGTAGAGTTAACAGGCATTGCTTACAATAACTTTTTACAGTCCGTATTTGCATTTTCCACTGCCAATTTCAGTATTAGGGCTTCCTTCACCTCAGGATTCTCAATTTGTTTATCTAGCGCATCCCTCAGTCTATCAATGAATTGCATATATGGTTCTTGGAGCCCCTGTCATATACTAGTAAACGATTGTTCTGGCTTTCCAACTTCGGGCAACCGCAGCATCGCCTGCAAAGCTAATGCTGTGGACTGTCGGAGAATATTGGGATCTAATCTAGCTTGCAATCGAGGATCCATCAAAGGGTCGGTGCCCATCAACTGGGGATTTCCTGCCCTGGCAAGGGGATCGCCAGCTTGCCGCCCAAGATTACTCAGGGCTGCCACCTCGCAGGATTCTTTCCATTTTTGCTTCCAAAGCAATCACTGGGTTGGAGTTAAAATCATTGCAGCCACTTGCCGCGAGTCATACGGAGTTAGCAAATGTCCTGTCATAACATTCTCTAACAATGACTGAGTAAATGGCGCATTTAAACCGTACACAGTGACAGTCTTTCTCAATTCCTTAATTAGGTCCCACTGGAAGGGAGGCCACTCATTCAGTCTATTGTCTTGTACACGCACCGGAAACACAAAACCTGCATCTTCACCATCCTTCAGTGCCTCCCTACGGAATCACTCCCACCGATCTCGGGGGTCAAAAGCCTGTTCTGCTATTGCCGTGGGTTGTGCTTCTGATGCATGTATTGGATGCGGGGGGGGCGACATCGGCTTTGAGGGAGGGGAGTTCAGGGGGGGTGACTTCAAAACTACTTCCCCACTTGCTTCGCCCAAGCCTCTGTCTTTTTCCCCCAAGTCTATAAGAACGTCTTTTTCCTGTGGCTTGCTCGCAATGAGCTCACTATCACCTGCTTGTACCGCCTGAGTGACTGCATTCTGCACTTTCTTTTCTGCTTGCCATAATCGCAGGGTCTCAGTGACTAAACGCCACGTAGTCATAACTTCAGTAGCGGTGGTGTCCCCCCTGCGTGCTGCCTCCCAAATCTGCTCTCCCGCCTGTTCCCAAGTTTTCACGTCAAACACTGCAGATACTGTAGAGGGAGTCCCTTGCTTTTGCAAAAACTTCAATAAGAACTTTATCTTATGGGAGTCATATTCCACTCCTCTTTTTTTCAGGAGTTGCATCAATAGCTTAACTATGGCCTCTTCCTCTGCTGATATATTCGCTCCCATGGTCACTGATCACTGCCCAGCCGTTCACCTGTTTCTTAAGGTGATGTCTCAGGATTAAAGCCGCAGTCCTGCCGCCGGCTTGATTCGTTCAGCTGGGGTTCCCTCCGAACGCCACTTGCAGCGCTGCTTTCTCCAAATCACATCGGGGTCACCACTTGAAGGGAATGAGACATGGACTCCAGTGCTGATAGTAGGGGGGACCTTTATTTACCTGACAGCACTCTTGTTTATACTCATCCCGACCGGTCCACGCGAAGCACGCGCAATGCACGCGCTTATTCTAACCATCTAATTGGCTCTATAACTTTTATCACGCAATATTTCATTGCTTATAGTTATCTTGTTGTTCCTTCTTCTGCATTCTTTTGCTCCTTCTTCTGTGTTTCTTGTTCTCCTTTTTTCCTCTGGGCCCCTCACACATGATCTCAGTTCAGATATGTGTTTATTAAATCAAGGTCATCGGTGTACTGGTCTCCTACATTTCTCCTCAGGGCTGCTCTCAATCCATTCTCCACCCAGCCTGTATTTATGCTTGGGATTGCCCCATATCAATGGAAGCTACTGGCTGGTTACAGCCGTGAGCTTCATACAGCCTCACATACTTATGGGTTTATCAGAATTAGTAGTTTCGGGTTCTTTCATCTCCTCCAAACACTTGGGAAAGCCATTTTTCACCAAAGTCTTTGGCAATTTTCTCCTAAGAATAAAAGCAACCACTGGCAATGACCAACAAGTAATCCAAGATTTGAGCAAGATTAAGCCAGCCATTTTCTGGCTACACAGAGCAAATTCTGGAGCTGGGCTGCACTTGGTTCTTTCTGTCCACAAGCAATGTTGCACACTTTTGGTAACACATACTTGTCACAAATAACACGGTCTCCTGACCAAAGGCCCCGAGCACTCTCACACCTATAATAAGAAAACTGGCCAAAGACCACAGACTCGCAGATTTAGGTTTCAACTCCACCGACAGCAAAAAAAGGAATAAACCATCCTCTCCTCTATGATATAGTCATCACACCAATACAGCAAGGAAAAAAACCCATACCCTCACGCCCACCCCAAATCAAACCAAGAAGCACTCATGCTTTTAGCCTCTAGGATTGCCATAAGCAATGCCATAAGAAAAACCAGAACTGGGGGGGGGGGGGGGGGGGGGGGCAGGGAGCAGCACAAAGGGTCAGAGAGAGTCAGAGATGAACAAGAAGGAGGACAGGGACCATGAGATACAGAATGAAACAAACCAGTGACAGTGAGCAAGACAAAGGGATAGAGACAGAAAGAGAAGGAAAGAGAGAGCTAGGAAGGCAGGGACACAGCGGCACATACAGGAGCAGAGCGGAAGAGAACACCAGGGAACAGGCCAGAGCAATTGTGGGGAAAAGAGAGAGAGAGATGCAAATCACAACAAAGAGATGGAAAAGGAAAAAACAGTGATGGGTGCAGGACAGAGACAAGGGGATGGGGGAAAAAAAAAAGAGGGAGAGGGAGCAGGACGCAAGAATAGAGAGAAGAGGAGACATACAGGGAAGCAAAAAAAAAATTTGTTGCAGCGTGGAAAAGAGAAGGGGCCAGGGGAGAGGCAGGGGTTCACAAGAGGGGAGACAGGGCCCCAAGGGCCCAGGACTCACCACAGCTCTCGCTCTCAGCGCTGCCGGAAGAATTTGCCAGTTCAGACACTTCTTTCTCCTTCCTTCCTCCCTTCCTCTTCTGTAACTCTGGTTGCTTGGCTGTCCTCCACCTAAGAAAATACATGAGTGTCTTACAGCTCTTATAAGACGAGACTTCCTAGACACGTAGCCTCGCTCGCTCGTGCACTACATGGCCATACCGCGCTTTCGGTTAGGCATACAGACCCTGCGGTGCACGCTGGTAGCCTGGCCTGCTGCAGACTATGAGGAGGGATCCTTTCTCACCCGGAGAGGCAGGCTCTCTCTTGCCTGCAGCGGGAGGCAGCTGCTGGCTGGCTGGCCTTTGATTTCTTCTTCTTTACCCTTCTCTGGCCTCTCCAGCTTCAGCTGCAGCAGCTCCTGTCCACAGCCACCAAGCACTCCGCCCGTCCCTTTTCGCACCCACGCCACGAGGAGAGCGAGGTCAGGCAGAGACAACACATGCAAGCCTGAGGCAGGTACCAACCCCGGCAGCCCCAGGGAAGGAAGGGACAACCGCGGCCTCAGCGCAGCCTCTGGGCGAGAGAAAGAAGCAGCAGCAGCCACCGTTATTACCACAGATCACCCCTGGCTGAAGCCTCTCCTTCTGCAGGGGCTTCTGGAGACGCCGCCCCTTTCCCACACAGCTGCTAACGACACCCACATTAAAGGATAGTCAAGCACATTCGAGGGCCAGCTCACTGCCTTCCCAACACGGCTTGGGGGCGGCCTGGAGCTACGGGACAGGCTTCAGGGGAGGTGCTGGAAACTTGGAAGCTGCCCATCCCGCCACGCCCAGGCAGCCAGGAGACAGCCCTGCACCCACCGAAGGGGCTCGCTCGCCTCAGCAGGGGCCCCAGCCCTCATCCGCCGCTGGGGCCTGGGACCAGATCACGGCCATGCTGCTCCCGGGCACAGCGAATGCACCGCCACCAAGAGCACGCCGGAGGGTCCATGCCCCCATACAGCAGTGACCACAGTATAGTGCACAAGCGGAGCACTAAGGTGGCAGTCACGACTGTTAATTTAATTTTTCTCACGCTCTTACCCCACAAGCGTGAGGTTGTTTACCCGGCGTGAGGTTGTTTCCCAAAACTACAGCAGGCTTGCCCTACCAGCGCGAGTTGAGGACATTTTCCTGTGGGTTCATTTGACACTACAGTCAGTTTTGAGCAGGTACAAGCAACCAAGCGCGAGATAGAAAGTCAGCTAAGATACCGGCTGCCGTACAAATTGTGTTCAAGATCGTGCCTGCGGGAATGGCACAAAGCCCACGATGACTGAACAACTATGTCGGAGGCCCTACGGCAAACAGCGCCGACGTTTCGTGAAGCTCTCTTCCTGTCAAGAAAAGGACCTTTTATGCAGTATCTCTACTGGAATTCAGGCTGCTTCCTACACATTCTGGCAAGTTAGCTTTCACAGAAACCCCGAGAACTTCCAACACCAAGCAACATTTGTAATTCTTGCTCTCTACCTACGGGGAATTTCAACCGATCAGAACACCACTTAAAGCAAAATTCTGGGTCTGTTTCACGCCAATCAAATAGCTAAGCCATGGACAGGGGTCTGTAGAAAGACGACGACTTTCAAAGATAAAGATAAGTAGAGTACTCACTTTTCTGAAATGTCTTCCAGTCGTTCCATTGATTTAGCAGCCCAACCCAGCCGTCGAAATTCTGGTGCAACAGAGAGAGCAGCAGCACGTCCACGCCACTCTCCCCTAGCCACAGAGCCTTCCGCTTTGCCCATTCCTGCCAACAGCCAGAGCATCGGTGCCGTAGCACCTTGGCAATAACGCACCTCCCATAGCTACGCACCTTCACAAAAGAACCGAGCAGGGTGTAAACAAACATTGCAATGCTTGCGGTAAGGGCTCAAACAGGGATGCCTATGTTATCACTCTGAGATTCAACAACCACTAAAAATGTCATTTTGCTGCAGTATTACAGGAGTTCATTGACTAGTGTCAAAAACATTTTGTTGAAAATTCATTGTTTGAAGCAGGACTTCCCAATGCAAATGTTAAGTAATTCTCGTGAGCCTTTAACTGAGCGGAATGCAGGATCTGACTAAAATAATGGCAGATACAGCAGGGCCAGCCCCATCCTCAGCCCTTTTTAAACCCTGGGCCCAGCCCCATCCTCACCTCATGGGTCCCACCAGTGCTGCCCCGGGCCACAGCTGGAGCCCACGCCATGGGGAACAGGGGGCCAATTACCTCAACCCTCACAAGCCAGGCACAGCCAGCAACCTGGCACAGGCATGGGCACACACCACCACCAAGCTGGTGCTGCCACGGGCAGATGCTGCCGCCAAGCTGGCACCGGCCTGGCAGACTGTAGTTTACAGCCCAAAGCCGAGGTTGGCCTCTAAACAAGAAAACATGTGAAAGCATCCTTACAGGATGCCGGTCCAGTGGTGTCCATGATAGCTCTCACAGCCTCCCACGTAACAGACAGCTCCCCTCTCCGGGACCATGTTTTGCATGTCCCAGGCCCTCCCCGCACCCATGCTGAAAATCAAACAGAACAATTAAGGACTCTGCTTCATCACCTCAGCCTCCAAAAGAAGCTTCCTTCCTCTGCTAACGCTCGACACAGATATCCCCATGCTGTTCCTTGAATGCAGGCTGGCCTTGGGTGCCTGTACTGCCAAAGGAAGAGAAAAAGATCATGCTCTTGTCACATGCTCCATCATCCTCTTGTTCGTCAAGAAAACAGAAGAAAGCTACCATCCCCATTGCTACATAGGAGAAATTGGTGCGGGGGACGGCTGAGCCCATCCCCAGAAATGGAACACTCTGCTATGACCCTGCTTTGCCTTTTGGCGACAGCGCCCGCCATCGGTGTGCCCCAAGCAGGCGAGGTCCCGTTCAGGCTGGCATCCGCCACAAAGAGGAGAGGTCCCCTGCGGGCTGAACAGAGTCAACTGAACAGAGTCTTCAGAAGAACTTAGCCGTGCATTCAGTTTACAAGTAAATGCCACCCAAGCAACGGGAGGGGGCATTCTGGCCTCTAAAGGAATTCAGGAGTTAATTTAGTATTTCCAATGGAACATTCCATAGGTTGTAAAAACAGCCTTAAAGTCTTTTTCCCTCTTGCACCAACAACGCTTCTTTTACTTCTACTTAAGGGTCCCCTACAACTACTTACTACAGCATGTGTGGCTCCACTATCAATGAAAAATACAAAAATCTCTTCTTTCATTCCCCAGCTTGACTGGAACCAGAGGATCGTCTGGGGAAATTTTAAGAGATTCCTCCGGCCCCCTTCAGTCCAACCCAATCTCCGGCATGACTCCAACGGCTGCTTCTGTCTCTCTTTCCCCATTACTCAGACGGCATGGACAATTTTTTTCCAACGGCCCTCTTGCTTACAATTTGCACGCCGATTCATTCCCAGGGGAATGTCATAACCATTTCTACTATTATTTCTACAGCCCCTTCCTCACCCACAAAATTCACCTCCAGTATTTTCTCTCCCTTTTTCCTGGTCTTCCCTCAAGGCAGCCAACAAAGAAGCTTGCAGCGTTACTCGTCCCCGCTTCTCCTTCTCTTCTATTTCCTCCCGATTATTACGTACCTTAGATGCCATTGAGAAGAACTGTGAGATTGTCATGCCATCCTCGCCCCCTACCTTTTGTCATCTCTTTCTTATATCTGCTGCTGCTGCTTGACCAATAAACAGCGTGTTAAATAACTTTGAATTGCTATCACCTTACGGATCCAGATCTGTCCGTTTTCGAGCTACTTCACACAATCTCTCAGAGAAGGCTGACGGGGTTTCCTTATGCCCCTGCCTTACTTCAGATAGTTTACATAAATTCTTAGGCTTTTGCACTCCGTGTTGAATCCCGTACAAAATTCACTTCTGATATTCCTTTACCCTCTCTAATCCCTCACACTTGTGTGTTTGGATCCCACTCCGGATCCTCTTTCGGGAGGTACATATTGGTATTAGGCACCCCACCCCGCCTTGTTGGATCAGTCCCTCTCTAGCCTTCTCTAAAATTGTTCTCCTCTCCTCAGCGGTAAACAAATATTCTAGGAGAGCCTGTACATCTCCCCGGTTAGGACTAGGAGTCGTGATTAACAGTACTATACATTCCTTCTGGATTGTTTCCATAGGATCCCACTGCCCGTTTGCAGTTTAATAAATCAGAAGCAGTAAAAGGGACGTGTACGGATACCGGTGCTCCTTCAGGCCCTACAGCCTGTCTGAGGGGAGCTCAAACTATGGGTTTCTCTCCCCTTGTTCTTTTAGAGATAGCACTCACAACTCCATCACCACTTGAGCTATCAGATTTGGGCTGTTTGGGGGGAGCTACCAACAGCTGAATATCCTCTTCCGAATTTTCCCATTCAATACAACGAGGTTTTCCCTTTTTCTCTTTTAACACATATATTCCAATCTGATGTTTAGAATCCACTAAACCACCTTTCTTCCTAATATCCCAATCGCGCCTTAACGAAAAAAAACATATCCACAGAAGGCATTTCATCCCATTTTTCAGTTCTCAGACAACACAACACTAATTCCGATATAGTGTTATATTTCAAGGATCCATTCTCAGGCTGTTTTTCACCATCTTCCCATGGATATTGTGCCCACCGTTGATTACAATATCGTTTGAGCCGATTTTTAGTCATGGCATCTCCCCCAAATTTCTTGCAATGCTTCAGGATGCATCCTAGAGGAGAGCAAAGGGCTGCCTCCTGGGAAGCAGCAGCACCCATACCGGTACCGAAAAACCCAGTATTTCCACACAAACCAGAACGAGGGACGTCTCCCTTCGTTACTCAGAACAGGACAGCGTGGAGAAACAAACAGAACTACGCTACTGCCACCTGTCTTTCCTGGTGCGTCTTATGCAGAGCCCAGAACAGAACAGAGGCCGCCTGCTTCCCGAGACGTCTTGCCCCTACCCCCTTTTCTCCTAGCCCCAAAAAATACCTCTTGTCAGGAACGTTGCACCGTTTTGGCACTTACCGCCCGACCGCAGGGGAGGAGCTGAAGGAGTCCCCAGGCAACAGGTCGGTGCGCGCTGGAGTCCGCTCAGGCCTCTTCTCCCTGTCGGATGCGGCAAGACGAGGCGGGCGAGGCTGTCAGCTCGGTCCCATCTGGGGTGTCAAAACTGTTATCCCACAAGCGTGAGGTCGTTTACCCGGTGTGCGGGACGCCAATATACACACAGGGCAGAGGTATTTTTATGGCATGTCTGCGCAGAGACGGGCGCTAGACGGTAGCTCCACAGAGCTAGCACAAAGTTCGCTCATACAAGTACAGCATTGATACAGTCTAGCTATGCATATGCATAAGTAATTACACAAAGCAGTTTTCTATTGGTCTACATTTCTCTTATTTCAACTTCAAGCTACAGCGCGACTTTAACATGCTGCGCACGCTCAGAGGCGAGGGCTCTCTGCTTGGGCTGGTGTCTCCAGCTCGAGGGCTGTGACTTGTAGGATTATAAGGAGGATAGTTTGCGGGAGGGTGCTTCTTATCACACTCCTACTAGTTGTTTCGGATGGTTCCCAAAACATTTCCATTAGCTTACCTGGTTCTTCAGGATGTGCTTCTCTCCCAAGGACAGTAAGTCTTGTTTAGACGTTCCACTTCCCAGCCTCAATCCTCCTTATCAGTTTGACGTAAGCCCTGACCTTCCACCAGCTCCTGGTAGACGACACCGTCAGACTACAACACGACCGTTCTTTTATGCCCGTCAGTGGCTTCAGAATTAGGAACAGAAAGAACAGGACAAGCTAAACACCCACACAAGCCTCATATCCCTAAGAAATGATTCAAAAAACCCAAACGACCCCCATTTGAGATTGCGTTGGCTTAGGGACTGCCTCCTTCAAGTGCCAGAGCGGACCGGTGGAATCAGGCACAGAATTCAGCTGCCTACCAGGAGACAGCCCTTGTCCTCGCAAGGCAAATTTTTCAAAACATCGTGCTATTTTCCCATGTTATCAACTACAGCGGGCTTGCCCTACCAGCACGAGTTGAGGACATTTTCCTGTGGGTTCATTTGACACTACAGTCAGTTTTGAGCAGGTACAAGCAACCAAGCGCGAGATAGAAAGTCAGCTAAGATACCGGCTGCCGTACAAATTGTGTTCAAGATCGTGCCTGCGGGAATGGCACAAAGCCCACGATGACTGAACAACTATGTCGGAGGCCCTACGGCAAACAGCGCCGACGTTTCGTGAAGCTGTCTTCCTGTCAAGAAAAGGACCTTTTATGCAGTATCTCTACTGGAATTCAGGCTGCTTCCTACACATTCTGGCAAGTTAGCTTTCACAGAAACCCCGAGAACTTCCAACACCAAGCAACATTTGTAATTCTTGCTCTCTACCTACGGGGAATTTCAACCAATCAGAACACCACTTAAAGCAAAATTCTGGGTCTGTTTCACGCCAATCAAATAGCTAAGCCATGGACAGGGGTCTGTAGAAAGACGACGACTTTCAAAGATAAAGATAAGTAGAGTACTCACTTTTCTGAAATGTCTTCCAGTCGTTCCATTGATTTAGCAGCCCAACCCAGCCGTCGAAATTCTGGTGCAACAGAGAGAGCAGCAGCACGTCCACGCCACTCTCCCCTAGCCACAGAGCCTTCCGCTTTGCCCATTCCTGCCAACAGCCAGAGCATCGGCGCCGTAGCACCTTGGCAATAACGCACCTCCCATAGCTACGCACCTTCACAAAAGAACCGAGCAGGGTGTAAACAAACATTGCAATGCTTGCAGTAAGGGCTCAAACAGGGATGCCTATGTTATCACTCTGAGATTCAACAACCACTAAAAATGTCATTTTGCTGCAGTATTACAGGAGTTCATTGACTAGTGTCAAAAACATTTTGTTGAAAATTCATTGTTTGAAGCAGGACTTCCCAATGCAAATGTTAAGTAATTCTCGTGAGCCTTTAACTGAGCGGAATGCAGGATCTGACTAAAATAATGGCGGATACAGCAGGGCCAGCCCCATCCTCAGCCCTTTTTAAACCCTGGGCCCAGCCCCATCCTCACCTCATGGGTCCCACCAGTGCTGCCCCGGGCCACAGCTGGAGCCCACGCCATGGGGAACAGGGGGCCAATTACCTCAACCCTCACAAGCCAGGCACAGCCAGCAACCTGGCACAGGCATGGGCACACACCACCACCAAGCTGGTGCTGCCACGGGCAGATGCTGCCGCCAAGCTGGCACCGGCCTGGCAGACTGTAGTTTACAGCCCAAAGCCGAGGTTGGCCTCTAAACAAGAAAACATGTGAAAGCATCCTTACAGGATGCCGGTCCAGTGGTGTCCATGATAGCTCTCACAGCCTCCCACGTAACAGACAGCTCCCCTCTCCGGGACCACGTTTTGCATGTCCCAGGCCCTCCCCGCACCCATGCTGAAAATCAAACAGAACAATTAAGGACTCTGCTTCATCGCCTCAGCCTCCAAAAGAAGCTTCCTTCCTCTGCTAACGCTCGACACAGATATCCCCATGCTGTTCCTTGAATGTAGGCTGGCCTTGGGTGCCTGTACTGCCAAAGGAAGAGAAAAAGATCATGCTCTTGTCACATGCTCCATCATCCTCTTGTTCGTCAAGAAAACAGAAGAAAGCTACCATCCCCATTGCTACATAGGAGAAATTGGTGCGGGGGACGGCTGAGCCCATCCCCAGAAATGGAACACTCTGCTATGACCCTGCTTTGCCTTTTGGCGACAGCGCCCGCCATCGGTGTGCCCCAAGCAGGCGAGGTCCCGTTCAGGCTGGCATCCGCCACAAAGAGGAGAGGTCCCCTGCGGGCTGAACAGAGTCAACTGAACAGAGTCTTCAGAAGAACTTAGCCGTGCATTCAGTTTACAAGTAAATCCCACCCAAGCAACGGGAGGGGGCATTCTGGCCTCTAAAGGAATTCAGGAGTTAATTTAGTATTTCCAATGGAACATTCCATAGGTTGTAAAAACAGCCTTAAAGTCTTCTTCCCTCTTGCACCAACAACGCTTCTTTTACTTCTACTTAAGGGTCCCCTACAACTACTTACTACAGCATGTGTGGCTCCACTATCAATGAAAAATACAAAAATCTCTTCTTTCATTCCCCAGCTTGACTGGAACCAGAGGATCGTCTGGGGAAATTTTAAGAGATTCCTCTGGCCCCCTTCAGTCCAACCCAATCTCCGGCATGACTCCAACGGCTGCTTCTGTCTCTCTTTCCCCATTACTCAGACGGCATGGACAATTTTTTTCCAACGGCCCTCTTGCTTACAATTTGCACGCCGATTCATTCCCAGGGGAATGTCATAACCATTTCTACTATTATTTCTACAGCCCCTTCCTCACCCACAAAATTCACCTCCAGTATTTTCTCTCCCTTTTTCCTGGTCTTCCCTCAAGGCAGCCAACAAAGAAGCTTGCAGCGTTACTCGTCCCCGCTTCTCCTTCTCTTCTATTTCCTCCCGATTATTACGTACCTTAGATGCCATTGAGAAGAACTGTGAGATTGTCATGCCATCCTCGCCCCCTACCTTTTGTCATCTCTTTCTTATATCTGCTGCTGCTGCTTGACCAATAAACAGCGTGTTAAATAACTTTGAATTGCTATCACCTTACGGATCCAGATCTGTCCGTTTTCGAGCTACTTCACACAATCTCTCAGAGAAGGCTGACGGGGTTTCCTTATGCCCCTGCCTTACTTCAGATAGTTTACATAAATTCTTAGGCTTTTGCACTCCGTGTTGAATCCCGTACAAAATTCACTTCTGATATTCCTTTACCCTCTCTAATCCCTCACACTTGTGTGTTTGGATCCCACTCCGGATCCTCTTTCGGGAGGTACATATTGGTATTAGGCACCCCACCCCGCCTTGTTGGATCAGTCCCTCTCTAGCCTTCTCTAAAATTGTTCTCCTCTCCTCAGCGGTAAACAAATATTCTAGGAGAGCCTGTACATCTCCCCGGTTAGGACTAGGAGTCGTGATTAACAGTACTATACATTCCTTCTGGATTGTTTCCATAGGATCCCACTGCCCGTTTGCAGTTTAATAAATCAGAAGCAGTAAAAGGGACGTGTACGGATACCGGTGCTCCTTCAGGCCCTACAGCCTGTCTGAGGGGAGCTCAAACTATGGGTTTCTCTCCCCTTGTTCTTTTAGAGATAGCACTCACAACTCCATCACCACTTGAGCTATCAGATTTGGGCTGTTTGGGGGGAGCTACCAACAGCTGAATATCCTCTTCCGAATTTTCCCATTCAATACAACGAGGTTTTCCCTTTTTCTCTTTTAACACATATATTCCAATCTGATGTTTAGAATCCACTAAACCACCTTTCTTCCTAATATCCCAATCGCGCCTTAACGAAAAAAAACATATCCACAGAAGGCATTTCATCCCATTTTTCAGTTCTCAGACAACACAACACTAATTCCGATATAGTGTTATATTTCAAGGATCCATTCTCAGGCTGTTTTTCACCATCTTCCCATGGATATTGTGCCCACCGTTGATTACAATATCGTTTGAGCCGATTTTTAGTCATGGCATCTCCCCCAAATTTCTTGCAATGCTTCAGGATGCATCCTAGAGGAGAGCAAAGGGCTGCCTCCTGGGAAGCAGCAGCACCCATACCGGTACCGAAAAACCCAGTATTTCTACACAAACCAGAACGAGGGACGTCTCCCTTCGTTACTCAGAACAGGACAGCGTGGAGAAACAAACAGAACTACGCTACTGCCACCTGTCTTTCCTGGTGCGTCTTATGCAGAGCCCAGAACAGAACAGAGGCCGCCTGCTTCCCGAGACGTCTTGCCCCTACCCCCTTTTCTCCTAGCCCCCAAAAATACCTCTTGTCAGGAACGTTGCACCGTTTTGGCACTTACCGCCCGACCGCAGGGGAGGAGCTGAAGGAGTCCCCAGGCAACAGGTCGGTGCGCGCTGGAGTCCGCTCAGGCCTCTTCTCCCTGTCGGATGCGGCAAGACGAGGCGGGCGAGGCTGTCAGCTCGGTCCCATCTGGGGTGTCAAAACTGTTATCCCACAAGCGTGAGGTCGTTTACCCGGTGTGCGGGACGCCAATATACACACAGGGCAGAGGTATTTTTATGGCATGTCTGCGCAGAGACGGGCGCTAGGCGGTAGCTCCACAGAGCTAGCACAAAGTTCGCTCGTACAAGTACAGCATTGATACAGTCTAGCTATGCATATGCATAAGTAATTACACAAAGCAGTTTTCTATTGGTCTACATTTCTCTTATTTCAACTTCAAGCTACAGCGCGACTTTAACATGCTGCGCACGCTCAGAGGCGAGGGCTCTCTGCTTGGGCTGGTGTCTCCAGCTCGAGGGCTGTGACTTGTAGGATTATAAGGAGGATAGTTTGCGGGAGGGTGCTTCTTATCACACTCCTACTAGTTGTTTCGGATGGTTCCCAAAACATTTCCATTAGCTTACCTGGTTCTTCAGGATGTGCTTCTCTCCCAAGGACAGTAAGTCTTGTTTAGACGTTCCACTTCCCAGCCTCAATCCTCCTTATCAGTTTGACGTAAGCCCTGACCTTCCACCAGCTCCTGGTAGACGACACCGTCAGACTACAACACGACCGTTCTTTTATGCCCGTCAGTGGCTTCAGAATTAGGAACAGAAAGAACAGGACAAGCTAAACACCCACACAAGCCTCATATCCCTAAGAAATGATTCAAAAAACCCAAACGACCCCCATTTGAGATTGCGTTGGCTTAGGGACTGCCTCCTTCAAGTGCCAGAGCGGACCGGTGGAATCAGTCACAGAATTCAGCTGCCTACCAGGAGACAGCCCTTGTCCTCGCAAGGCAAATTTTTCAAAACATCGTGCTATTTTCCCATGTTATCAACTACAGCGGGCTTGCCCTACCAGCACGAGTTGAGGACATCTTCCTGTGGGTTCATTTGACACCACAGTCAGTTTTGAGCAGGTACAAGCAACCAAGCGCGAGATAGAAAGTCAGCTAAGATACCGGCTGCCGTACAAATTGTGTTCAAGATCGTGCCTGCGGGAATGGCACAAAGCCCACGATGACTGAACAACTATGTCGGAGGCCCTACGGCAAACAGCGCCGACGTTTCGTGAAGCTCTCTTCCTGTCAAGAAAAGGACCTTTTATGCAGTATCTCTACTGGAATTCAGGCTGCTTCCTACACATTCTGGCAAGTTAGCTTTCACAGAAACCCCGAGAACTTCCAACACCAAGCAACATTTGTAATTCTTGCTCTCTACCTACGGGGAATTTCAACCAATCAGAACACCACTTAAAGCAAAATTCTGGGTCTGTTTCACGCCAATCAAATAGCTAAGCCATGGACAGGGGTCTGTAGAAAGACAACGACTTTCAAAGATAAAGATAAGTAGAGTACTCACTTTTCTGAAATGTCTTCCAGTCGTTCCATTGATTTAGCAGCCCAACCCAGCCGTCGAAATTCTGGTGCAACAGAGAGAGCAGCAGCACGTCCACGCCACTCTCCCCTAGCCACAGAGCCTTCCGCTTTGCCCATTCCTGCCAACAGCCAGAGCATCGGCGCCGTAGCACCTTGGCAATAACGCACCTCCCATAGCTACGCACCTTCACAAAAGAACCGAGCAGGGTGTAAACAAACATTGCAATGCTTGCGGTAAGGGCTCAAACAGGGATGCCTATGTTATCACTCTGAGATTCAACAACCACTAAAAATGTCATTTTGCTGCAGTATTACAGGAGTTCATTGACTAGTGTCAAAAACATTTTGTTGAAAATTCATTGTTTGAAGCAGGACTTCCCAATGCAAATGTTAAGTAATTCTCGTGAGCCTTTAACTGAGCGGAATGCAGGATCTGACTAAAATAATGGCGGATACAGCAGGGCCAGCCCCATCCTCAGCCCTTTTTAAACCCTGGGCCCAGCCCCATCCTCACCTCATGGGTCACAGCTGGAGCCCACGCCATGGGGAACAGGGGGCCAATTACCCCAAGCCTCACAAGCCAGACACAGCCAGCAACCTGGCACAGGCATGGGCACACACCACCACCAAGCTGGTGCTGCCACGGGCAGATGCTGCCGCCAAGCTGGCACCGGCCTGGCAGACTTTAGTTTACAGCCCAAAGCCGAGGTTGGCCTCTAAACAAGAAAACATGTGAAAGCATCCTTACAGGATGCCGGTCCAGTGGTGTCCATGATAGCTCTCACAGCCTCCCACGTAATAGACAGCTCCCCTCTCCGGGACCACGTTTTGCATGTCCCAGGCCCTCCCCGCACCCATGCTGAAAATCAAACAGAACAATTAAGGACTCTGCTTCATCACCTCAGCCTCCAAAAGAAGCTTCCTTCCTCTGCTAACGCTCGACACAGATATCCCCATGCTGTTCCTTGAATGCAGGCTGGCCTTGGGTGCCTGTACTGCCAAAGGAAGAGAAAAAGATCATGCTCTTGTCACGTGCTCCATCATCCTCTTGTTCGTCAAGAAAACAGAAGAAAGCTATCATCCCCATTGCTACATAGGAGAAATTGGTGCGGGGGACGGCTGAGCCCATCCCCAGAAATGGAACACTCTGCTATGACCCTGCTTTGCCTTTTGGCGACAGCGCCCGCCATCCGTGTGCCCCAAGCAGGCGAGGTCCCGTTCAGGCTGGCATCCGCCACAAAGAGGAGAGGTCCCCTGCGGGCTGAACAGAGTCAACTGAACAGAGTCTTCAGAAGAACTTAGCCGTGCATTCAGTTTACAAGTAAATGCCACCCAAGCAATGGTAGGGGGCATTCTGGCCTCTAAAGGAATTCAGGAGTTAATTTAGTATTTCCAATGGAACATTCCATAGGTTGTAAAAACAGCCTTAAAGTCTTTTTCCCTCTTGCACCAACAACGCTTCTTTTACTTCTACTTAAGGGTCCCCTACAACTACTTACTACAGCATGTGTGCCTCCACTATCAATGAAAAATACAAAAATCTCTTCTTTCATTCCCCAGCTTGACTGGAACCAGAGGATCGTCTGGGGAAATTTTAAGAGATTCCTCCGGCCCCCTTCAGTCCAACCCAATCTCCGGCATGACTCCAACGGCTGCTTCTGTCTCTCTTTCCCCATTACTCAGACGGCATGGACAATTTTTTTCCAACGGCCCTCTTGCTTACAATTTGCACGCCGATTCATTCCCAGGGGAATGTCATAACCATTTCTAC
This sequence comes from Mycteria americana, assembly GCF_035582795.1. Classification (NCBI taxonomy): domain Eukaryota; kingdom Metazoa; phylum Chordata; class Aves; order Ciconiiformes; family Ciconiidae; genus Mycteria; species Mycteria americana. The sequence continues at coordinate 14,865,159 of NC_134380.1, read as the reverse complement.
TATTATTTCTACAGCCCCTTCCTCACCCACAAAATTCACCTCCAGTATTTTCTCTCCCTTTTTCCTGGTCTTCCCTCAAGGCAGCCAACAAAGAAGCTTGCAGCGTTACTCGTCCCCGCTTCTCCTTCTCTTCTATTTCCTCCCGATTATTACGTACCTTAGATGCCATTGAGAAGAACTGTGAGATTGTCATGCCATCCTCGCCCCCTACCTTTTGTCATCTCTTTCTTATATCTGCTGCTGCTGCTTGACCAATAAACAGCGTGTTAAATAACTTTGAATTGCTATCACCTTACGGATCCAGATCTGTCCGTTTTCGAGCTACTTCACACAATCTCTCAGAGAAGGCTGACGGGGTTTCCTTATGCCCCTGCCTTACTTCAGATAGTTTACATAAATTCTTAGGCTTTTGCACTCCGTGTTGAATCCCGTACAAAATTCACTTCTGATATTCCTTTACCCTCTCTAATCCCTCACACTTGTGTGTTTGGATCCCACTCCGGATCCTCTTTCGGGAGGTACATATTGGTATTAGGCACCCCACCCCGCCTTGTTGGATCAGTCCCTCTCTAGCCTTCTCTAAAATTGTTCTCCTCTCCTCAGCGGTAAACAAATATTCTAGGAGAGCCTGTACATCTCCCCGGTTAGGACTAGGAGTCGTGATTAACAGTACTATACATTCCTTCTGGATTGTTTCCATAGGATCCCACTGCCCGTTTGCAGTTTAATAAATCAGAAGCAGTAAAAGGGACGTGTACGGATACCGGTGCTCCTTCAGGCCCTGCAGCCTGTCTGAGGGGAGCTCAAACTATGGGTTTCTCTCCCCTTGTTCTTTTAGAGATAGCACTCACAACTCCATCACCACTTGAGCTATCAGATTTGGGCTGTTTGGGGGGAGCTACCAACAGCTGAATATCCTCTTCCGAATTTTCCCATTCAATACAACGAGGTTTTCCCTTTTTCTCTTTTAACACATATATTCCAATCTGATGTTTAGAATCCACTAAACCACCTTTCTTCCTAATATCCCAATCGCGCCTTAACGAAAAAAGCATATCCACAGAAGGCATTTCATCCCATTTTTCAGTTCCCCGACAACACAACATTAATTCCGATATAGTGTTATGTTTCAAGGATCCATTCTCAGGCCATTTCTCACCATCTTCCCATGGATATTGTGCCCACCGTTGATTACAATATCGTTTGAGCCGATTTTTAGTCATGGCATCTCCCCCAAATTTCTTGCAATGCTTCAGGATGCATCCTAGAGGAGAGCAAAGGGCTGCCTCCTGGGAAGCAGCAGCACCCATACCGGTACCGAAAAACCCAGTATTTCCACACAAACCAGAACGAGGGACGTCTCCCTTCGTTACTCAGAACAGGACAGCGTGGAGAAACAAACAGAACTACGCTACTGCCACCTGTCTTTCCTGGTGCGTCTTATGCAGAGCCCAGAACAGAACAGAGGCCGCCTGCTTCCCGAGACGTCTTGCCCCTACCCCCTTTTCTCCTAGCCCCAAAAAATACCTCTTGTCAGGAACGTTGCACCGTTTTGGCACTTACCGCCCGACCGCAGGGGAGGAGCTGAAGGAGTCCCCAGGCAACAGGTCGGTGCGCGCTGGAGTCCGCTCAGGCCTCTTCTCCCTGTCGGATGCGGCAAGACGAGGCGGGCGAGGCTGTCAGCTCGGTCCCATCTGGGGTGTCAAAACTGTTATCCCACAAGCGTGAGGTCGTTTACCCGGTGTGCGGGACGCCAATATACACACAGGGCAGAGGTATTTTTATGGCATGTCTGCGCAGAGACGGGCGCTAGGCGGTAGCTCCACAGAGCTAGCACAAAGTTCGCTCATACAAGTACAGCATTGATACAGTCTAGCTATGCATATGCATAAGTAATTACACAAAGCAGTTTTCTATTGGTCTACATTTCTCTTATTTCAACTTCAAGCTACAGCGCGACTTTAACATGCTGCGCACGCTCAGAGGCGAGGGCTCTCTGCTTGGGCTGGTGTCTCCAGCTCGAGGGCTGTGACTTGTAGGATTATAAGGAGGATAGTTTGCGGGAGGGTGCTTCTTATCACACTCCTACTAGTTGTTTCGGATGGTTCCCAAAACATTTCCATTAGCTTACCTGGTTCTTCAGGATGTGCTTCTCTCCCAAGGACAGTAAGTCTTGTTTAGACGTTCCACTTCCCAGCCTCAATCCTCCTTATCAGTTTGACGTAAGCCCTGACCTTCCACCAGCTCCTGGTAGACGACACCGTCAGACTACAACACGACCGTTCTTTTATGCCCGTCAGTGGCTTCAGAATTAGGAACAGAAAGAACAGGACAAGCTAAACACCCACACAAGCCTCATATCCCTAAGAAATGATTCAAAAAACCCAAACGACCCCCATTTGAGATTGCGTTGGCTTAGGGACTGCCTCCTTCAAGTGCCAGAGCGGACCGGTGGAATCAGGCACAGAATTCAGCTGCCTACCAGGAGACAGCCCTTGTCCTCGCAAGGCAAATTTTTCAAAACATCGTGCTATTTTCCCATGTTATCAACTACAGCGGGCTTGCCCTACCAGCACGAGTTGAGGACATCTTCCTGTGGGTTCATTTGACACCACAGTCAGTTTTGAGCAGGTACAAGCAACCAAGCGCGAGATAGAAAGTCAGCTAAGATACCGGCTGCCGTACAAATTGTGTTCAAGATCGTGCCTGCGGGAATGGCACAAAGCCCACGATGACTGAACAACTATGTCGGAGGCCCTACGGCAAACAGCGCCGACGTTTCGTGAAGCTCTCTTCCTGTCAAGAAAAGGACCTTTTATGCAGTATCTCTACTGGAATTCAGGCTGCTTCCTACACATTCTGGCAAGTTAGCTTTCACAGAAACCCCGAGAACTTCCAACACCAAGCAACATTTGTAATTCTTGCTCTCTACCTACGGGGAATTTCAGCCAATCAGAACACCACTTAAAGCAAAATTCTGGGTCTGTTTCACGCCAATCAAATAGCTAAGCCATGGACAGGGGTCTGTAGAAAGACGACGACTTTCAAAGATAAAGATAAGTAGAGTACTCACTTTTCTGAAATGTCTTCCAGTCGTTCCATTGATTTAGCAGCCCAACCCAGCCGTCGAAATTCTGGTGCAACAGAGAGAGCAGCAGCACGTCCACGCCACTCTCCCCTAGCCACAGAGCCTTCCGCTTTGCCCATTCCTGCCAACAGCCAGAGCATCGGCGCCGTAGCACCTTGGCAATAACGCACCTCCCATAGCTACGCACCTTCACAAAAGAACCGAGCAGGGTGTAAACAAACATTGCAATGCTTGCGGTAAGGGCTCAAACAGGGATGCCTATGTTATCACTCTGAGATTCAACAACCACTAAAAATGTCATTTTGCTGCAGTATTACAGGAGTTCATTGACTAGTGTCAAAAACATTTTGTTGAAAATTCATTGTTTGAAGCAGGACTTCCCAATGCAAATGTTAAGTAATTCTCGTGAGCCTTTAACTGAGCGGAATGCAGGATCTGACTAAAATAATGGCGGATACAGCAGGGCCAGCCCCATCCTCAGCCCTTTTTAAACCCTGGGCCCAGCCCCATCCTCACCTCATGGGTCCCACCAGTGCTGCCCCGGGCCACAGCTGGAGCCCACGCCATGGGGAACAGGGGGCCAATTACCCCAAGCCTCACAAGCCAGGCACAGCCAGCAACCTGGCACAGGCATGGGCACACACCACCACCAAGCTGGTGCTGCCACGGGCAGATGCTGCCGCCAAGCTGGCACCGGCCTGGCAGACTTTAGTTTACAGCCCAAAGCCGAGGTTGGCCTCTAAACAAGAAAACATGTGAAAGCATCCTTACAGGATGCCGGTCCAGTGGTGTCCATGATAGCTCTCACAGCCTCCCACGTAACAGACAGCTCCCCTCTCCGGGACCATGTTTTGCATGTCCCAGGCCCTCCCCGCACCCATGCTGAAAATCAAACAGAACAATTAAGGACTCTGCTTCATCACCTCAGCCTCCAAAAGAAGCTTCCTTCCTCTGCTAACGCTCGACACAGATATCCCCATGCTGTTCCTTGAATGCAGGCTGGCCTTGGGTGCCTGTACTGCCAAAGGAAGAGAAAAACATCATGCTCTTGTCACGTGCTCCATCATCCTCTTGTTCGTCAAGAAAACAGAAGAAAGCCACCATCCCCATTGCTACATAGGAGAAATTGGTGCGGGGGACGGCTGAGCCCATCCCCAGAAATGGAACACTCTGCTATGACCCTGCTTTGCCTTTTGGCGACAGCGCCCGCCATCGGTGTGCCCCAAGCAGGCGAGGTCCCGTTCAGGCTGGCATCCGCCACAAAGAGGAGAGGTCCCCTGCGGGCTGAACAGAGTCAACTGAACAGAGTCTTCAGAAGAACTTAGCTGTGCATTCAGTTTACAAGTAAATCCCACCCAAGCAACGGGAGGGGGCATTCTGGCCTCTAAAGGAATTCAGGAGTTAATTTAGTGTTTCCAATGGAACATTCCATAGGTTGTAAAAACAGCCTTAAAGTCTTTTTCCCTCTTGCACCAACAACGCTTCTTTTACTTCTACTTAAGGGTCCCCTACAACTACTTACTACAGCATGTGTGGCTCCACTATCAATGAAAAATACAAAAATCTCTTCTTTCATTCCCCAGCTTGACTGGAACCAGAGGATCGTCTGGGGAAATTTTAAGAGATTCCTCCGGCCCCCTTCAGTCCAACCCAATCTCCGGCATGACTCCAACGGCTGCTTCTGTCTCTCTTTCCCCATTACTCAGACGGCATGGACAATTTTTTTCCAACGGCCCTCTTGCTTACAATTTGCACGCCGATTCATTCCCAGGGGAATGTCATAACCATTTCTACTATTATTTCTACAGCCCCTTCCTCACCCACAAAATTCACCTCCAGTATTTTCTCTCCCTTTTTCCTGGTCTTCCCTCAAGGCAGCCAACAAAGAAGCTTGCAGCGTTACTCGTCCCCGCTTCTCCTTCTCTTCTATTTCCTCCCGATTATTACGTACCTTAGATGCCATTGAGAAGAACTGTGAGATTGTCATGCCATCCTCGCCCCCTACCTTTTGTCATCTCTTTCTTATATCTGCTGCTGCTGCTTGACCAATAAACAGCGTGTTAAATAACTTTGAATTGCTATCACCTTACGGATCCAGATCTGTCCGTTTTCGAGCTACTTCACACAATCTCTCAGAGAAGGCTGACGGGGTTTCCTTATGCCCCTGCCTTACTTCAGATAGTTTACATAAATTCTTAGGCTTTTGCACTCCGTGTTGAATCCCGTACAAAATTCACTTCTGATATTCCTTTACCCTCTCTAATCCCTCACACTTGTGTGTTTGGATCCCACTCCGGATCCTCTTTCGGGAGGTACATATTGGTATTAGGCACCCCACCCCGCCTTGTTGGATCAGTCCCTCTCTAGCCTTCTCTAAAATTGTTCTCCTCTCCTCAGCGGTAAACAAATATTCTAGGAGAGCCTGTACATCTCCCCGGTTAGGACTAGGAGTCGTGATTAACAGTACTATACATTCCTTCTGGATTGTTTCCATAGGATCCCACTGCCCGTTTGCAGTTTAATAAATCAGAAGCAGTAAAAGGGACGTGTACGGATACCGGTGCTCCTTCAGGCCCTGCAGCCTGTCTGAGGGGAGCTCAAACTATGGGTTTCTCTCCCCTTGTTCTTTTAGAGATAGCACTCACAACTCCATCACCACTTGAGCTATCAGATTTGGGCTGTTTGGGGGGAGCTACCAACAGCTGAATATCCTCTTCCGAATTTTCCCATTCAATACAACGAGGTTTTCCCTTTTTCTCTTTTAATACATATATTCCAATCTGATGTTTAGAATCCACTAAACCACCTTTCTTCCTAATATCCCAATCGCGCCTTAACGAAAAAAAACATATCCACAGAAGGCATTTCATCCCATTTTTCAGTTCTCAGACAACACAACACTAATTCCGATATAGTGTTATATTTCAAGGATCCATTCTCAGGCTGTTTTTCACCATCTTCCCATGGATATTGTGCCCACCGTTGATTACAATATCGTTTGAGCCGATTTTTAGTCATGGCATCTCCCCCAAATTTCTTGCAATGCTTCAGGATGCATCCTAGAGGAGAGCAAAGGGCTGCCTCCTGGGAAGCAGCAGCACCCATACCGGTACCGAAAAACCCAGTATTTCCACACAAACCAGAACGAGGGACGTCTCCCTTCGTTACTCAGAACAGGACAGCGTGGAGAAACAAACAGAACTACGCTACTGCCACCTGTCTTTCCTGGTGCGTCTTATGCAGAGCCCAGAACAGAACAGAGGCCGCCTGCTTCCCGAGACGTCTTGCCCCTACCCCCTTTTCTCCTAGCCCCAAAAAATACCTCTTGTCAGGAACGTTGCACCGTTTTGGCACTTACCGCCCGACCGCAGGGGAGGAGCTGAAGGAGTCCCCAGGCAACAGGTCGGTGCGCGCTGGAGTCCGCTCAGGCCTCTTCTCCCTGTCGGATGCGGCAAGACGAGGTGGGCGAGGCTGTCAGCTCGGTCCCATCTGGGGTGTCAAAACTGTTATCCCACAAGCGTGAGGTCGTTTACCCGGTGTGCGGGACGCCAATATACACACAGGGCAGAGGTATTTTTATGGCATGTCTGCGCAGAGACGGGCGCTAGGCGGTAGCTCCACAGAGCTAGCACAAAGTTCGCTCATACAAGTACAGCATTGATACAGTCTAGCTATGCATATGCATAAGTAATTACACAAAGCAGTTTTCTATTGGTCTACATTTCTCTTATTTCAACTTCAAGCTACAGCGCGACTTTAACATGCTGCGCACGCTCAGAGGCGAGGGCTCTCTGCTTGGGCTGGTGTCTCCAGCTCGAGGGCTGTGACTTGTAGGATTATAAGGAGGATAGTTTGCGGGAGGGTGCTTCTTATCACACTCCTACTAGTTGTTTCGGATGGTTCCCAAAACATTTCCATTAGCTTACCTGGTTCTTCAGGATGTGCTTCTCTCCCAAGGACAGTAAGTCTTGTTTAGACGTTCCACTTCCCAGCCTCAATCCTCCTTATCAGTTTGACGTAAGCCCTGACCTTCCACCAGCTCCTGGTAGACGACACCGTCAGACTACAACACGACCGTTCTTTTATGCCCGTCAGTGGCTTCAGAATTAGGAACAGAAAGAACAGGACAAGCTAAACACCCACACAAGCCTCATATCCCTAAGAAATGATTCAAAAAACCCAAACGACCCCCATTTGAGATTGCGTTGGCTTAGGGACTGCCTCCTTCAAGTGCCAGAGCGGACCGGTGGAATCAGTCACAGAATTCAGCTGCCTACCAGGAGACAGCCCTTGTCCTCGCAAGGCAAATTTTTCAAAACATCGTGCTATTTTCCCATGTTATCAACTACAGCGGGCTTGCCCTACCAGCACGAGTTGAGGACATCTTCCTGTGGGTTCATTTGACACCACAGTCAGTTTTGAGCAGGTACAAGCAACCAAGCGCGAGATAGAAAGTCAGCTAAGATACCGGCTGCCGTACAAATTGTGTTCAAGATCGTGCCTGCGGGAATGGCACAAAGCCCACGATGACTGAACAACTATGTCGGAGGCCCTACGGCAAACAGCGCCGACGTTTCGTGAAGCTCTCTTCCTGTCAAGAAAAGGACCTTTTATGCAGTATCTCTACTGGAATTCAGGCTGCTTCCTACACATTCTGGCAAGTTAGCTTTCACAGAAACCCCGAGAACTTCCAACACCAAGCAACATTTGTAATTCTTGCTCTCTACCTACGGGGAATTTCAGCCAATCAGAACACCACTTAAAGCAAAATTCTGGGTCTGTTTCACGCCAATCAAATAGCTAAGCCATGGACAGGGGTCTGTAGAAAGACGACGACTTTCAAAGATAAAGATAAGGAGAGTACTCACTTTTCTGAAATGTCTTCCAGTCGTTCCATTGATTTAGCAGCCCAACCCAGCCGTCGAAATTCTGGTGCAACAGAGAGAGCAGCAGCACGTCCACGCCACTCTCCCCTAGCCACAGAGCCTTCCGCTTTGCCCATTCCTGCCAACAGCCAGAGCATCGGCGCCGTAGCACCTTGGCAATAACGCACCTCCCATAGCTACGCACCTTCACAAAAGAACCGAGCAGGGTGTAAACAAACATTGCAATGCTTGCGGTAAGGGCTCAAACAGGGATGCCTATGTTATCACTCTGAGATTCAACAACCACTAAAAATGTCATTTTGCTGCAGTATTACAGGAGTTCATTGACTAGTGTCAAAAACATTTTGTTGAAAATTCATTGTTTGAAGCAGGACTTCCCAATGCAAATGTTAAGTAATTCTCGTGAGCCTTTAACTGAGCGGAATGCAGGATCTGACTAAAATAATGGCGGATACAGCAGGGCCAGCCCCATCCTCAGCCCTTTTTAAACCCTGGGCCCAGCCCCATCCTCACCTCATGGGTCACAGCTGGAGCCCACGCCATGGGGAACAGGGGGCCAATTACCCCAAGCCTCACAAGCCAGACACAGCCAGCAACCTGGCACAGGCATGGGCACACACCACCACCAAGCTGGTGCTGCCACGGGCAGATGCTGCCGCCAAGCTGGCACCGGCCTGGCAGACTTTAGTTTACAGCCCAAAGCCGAGGTTGGCCTCTAAACAAGAGAACACGTGAAAGCATCCTTACAGGATGCCGGTCCAGTGGTGTCCATGATAGCGCTCATAGACAACTAATAGAGAGCTCCCCTGTCCGGGACCACGTTTTGCATGTCCCAGGCCCTCCCCGCACCCATGCTGAAAATCAAACAGAACAATTAAGGACTCTGCTTCATCGCCTCAGCCTCCAAAAGAAGCTTCCTTCCTCTGCTAACGCTCGACACAGATATCCCCATGCTGTTCCCTGAATGCAGGCTGGCCTTGGGTGCCTGTACTGCCAAAGGAAGAGAAAAAGATCATGCTCTTGTCACGTGCTCCATCATCCTCTTGTTCGTCAAGAAAACAGAAGAAAGCTACCATCCCCATTGCTACATAGGAGAAATTGGTGCAGGGGACGGCTGAGCCCATCCCCAGAAATGGAACACTCTGCTATGACCCTGCTTTGCCTTTTGGCGACAGCGCCCGCCATCCGTGTGCCCCAAGCAGGCGAGGTCCCGTTCAGGCTGGCATCCGCCACAAAGAGGAGAGGTCCCCTGCGGGCTGAACAGAGTCAACTGAACAGAGTCTTCAGAAGAACTTAGCCGTGCATTCAGTTTACAAGTAAATGCCACCCAAGCAACGGGAGGGGGCATTCTGGCCTCTAAAGGAATTCAGGAGTTAATTTAGTGTTTCCAATGGAACATTCCATAGGTTGTAAAAACAGCCTTAAAGTCTTCTTCCCTCTTGCACCAACAACGCTTCTTTTACTTCTACTTAAGGGTCCCCTACAACTACTTACTACAGCATGTGTGGCTCCACTATCAATGAAAAATACAAAAATCTCCTATTTCCTTCCCCAGCTTGACTGGAACCAGAGGATCGTCTGGGGAAATTTTAAGAGATTCCTCCGGCCCCCTTCAGTCCAACCCAATCTCCGGCATGACTCCAACGGCTTCTTCTGTCTCTCTTTCCCCATTACTCAGACGGCATGGACAATTTTTTTCCAACGGCCCTCTTGCTTACAATTTGCACGCCGATTCATTCCCAGGGGAATGTCATAACCATTTCTACTATTATTTCTACAGCCCCTTCCTCACCCACAAAATTCACCTCCAGTATTTTCTCTCCCTTTTTCCTGGTCTTCCCTCAAGGCAGCCAACAAAGAAGCTTGCAGCGTTACTCGTCCCCGCTTCTCCTTCTCTTCTATTTCCTCCCGATTATTACGTACCTTAGAGGCCATTGAGAAGAACTGTGAGATTGTCATGCCATCCTCGCCCCCTACCTTTTGTCATCTCTTTCTTATATCTGCTGCTGCTGCTTGACCAATAAACAGCGTGTTAAATAACTTTGAATTGCTATCACCTTACGGATCCAGATCTGTCCATTTTCGAGCTACTTCACACAATCTCTCAGAGAAGGCTGACGGGGTTTCCTTATGCCCCTGCCTTACTTCAGATAGTTTACATAAATTCTTAGGCTTTTGCACTCCGTGTTGAATCCCGTACAAAATTCACTTCTGATATTCCTTTACCCTCTCTAATCCCTCACACTTGTGTGTCTGGATCCCACTCCGGATCCTCTTTCGGGAGGTACATATTGGTATTAGGCACCCCCCCGCCTTGTTGGATCAGTCCCTCTCTAGCCTTCTCTAAAATTGTTCTCCTCTCCTCAGTGGGAAACAAATATTCTAGGAGAGCCTGTACATCTCCCCGGTTAGGACTAGGAGTCGTGATTAACAGTACTATACATTCCTTCTGGATTGTTTCCATAGGACCCCACTGCCCGTTTGCAGTTTAATAAATCACAAGCAGTAAAAGGGACGTGTACGGATACCGGTGCTCCTTCAGGCCCTGCAGCCTGTCTGAGGGGAGCTCAAACTATCGGTTTCTCTCCCCTTGTTCTTTTAGAGATAGCACTCACAACTCCATCACCACTTGAGCTATCAGATTTGGGCTGTTTGGGGGGAGCTACCGACAGCTGAATATCCTCTTCCGAATTTTCCCATTCAATACAACGAGGTTTTCCCTTTTTCTCTTTCAACACATATATTCCAATCTGATGTTTAGAATCCACTAAACCACCTTTCTTCCTAATATCCCAATCGCGCCTTAACGAAAAAAGCATATCCACAGAAGGCATTTCATCCCATTTTTCAGTTCCCCGACAACACAACATTAATTCCGATATAGTGTTATGTTTCAAGGATCCATTCTCAGGCCATTTCTCACCATCTTCCCATGGATATTGTGCCCACCGTTGATTACAATATCGTTTGAGCCGATTTTTAGTCATGGCATCTCCCCCAAATTTCTTGCAATGCTTCAGGATGCATCCTAGAGGAGAGCAAAGGGCTGCCTCCTGGGAAGCAGCAGCACCCATACCGGTACCGAAAAACCCAGTATTTCCACACAAACCAGAACGAGGGACGTCTCCCTTCGTTACTCAGAACAGGACAGCGTGGAGAAACAAACAGAACTACGCTACTGCCACCTGTCTTTCCTGGTGCGTCTTATGCAGAGCCCAGAACAGAACAGAGGCCGCCTGCTTCCCGAGACGTCTTGCCCCTACCCCCTTTTCTCCTAGCCCCAAAAAATACCTCTTGTCAGGAACGTTGCACCGTTTTGGCACTTACCGCCCGACCGCAGGGGAGGAGCTGAAGGAGTCCCCAGGCAACAGGTCGGTGCGCGCTGGAGTCCGCTCAGGCCTCTTCTCCCTGTCGGATGCGGCAAGACGAGGCGGGCGAGGCTGTCAGCTCGGTCCCATCTGGGGTGTCAAAACTGTTATCCCACAAGCGTGAGGTCGTTTACCCGGTGTGCGGGACGCCAATATACACACAGGGCAGAGGTATTTTTATGGCATGTCTGCGCAGAGACGGGCGCTAGGCGGTAGCTCCACAGAGCTAGCACAAAGTTCGCTCATACAAGTACAGCATTGATACAGTCTAGCTATGCATATGCATAAGTAATTACACAAAGCAGTTTTCTATTGGTCTACATTTCTCTTATTTCAACTTCAAGCTACAGCGCGACTTTAACATGCTGCGCACGCTCAGAGGCGAGGGCTCTCTGCTTGGGCTGGTGTCTCCAGCTCGAGGGCTGTGACTTGTAGGATTATAAGGAGGATAGTTTGCGGGAGGGTGCTTCTTATCACACTCCTACTAGTTGTTTCGGATGGTTCCCAAAACATTTCCATTAGCTTACCTGGTTCTTCAGGATGTGCTTCTCTCCCAAGGACAGTAAGTCTTGTTTAGACGTTCCACTTCCCAGCCTCAATCCTCCTTATCAGTTTGACGTAAGCCCTGACCTTCCACCAGCTCCTGGTAGACGACACCGTCAGACTACAACACGACCGTTCTTTTATGCCCGTCAGTGGCTTCAGAATTAGGAACAGAAAGAACAGGACAAGCTAAACACCCACACAAGCCTCATATCCCTAAGAAATGATTCAAAAAACCCAAACGACCCCCATTTGAGATTGCGTTGGCTTAGGGACTGCCTCCTTCAAGTGCCAGAGCGGACCGGTGGAATCAGGCACAGAATTCAGCTGCCTACCAGGAGACAGCCCTTGTCCTCGCAAGGCAAATTTTTCAAAACATCGTGCTATTTTCCCATGTTATCAACTACAGCGGGCTTGCCCTACCAGCACGAGTTGAGGACATCTTCCTGTGGGTTCATTTGACACTACAGTCAGTTTTGAGCAGGTACAAGCAACCAAGCGCGAGATAGAAAGTCAGCTAAGATACCGGCTGCCGTACAAATTGTGTTCAAGATCGTGCCTGCGGGAATGGCACAAAGCCCACGATGACTGAACAACTATGTCGGAGGCCCTACGGCAAACAGCGCCGACGTTTCGTGAAGCTCTCTTCCTGTCAAGAAAAGGACCTTTTATGCAGTATCTCTACTGGAATTCAGGCTGCTTCCTACACATTCTGGCAAGTTAGCTTTCACAGAAACCCCGAGAACTTCCAACACCAAGCAACATTTGTAATTCTTGCTCTCTACCTACGGGGAATTTCAGCCAATCAGAACACCACTTAAAGCAAAATTCTGGGTCTGTTTCACGCCAATCAAATAGCTAAGCCATGGACAGGGGTCTGTAGAAAGACGACGACTTTCAAAGATAAAGATAAGGAGAGTACTCACTTTTCTGAAATGTCTTCCAGTCGTTCCATTGATTTAGCAGCCCAACCCAGCCGTCGAAATTCTGGTGCAACAGAGAGAGCAGCAGCACGTCCACGCCACTCTCCCCTAGCCACAGAGCCTTCCGCTTTGCCCATTCCTGCCAACAGCCAGAGCATCGGCACCGTAGCACCTTGGCAATAACGCACCTCCCATAGCTACGCACCTTCACAAAAGAACCGAGCAGGGTGTAAACAAACATTGCAATGCTTGCGGTAAAGGCTCAAACAGGGATGCCTATGTTATCACCCTGAGATTCAACAACCACTAAAAATGTCATTTTGCTGCAGTATTACAGGAGTTCATTGACTAGTGTCAAAAACATTTTGTTGAAAATTCATTGTTTGAAGCAGGACTTCCCAATGCAAATGTTAAGTAATTCTCGTGAGCCTTTAACTGAGCGGAATGCAGGATCTGACTAAAATAATGGCGGATACAGCAGGGCCAGCCCCATCCTCAGCCCTTTTTAAACCCTGGGCCCAGCCCCATCCTCACCTCATGGGTCACAGCTGGAGCCCACGCCATGGGGAACAGGGGGCCAATTACCCCAAGCCTCACAAGCCAGACACAGCCAGCAACCTGGCACAGGCATGGGCACACACCACCACCAAGCTGGTGCTGCCACGGGCAGATGCTGCCGCCAAGCTGGCACCGGCCTGGCAGACTTTAGTTTACAGCCCAAAGCCGAGGTTGGCCTCTAAACAAGAGAGCTCGTGAAAGCATCCTTACAGGATGCCGGTCCAGTGGTGTCCATGATAGCGCTCATAGACAACTAATAGACAGCTCCCCTGTCCGGGACCACGTTTTGCATGTCCCAGGCCCTCCCCGCACCCATGCTGAAAATCAAACAGAACAATTAAGGACTCTGCTTCATCGCCTCAGCCTCCAAAAGAAGCTTCCTTCCTCTGCTAACGCTCGACACAGATATCCCCATGCTGTTCCCTGAATGCAGGCTGGCCTTGGGTGCCTGTACTGCCAAAGGAAGAGAAAAAGATCATGCTCTTGTCACGTGCTCCATCATCCTCTTGTTCGTCAAGAAAACAGAAGAAAGCTACCATCCCCATTGCTACATAGGAGAAATTGGTGCGGGGGACGGCTGAGCCCATCCCCAGAAATGGAACACTCTGCTATGACCCTGCTTTGCCTTTTGGCGACAGCGCCCGCCATCCGTGTGCCCCAAACAGGCGAGGTCCCGTTCAGGCTGGCATCCGCCACAAAGAGGAGGGGTCCCCTGCGGGCTGAACAGAGTCAACTGAACAGAGTCTTCAGAAGAACTTAGCCGTGCATTCAGTTTACAAGTAAATGCCACCCAAGCAACGGGAGGGGGCATTCTGGCCTCTAAAGGAATTCAGGAGTTAATTTAGTGTTTCCAATGGAACATTCCATAGGTTGTAAAAACAGCCTTAAAGTCTTCTTCCCTCTTGCACCAACAACGCTTCTTTTACTTCTACTTAAGGGTCCCCTACAACTACTTACTACAGCATGTGTGGCTCCACTATCAATGAAAAATACAAAAATCTCTTCTTTCATTCCCCAGCTTGACTGGAACCAGAGGATCGTCTGGGGAAATTTTAAGAGATTCCTCCGGCCCCCTTCAGTCCAACCCAATCTCCGGCATGACTCCAACGGCTGCTTCTGTCTCTCTTTCCCCATTACTCAGACGGCATGGACAATTTTTTTCCAACGGCCCTCTTGCTTACAATTTGCACGCCGATTCATTCCCAGGGGAATGTCATAACCATTTCTACTATTATTTCTACAGCCCCTTCCTCACCCACAAAATTCACCTCCAGTATTTTCTCTCCCTTTTTCCTGGTCTTCCCTCAAGGCAGCCAACAAAGAAGCTTGCAGCGTTACTCGTCCCCGCTTCTCCTTCTCTTCTATTTCCTCCCGATTATTACGTACCTTAGATGCCATTGAGAAGAACTGTGAGATTGTCATGCCATCCTCGCCCCCTACCTTTTGTCATCTCTTTCTTATATCTGCTGCTGCTGCTTGACCAATAAACAGCGTGTTAAATAACTTTGAATTGCTATCACCTTACGGATCCAGATCTGTCCGTTTTCGAGCTACTTCACACAATCTCTCAGAGAAGGCTGACGGGGTTTCCTTATGCCCCTGCCTTACTTCAGATAGTTTACATAAATTCTTAGGCTTTTGCACTCCGTGTTGAATCCCGTACAAAATTCACTTCTGATATTCCTTTACCCTCTCTAATCCCTCACACTTGTGTGTCTGGATCCCACTCCGGATCCTCTTTCGGGAGGTACATATTGGTATTAGGCACCCCCCCGCCTTGTTGGATCAGTCCCTCTCTAGCCTTCTCTAAAATTGTTCTCCTCTCCTCAGTGGGAAACAAATATTCTAGGAGAGCCTGTACATCTCCCCGGTTAGGACTAGGAGTCGTGATTAACAGTACTATACATTCCTTCTGGATTGTTTCCATAGGATCCCACTGCCCGTTTGCAGTTTAATAAATCACAAGCAGTAAAAGGGACGTGTACGGATACCGGTGCTCCTTCAGGCCCTGCAGCCTGTCTGAGGGGAGCTCAAACTATCGGTTTCTCTCCCCTTGTTCTTTTAGAGATAGCACTCACAACTCCATCACCACTTGAGCTATCAGATTTGGGCTGTTTGGGGGGAGCTACCGACAGCTGAATATCCTCTTCCGAATTTTCCCATTCAATACAACGAGGTTTTCCCTTTTTCTCTTTTAACACATATATTCCAATCTGATGTTTAGAATCCACTAAACCACCTTTCTTCCTAATATCCCAATCGCGCCTTAACGAAAAAAGCATATCCACAGAAGGCATTTCATCCCATTTTTCAGTTCCCCGACAACACAACATTAATTCCGATATAGTGTTATGTTTCAAGGATCCATTCTCAGGCCATTTCTCACCATCTTCCCATGGATATTGTGCCCACCGTTGATTACAATATCGTTTGAGCCGATTTTTAGTCATGGCATCTCCCCCAAATTTCTTGCAATGCTTCAGGATGCATCCTAGAGGAGAGCAAAGGGCTGCCTCCTGGGAAGCAGCAGCACCCATACCGGTACCGAAAAACCCAGTATTTCCACACAAACCAGAACGAGGGACGTCTCCCTTCGTTACTCAGAACAGGACAGCGTGGAGAAACAAACAGAACTACGCTACTGCCACCTGTCTTTCCTGGTGCGTCTTATGCAGAGCCCAGAACAGAACAGAGGCCGCCTGCTTCCCGAGACGTCTTGCCCCTACCCCCTTTTCTCCTAGCCCCAAAAAATACCTCTTGTCAGGAACGTTGCACCGTTTTGGCACTTACCGCCCGACCGCAGGGGAGGAGCTGAAGGAGTCCCCAGGCAACAGGTCGGTGCGCGCTGGAGTCCGCTCAGGCCTCTTCTCCCTGTCGGATGCGGCAAGACGAGGCGGGCGAGGCTGTCAGCTCGGTCCCATCTGGGGTGTCAAAACTGTTATCCCACAAGCATGAGGTCGTTTACCCGGTGTGCGGGACGCCAATATACACACAGGGCAGAGGTATTTTTATGGCATGTCTGCGCAGAGACGGGCGCTAGGCGGTAGCTCCACAGAGCTAGCACAAAGTTCGCTCATACAAGTACAGCATTGATACAGTCTAGCTATGCATATGCATAAGTAATTACACAAAGCAGTTTTCTATTGGTCTACATTTCTCTTATTTCAACTTCAAGCTACAGCGCGACTTTAACATGCTGCGCACGCTCAGAGGCGAGGGCTCTCTGCTTGGGCTGGTGTCTCCAGCTCGAGGGCTGTGACTTGTAGGATTATAAGGAGGATAGTTTGCGGGAGGGTGCTTCTTATCACACTCCTACTAGTTGTTTCGGATGGTTCCCAAAACATTTCCATTAGCTTACCTGGTTCTTCAGGATGTGCTTCTCTCCCAAGGACAGTAAGTCTTGTTTAGACGTTCCACTTCCCAGCCTCAATCCTCCTTATCAGTTTGACGTAAGCCCTGACCTTCCACCAGCTCCTGGTAGACGACACCGTCAGACTACAACACGACCGTTCTTTTATGCCCGTCAGTGGCTTCAGAATTAGGAACAGAAAGAACAGGACAAGCTAAACACCCACACAAGCCTCATATCCCTAAGAAATGATTCAAAAAACCCAAACGACCCCCATTTGAGATTGCGTTGGCTTAGGGACTGCCTCCTTCAAGTGCCAGAGCGGACCGGTGGAATCAGGCACAGAATTCAGCTGCCTACCAGGAGACAGCCCTTGTCCTCGCAAGGCAAATTTTTCAAAACATCGTGCTATTTTCCCATGTTATCAACTACAGCGGGCTTGCCCTACCAGCACGAGTTGAGGACATCTTCCTGTGGGTTCATTTGACACTACAGTCAGTTTTGAGCAGGTACAAGCAACCAAGCGCGAGATAGAAAGTCAGCTAAGATACCGGCTGCCGTACAAATTGTGTTCAAGATCGTGCCTGCGGGAATGGCACAAAGCCCACGATGACTGAACAACTATGTCGGAGGCCCTACGGCAAACAGCGCCGACGTTTCGTGAAGCTCTCTTCCTGTCAAGAAAAGGACCTTTTATGCAGTATCTCTACTGGAATTCAGGCTGCTTCCTACACATTCTGGCAAGTTAGCTTTCACAGAAACCCCGAGAACTTCCAACACCAAGCAACATTTGTAATTCTTGCTCTCTACCTACGGGGAATTTCAGCCAATCAGAACACCACTTAAAGCAAAATTCTGGGTCTGTTTCACGCCAATCAAATAGCTAAGCCATGGACAGGGGTCTGTAGAAAGACGACGACTTTCAAAGATAAAGATAAGGAGAGTACTCACTTTTCTGAAATGTCTTCCAGTCGTTCCATTGATTTAGCAGCCCAACCCAGCCGTCGAAATTCTGGTGCAACAGAGAGAGCAGCAGCACGTCCACGCCACTCTCCCCTAGCCACAGAGCCTTCCGCTTTGCCCATTCCTGCCAACAGCCAGAGCATCGGCGCCGTAGCACCTTGGCAATAACGCACCTCCCATAGCTACGCACCTTCACAAAAGAACCGAGCAGGGTGTAAACAAACATTGCAATGCTTGCGGTAAAGGCTCAAACAGGGATGCCTATGTTATCACTCTGAGATTCAACAACCACTAAAAATGTCATTTTGCTGCAGTATTACAGGAGTTCATTGACTAGTGTCAAAAACATTTTGTTGAAAATTCATTGTTTGAAGCAGGACTTCCCAATGCAAATGTTAAGTAATTCTCGTGAGCCTTTAACTGAGCGGAATGCAGGATCTGACTAAAATAATGGCGGATACAGCAGGGCCAGCCCCATCCTCAGCCCTTTTTAAACCCTGGGCCCAGCCCCATCCTCACCTCATGGGTCACAGCTGGAGCCCACGCCATGGGGAACAGGGGGCCAATTACCCCAAGCCTCACAAGCCAGACACAGCCAGCAACCTGGCACAGGCATGGGCACACACCACCACCAAGCTGGTGCTGCCACGGGCAGATGCTGCCGCCAAGCTGGCACCGGCCTGGCAGACTTTAGTTTACAACCCAAAGCCGAGGTTGGCCTCTAAACAAGAGAACACGTGAAAGCATCCTTACAGGATGCCAGTCCACTGGTGTCCATGATAGCGCTCATAGACAACTAATAGACAGCTCCCCTGTCCGGGACCACGTTTTGCATGTCCCAGGCCCTCCCCGCACCCATGCTGAAAATCAAACAGAACAATTAAGGACTCTGCTTCATCGCCTCAGCCTCCAAAAGAAGCTTCCTTCCTCTGCTAACGCTCGACACAGATATCCCCATGCTGTTCCCTGAATGCAGGCTGGCCTTGGGTGCCTGTACTGCCAAAGGAAGAGAAAAACATCATGCTCTTGTCACGTGCTCCATCATCCTCTTGTTCGTCAAGAAAACAGAAGAAAGCTACCATCCCCATTGCTACATAGGAGAAATTGGTGCGGGGGACGGCTGAGCCCATCCCCAGAAATGGAACACTCTGCTATGACCCTGCTTTGCCTTTTGGCGACAGCGCCCGCCATCGGTGTGCCCCAAGCAGGCGAGGTCCCGTTCAGGCTGGCATCCGCCACAAAGAGGAGAGGTCCCCTGCGGGCTGAACAGAGTCAACTGAACAGAGTCTTCAGAAGAACTTAGCCGTGCATTCAGTTTACAAGTAAATCCCACCCAAGCAACGGGAGGGGGCATTCTGGCCTCTAAAGGAATTCAGGAGTTAATTTAGTGTTTCCAATGGAACATTCCATAGGTTGTAAAAACAGCCTTAAAGTCTTCTTCCCTCTTGCACCAACAACGCTTCTTTTACTTCTACTTAAGGGTCCCCTACAACTACTTACTACAGCATGTGTGGCTCCACTATCAATGAAAAATACAAAAATCTCCTATTTCCTTCCCCAGCTTGACTGGAACCAGAGGATCGTCTGGGGAAATTTTAAGAGATTCCTCCGGCCCCCTTCAGTCCAACCCAATCTCCGGCATGACTCCAACGGCTTCTTCTGTCTCTCTTTCCCCATTACTCAGACGGCATGGACAATTTTTTTCCAACGGCCCTCTTGCTTACAATTTGCACGCCGATTCATTCCCAGGGGAATGTCATAACCATTTCTACTATTATTTCTACAGCCCCTTCCTCACCCACAAAATTCACCTCCAGTATTTTCTCTCCCTTTTTCCTGGTCTTCCCTCAAGGCAGCCAACAAAGAAGCTTGCAGCGTTACTCGTCCCCGCTTCTCCTTCTCTTCTATTTCCTCCCGATTATTACGTACCTTAGATGCCATTGAGAAGAACTGTGAGATTGTCATGCCATCCTCGCCCCCTACCTTTTGTCATCTCTTTCTTATATCTGCTGCTGCTGCTTGACCAATAAACAGCGTGTTAAATAACTTTGAATTGCTATCACCTTACGGATCCAGATCTGTCCATTTTCGAGCTACTTCACACAATCTCTCAGAGAAGGCTGACGGGGTTTCCTTATGCCCCTGCCTTACTTCAGATAGTTTACATAAATTCTTAGGCTTTTGCACTCCGTGTTGAATCCCGTACAAAATTCACTTCTGATATTCCTTTACCCTCTCTAATCCCTCACACTTGTGTGTCTGGATCCCACTCCGGATCCTCTTTCGGGAGGTACATATTGGTATTAGGCACCCCCCCGCCTTGTTGGATCAGTCCCTCTCTAGCCTTCTCTAAAATTGTTCTCCTCTCCTCAGTGGGAAACAAATATTCTAGGAGAGCCTGTACATCTCCCCGGTTAGGACTAGGAGTCGTGATTAACAGTACTATACATTCCTTCTGGATTGTTTCCATAGGATCCCACTGCCCGTTTGCAGTTTAATAAATCACAAGCAGTAAAAGGGACGTGTACGGATACCGGTGCTCCTTCAGGCCCTACAGCCTGTCTGAGGGGAGCTCAAACTATCGGTTTCTCTCCCCTTGTTCTTTTAGAGATAGCACTCACAACTCCATCACCACTTGAGCTATCAGATTTGGGCTGTTTGGGGGGAGCTACCGACAGCTGAATATCCTCTTCCGAATTTTCCCATTCAATACAACGAGGTTTTCCCTTTTTCTCTTTTAACACATATATTCCAATCTGATGTTTAGAATCCACTAAACCACCTTTCTTCCTAATATCCCAATCGCGCCTTAACGAAAAAAGCATATCCACAGAAGGCATTTCATCCCATTTTTCAGTTCCCCGACAACACAACATTAATTCCGATATAGTGTTATGTTTCAAGGATCCATTCTCAGGCCATTTCTCACCATCTTCCCATGGATATTGTGCCCACCGTTGATTACAATATCGTTTGAGCCGATTTTTAGTCATGGCATCTCCCCCAAATTTCTTGCAATGCTTCAGGATGCATCCTAGAGGAGAGCAAAGGGCTGCCTCCTGGGAAGCAGCAGCACCCATACCGGTACCGAAAAACCCAGTATTTCCACACAAACCAGAACGAGGGACGTCTCCCTTCGTTACTCAGAACAGGACAGCGTGGAGAAACAAACAGAACTACGCTACTGCCACCTGTCTTTCCTGGTGCGTCTTATGCAGAGCCCAGAACAGAACAGAGGCCGCCTGCTTCCCGAGACGTCTTGCCCCTACCCCCTTTTCTCCTAGCCCCAAAAAATACCTCTTGTCAGGAACGTTGCACCGTTTTGGCACTTACCGCCCGACCGCAGGGGAGGAGCTGAAGGAGTCCCCAGGCAACAGGTCGGTGCGCGCTGGAGTCCGCTCAGGCCTCTTCTCCCTGTCGGATGCGGCAAGACGAGGCGGGCGAGGCTGTCAGCTCGGTCCCATCTGGGGTGTCAAAACTGTTATCCCACAAGCGTGAGGTCGTTTACCCGGTGTGCGGGACGCCAATATACACACAGGGCAGAGGTATTTTTATGGCATGTCTGCGCAGAGACGGGCGCTAGGCGGTAGCTCCACAGAGCTAGCACAAAGTTCGCTCATACAAGTACAGCATTGATACAGTCTAGCTATGCATATGCATAAGTAATTACACAAAGCAGTTTTCTATTGGTCTACATTTCTCTTATTTCAACTTCAAGCTACAGCGCGACTTTAACATGCTGCGCACGCTCAGAGGCGAGGGCTCTCTGCTTGGGCTGGTGTCTCCAGCTCGAGGGCTGTGACTTGTAGGATTATAAGGAGGATAGTTTGCGGGAGGGTGCTTCTTATCACACTCCTACTAGTTGTTTCGGATGGTTCCCAAAACATTTCCATTAGCTTACCTGGTTCTTCAGGATGTGCTTCTCTCCCAAGGACAGTAAGTCTTGTTTAGACGTTCCACTTCCCAGCCTCAATCCTCCTTATCAGTTTGACGTAAGCCCTGACCTTCCACCAGCTCCTGGTAGACGACACCGTCAGACTACAACACGACCGTTCTTTTATGCCCGTCAGTGGCTTCAGAATTAGGAACAGAAAGAACAGGACAAGCTAAACACCCACACAAGCCTCATATCCCTAAGAAATGATTCAAAAAACCCAAACGACCCCCATTTGAGATTGCGTTGGCTTAGGGACTGCCTCCTTCAAGTGCCAGAGCGGACCGGTGGAATCAGGCACAGAATTCAGCTGCCTACCAGGAGACAGCCCTTGTCCTCGCAAGGCAAATTTTTCAAAACATCGTGCTATTTTCCCATGTTATCAACTACAGCGGGCTTGCCCTACCAGCACGAGTTGAGGACATCTTCCTGTGGGTTCATTTGACACTACAGTCAGTTTTGAGCAGGTACAAGCAACCAAGCGCGAGATAGAAAGTCAGCTAAGATACCGGCTGCCGTACAAATTGTGTTCAAGATCGTGCCTGCGGGAATGGCACAAAGCCCACGATGACTGAACAACTATGTCGGAGGCCCTACGGCAAACAGCGCCGACGTTTCGTGAAGCTCTCTTCCTGTCAAGAAAAGGACCTTTTATGCAGTATCTCTACTGGAATTCAGGCTGCTTCCTACACATTCTGGCAAGTTAGCTTTCACAGAAACCCCGAGAACTTCCAACACCAAGCAACATTTGTAATTCTTGCTCTCTACCTACGGGGAATTTCAGCCAATCAGAACACCACTTAAAGCAAAATTCTGGGTCTGTTTCACGCCAATCAAATAGCTAAGCCATGGACAGGGGTCTGTAGAAAGACGACGACTTTCAAAGATAAAGATAAGGAGAGTACTCACTTTTCTGAAATGTCTTCCAGTCGTTCCATTGATTTAGCAGCCCAACCCAGCCGTCGAAATTCTGGTGCAACAGAGAGAGCAGCAGCACGTCCACGCCACTCTCCCCTAGCCACAGAGCCTTCCGCTTTGCCCATTCCTGCCAACAGCCAGAGCATCGGCGCCGTAGCACCTTGGCAATAACGCACCTCCCATAGCTACGCACCTTCACAAAAGAACCGAGCAGGGTGTAAAC
Source organism: Mycteria americana (assembly GCF_035582795.1). NCBI lineage: Eukaryota > Metazoa > Chordata > Aves > Ciconiiformes > Ciconiidae > Mycteria > Mycteria americana. The sequence goes on along the minus strand of NC_134380.1, from coordinate 14,842,406 downwards.
AAACATTGCAATGCTTGCGGTAAAGGCTCAAACAGGGATGCCTATGTTATCACTCTGAGATTCAACAACCACTAAAAATGTCATTTTGCTGCAGTATTACAGGAGTTCATTGACTAGTGTCAAAAACATTTTGTTGAAAATTCATTGTTTGAAGCAGGACTTCCCAATGCAAATGTTAAGTAATTCTCGTGAGCCTTTAACTGAGCGGAATGCAGGATCTGACTAAAATAATGGCGGATACAGCAGGGCCAGCCCCATCCTCAGCCCTTTTTAAACCCTGGGCCCAGCCCCATCCTCACCTCATGGGTCACAGCTGGAGCCCACGCCATGGGGAACAGGGGGCCAATTACCCCAAGCCTCACAAGCCAGACACAGCCAGCAACCTGGCACAGGCATGGGCACACACCACCACCAAGCTGGTGCTGCCACGGGCAGATGCTGCCGCCAAGCTGGCACCGGCCTGGCAGACTTTAGTTTACAGCCCAAAGCCGAGGTTGGCCTCTAAACAAGAGAGCTCGTGAAAGCATCCTTACAGGATGCCAGTCCACTGGTGTCCATGATAGCGCTCATAGACAACTAATAGACAGCTCCCCTGTCCGGGACCACGTTTTGCATGTCCCAGGCCCTCCCCGCACCCATGCTGAAAATCAAACAGAACAATTAAGGACTCTGCTTCATCGCCTCAGCCTCCAAAAGAAGCTTCCTTCCTCTGCTAACGCTCGACACAGATATCCCCATGCTGTTCCCTGAATGCAGGCTGGCCTTGGGTGCCTGTACTGCCAAAGGAAGAGAAAAAGATCATGCTCTTGTCACGTGCTCCATCATCCTCTTGTTCGTCAAGAAAACAGAAGAAAGCTACCATCCCCATTGCTACATAGGAGAAATTGGTGCGGGGGACGGCTGAGCCCATCCCCAGAAATGGAACACTCTGCTATGACCCTGCTTTGCCTTTTGGCGACAGCGCCCGCCATCCGTGTGCCCCAAACAGGCGAGGTCCCGTTCAGGCTGGCATCCGCCACAAAGAGGAGGGGTCCCCTGCGGGCTGAACAGAGTCAACTGAACAGAGTCTTCAGAAGAACTTAGCCGTGCATTCAGTTTACAAGTAAATGCCACCCAAGCAACGGGAGGGGGCATTCTGGCCTCTAAAGGAATTCAGGAGTTAATTTAGTGTTTCCAATGGAACATTCCATAGGTTGTAAAAACAGCCTTAAAGTCTTCTTCCCTCTTGCACCAACAACGCTTCTTTTACTTCTACTTAAGGGTCCCCTACAACTACTTACTACAGCATGTGTGGCTCCACTATCAATGAAAAATACAAAAATCTCTTCTTTCATTCCCCAGCTTGACTGGAACCAGAGGATCGTCTGGGGAAATTTTAAGAGATTCCTCCGGCCCCCTTCAGTCCAACCCAATCTCCGGCATGACTCCAACGGCTGCTTCTGTCTCTCTTTCCCCATTACTCAGACGGCATGGACAATTTTTTTCCAACGGCCCTCTTGCTTACAATTTGCACGCCGATTCATTCCCAGGGGAATGTCATAACCATTTCTACTATTATTTCTACAGCCCCTTCCTCACCCACAAAATTCACCTCCAGTATTTTCTCTCCCTTTTTCCTGGTCTTCCCTCAAGGCAGCCAACAAAGAAGCTTGCAGCGTTACTCGTCCCCGCTTCTCCTTCTCTTCTATTTCCTCCCGATTATTACGTACCTTAGATGCCATTGAGAAGAACTGTGAGATTGTCATGCCATCCTCGCCCCCTACCTTTTGTCATCTCTTTCTTATATCTGCTGCTGCTGCTTGACCAATAAACAGCGTGTTAAATAACTTTGAATTGCTATCACCTTACGGATCCAGATCTGTCCGTTTTCGAGCTACTTCACACAATCTCTCAGAGAAGGCTGACGGGGTTTCCTTATGCCCCTGCCTTACTTCAGATAGTTTACATAAATTCTTAGGCTTTTGCACTCCGTGTTGAATCCCGTACAAAATTCACTTCTGATATTCCTTTACCCTCTCTAATCCCTCACACTTGTGTGTCTGGATCCCACTCCGGATCCTCTTTCGGGAGGTACATATTGGTATTAGGCACCCCCCCGCCTTGTTGGATCAGTCCCTCTCTAGCCTTCTCTAAAATTGTTCTCCTCTCCTCAGTGGGAAACAAATATTCTAGGAGAGCCTGTACATCTCCCCGGTTAGGACTAGGAGTCGTGATTAACAGTACTATACATTCCTTCTGGATTGTTTCCATAGGATCCCACTGCCCGTTTGCAGTTTAATAAATCACAAGCAGTAAAAGGGACGTGTACGGATACCGGTGCTCCTTCAGGCCCTGCAGCCTGTCTGAGGGGAGCTCAAACTATCGGTTTCTCTCCCCTTGTTCTTTTAGAGATAGCACTCACAACTCCATCACCACTTGAGCTATCAGATTTGGGCTGTTTGGGGGGAGCTACCGACAGCTGAATATCCTCTTCCGAATTTTCCCATTCAATACAACGAGGTTTTCCCTTTTTCTCTTTTAACACATATATTCCAATCTGATGTTTAGAATCCACTAAACCACCTTTCTTCCTAATATCCCAATCGCGCCTTAACGAAAAAAGCATATCCACAGAAGGCATTTCATCCCATTTTTCAGTTCCCCGACAACACAACATTAATTCCGATATAGTGTTATGTTTCAAGGATCCATTCTCAGGCCATTTCTCACCATCTTCCCATGGATATTGTGCCCACCGTTGATTACAATATCGTTTGAGCCGATTTTTAGTCATGGCATCTCCCCCAAATTTCTTGCAATGCTTCAGGATGCATCCTAGAGGAGAGCAAAGGGCTGCCTCCTGGGAAGCAGCAGCACCCATACCGGTACCGAAAAACCCAGTATTTCCACACAAACCAGAACGAGGGACGTCTCCCTTCGTTACTCAGAACAGGACAGCGTGGAGAAACAAACAGAACTACGCTACTGCCACCTGTCTTTCCTGGTGCGTCTTATGCAGAGCCCAGAACAGAACAGAGGCCGCCTGCTTCCCGAGACGTCTTGCCCCTACCCCCTTTTCTCCTAGCCCCAAAAAATACCTCTTGTCAGGAACGTTGCACCGTTTTGGCACTTACCGCCCGACCGCAGGGGAGGAGCTGAAGGAGTCCCCAGGCAACAGGTCGGTGCGCGCTGGAGTCCGCTCAGGCCTCTTCTCCCTGTCGGATGCGGCAAGACGAGGCGGGCGAGGCTGTCAGCTCGGTCCCATCTGGGGTGTCAAAACTGTTATCCCACAAGCGTGAGGTCGTTTACCCGGTGTGCGGGACGCCAATATACACACAGGGCAGAGGTATTTTTATGGCATGTCTGCGCAGAGACGGGCGCTAGGCGGTAGCTCCACAGAGCTAGCACAAAGTTCGCTCATACAAGTACAGCATTGATACAGTCTAGCTATGCATATGCATAAGTAATTACACAAAGCAGTTTTCTATTGGTCTACATTTCTCTTATTTCAACTTCAAGCTACAGCGCGACTTTAACATGCTGCGCACGCTCAGAGGCGAGGGCTCTCTGCTTGGGCTGGTGTCTCCAGCTCGAGGGCTGTGACTTGTAGGATTATAAGGAGGATAGTTTGCGGGAGGGTGCTTCTTATCACACTCCTACTAGTTGTTTCGGATGGTTCCCAAAACATTTCCATTAGCTTACCTGGTTCTTCAGGATGTGCTTCTCTCCCAAGGACAGTAAGTCTTGTTTAGACGTTCCACTTCCCAGCCTCAATCCTCCTTATCAGTTTGACGTAAGCCCTGACCTTCCACCAGCTCCTGGTAGACGACACCGTCAGACTACAACACGACCGTTCTTTTATGCCCGTCAGTGGCTTCAGAATTAGGAACAGAAAGAACAGGACAAGCTAAACACCCACACAAGCCTCATATCCCTAAGAAATGATTCAAAAAACCCAAACGACCCCCATTTGAGATTGCGTTGGCTTAGGGACTGCCTCCTTCAAGTGCCAGAGCGGACCGGTGGAATCAGGCACAGAATTCAGCTGCCTACCAGGAGACAGCCCTTGTCCTCGCAAGGCAAATTTTTCAAAACATCGTGCTATTTTCCCATGTTATCAACTACAGCGGGCTTGCCCTACCAGCACGAGTTGAGGACATCTTCCTGTGGGTTCATTTGACACTACAGTCAGTTTTGAGCAGGTACAAGCAACCAAGCGCGAGATAGAAAGTCAGCTAAGATACCGGCTGCCGTACAAATTGTGTTCAAGATCGTGCCTGCGGGAATGGCACAAAGCCCACGATGACTGAACAACTATGTCGGAGGCCCTACGGCAAACAGCGCCGACGTTTCGTGAAGCTCTCTTCCTGTCAAGAAAAGGACCTTTTATGCAGTATCTCTACTGGAATTCAGGCTGCTTCCTACACATTCTGGCAAGTTAGCTTTCACAGAAACCCCGAGAACTTCCAACACCAAGCAACATTTGTAATTCTTGCTCTCTACCTACGGGGAATTTCAGCCAATCAGAACACCACTTAAAGCAAAATTCTGGGTCTGTTTCACGCCAATCAAATAGCTAAGCCATGGACAGGGGTCTGTAGAAAGACGACGACTTTCAAAGATAAAGATAAGGAGAGTACTCACTTTTCTGAAATGTCTTCCAGTCGTTCCATTGATTTAGCAGCCCAACCCAGCCGTCGAAATTCTGGTGCAACAGAGAGAGCAGCAGCACGTCCACGCCACTCTCCCCTAGCCACAGAGCCTTCCGCTTTGCCCATTCCTGCCAACAGCCAGAGCATCGGCGCCGTAGCACCTTGGCAATAACGCACCTCCCATAGCTACGCACCTTCACAAAAGAACCGAGCAGGGTGTAAACAAACATTGCAATGCTTGCGGTAAAGGCTCAAACAGGGATGCCTATGTTATCACTCTGAGATTCAACAACCACTAAAAATGTCATTTTGCTGCAGTATTACAGGAGTTCATTGACTAGTGTCAAAAACATTTTGTTGAAAATTCATTGTTTGAAGCAGGACTTCCCAATGCAAATGTTAAGTAATTCTCGTGAGCCTTTAACTGAGCGGAATGCAGGATCTGACTAAAATAATGGCGGATACAGCAGGGCCAGCCCCATCCTCAGCCCTTTTTAAACCCTGGGCCCAGCCCCATCCTCACCTCATGGGTCACAGCTGGAGCCCACGCCATGGGGAACAGGGGGCCAATTACCCCAAGCCTCACAAGCCAGACACAGCCAGCAACCTGGCACAGGCATGGGCACACACCACCACCAAGCTGGTGCTGCCACGGGCAGATGCTGCCGCCAAGCTGGCACCGGCCTGGCAGACTTTAGTTTACAACCCAAAGCCGAGGTTGGCCTCTAAACAAGAGAACACGTGAAAGCATCCTTACAGGATGCCAGTCCACTGGTGTCCATGATAGCGCTCATAGACAACTAATAGACAGCTCCCCTGTCCGGGACCACGTTTTGCATGTCCCAGGCCCTCCCCGCACCCATGCTGAAAATCAAACAGAACAATTAAGGACTCTGCTTCATCGCCTCAGCCTCCAAAAGAAGCTTCCTTCCTCTGCTAACGCTCGACACAGATATCCCCATGCTGTTCCCTGAATGCAGGCTGGCCTTGGGTGCCTGTACTGCCAAAGGAAGAGAAAAAGATCATGCTCTTGTCACGTGCTCCATCATCCTCTTGTTCGTCAAGAAAACAGAAGAAAGCTACCATCCCCATTGCTACATAGGAGAAATTGGTGCGGGGGACGGCTGAGCCCATCCCCAGAAATGGAACACTCTGCTATGACCCTGCTTTGCCTTTTGGCGACAGCGCCCGCCATCCGTGTGCCCCAAACAGGCGAGGTCCCGTTCAGGCTGGCATCCGCCACAAAGAGGAGAGGTCCCCTGCGGGCTGAACAGAGTCAACTGAACAGAGTCTTCAGAAGAACTTAGCCGTGCATTCAGTTTACAAGTAAATCCCACCCAAGCAACGGGAGGGGGCATTCTGGCCTCTAAAGGAATTCAGGAGTTAATTTAGTGTTTCCAATGGAACATTCCATAGGTTGTAAAAACAGCCTTAAAGTCTTCTTCCCTCTTGCACCAACAACGCTTCTTTTACTTCTACTTAAGGGTCCCCTACAACTACTTACTACAGCATGTGTGGCTCCACTATCAATGAAAAATACAAAAATCTCCTATTTCCTTCCCCAGCTTGACTGGAACCAGAGGATCGTCTGGGGAAATTTTAAGAGATTCCTCCGGCCCCCTTCAGTCCAACCCAATCTCCGGCATGACTCCAACGGCTTCTTCTGTCTCTCTTTCCCCATTACTCAGACGGCATGGACAATTTTTTTCCAACGGCCCTCTTGCTTACAATTTGCACGCCGATTCATTCCCAGGGGAATGTCATAACCATTTCTACTATTATTTCTACAGCCCCTTCCTCACCCACAAAATTCACCTCCAGTATTTTCTCTCCCTTTTTCCTGGTCTTCCCTCAAGGCAGCCAACAAAGAAGCTTGCAGCTTTACTCGTCCCCGCTTCTCCTTCTCTTCTATTTCCTCCCGATTATTACGTACCTTAGATGCCATTGAGAAGAACTGTGAGATTGTCATGCCATCCTCGCCCCCTACCTTTTGTCATCTCTTTCTTATATCTGCTGCTGCTGCTTGACCAATAAACAGCGTGTTAAATAACTTTGAATTGCTATCACCTTACGGATCCAGATCTGTCCATTTTCGAGCTACTTCACACAATCTCTCAGAGAAGGCTGACGGGGTTTCCTTATGCCCCTGCCTTACTTCAGATAGTTTACATAAATTCTTAGGCTTTTGCACTCCGTGTTGAATCCCGTACAAAATTCACTTCTGATATTCCTTTACCCTCTCTAATCCCTCACACTTGTGTGTCTGGATCCCACTCCGGATCCTCTTTCGGGAGGTACATATTGGTATTAGGCACCCCCCCGCCTTGTTGGATCAGTCCCTCTCTAGCCTTCTCTAAAATTGTTCTCCTCTCCTCAGTGGGAAACAAATATTCTAGGAGAGCCTGTACATCTCCCCGGTTAGGACTAGGAGTCGTGATTAACAGTACTATACATTCCTTCTGGATTGTTTCCATAGGATCCCACTGCCCGTTTGCAGTTTAATAAATCACAAGCAGTAAAAGGGACATGTATGGATACCGGTGCTCCTTCAGGCCCTGCAGCCTGTCTGAGGGGAGCTCAAACTATCGGTTTCTCTCCCCTTGTTCTTTTAGAGATAGCACTCACAACTCCATCACCACTTGAGCTATCAGATTTGGGCTGTTTGGGGGGAGCTACCGACAGCTGAATATCCTCTTCCGAATTTTCCCATTCACAGAATCACAGAATCACAGAATCATATAGGTTGGAAAAGACCTTTAAGATCATCGAGTCCAACCATAAACCTAACACTGCCAAAAACCACCACTACACCATGTCTCTAAGTACCTCATCCAAACGTCCTTTAAATACCTCCAGGGATGGCGACTCAACCACTTCCCTGGGCAGTCTGTTCCAATGCTTGATAACCCTCTCGGTGAAGAAAAATTTCCTAATATCCAGTCTAAACCTCCCCTGGCGCAACTTGAGGCCATTTCCTCTTGTCCTATCACTTGTTACCTGGGAGAAGAGACCGACCCCCACCTCTCTACAACCTCCTTTCAGGTAGTTGTAGAGAGCAATGAGGTCTCCCCTCAGCCTCCTTTTCTCCAGGCTAAACAGTCCCAGCTCCCTCAGCCGCTCCTCATAAGACTTCTGCTCCAGACCCTTCACCAGCTTCGTTGCCCTTCTCTGTACGCGCTCCAGTACCTCAATATCCCTCTTGTAGTGGGGGGCCCAAAACTGAACACAGTATTCGAGGTGCGGCCTCACCAGTGCCGAGTACAGGGGCACAATCACTTCCCTAGTCCTGCTGGCCACGCTATTTTTGATACAGGCCAGGATGCCATTGGCCTTCTTGGCCGCCTGGGCACACTGCTGGCTCATATTCAGGCGGCTGTCAACCAACACCCCCAGGTCCTTCTCTGCCAGGCAGCTTTCCAGCCACTCTTCCCCAAGCCTGTAGCGTTGCATGGGGTTGCTGTGGCCCAAGTGCAGGACCTTGCACTTGGCCTTGTTAAACCTCATACAATTCACCCCAGCCCATGGATCCAGCCTGTCCAGGTCCCTCTGCAGAGCCTGCCTACCCTCCAGCAGATCAACACTCCCACACAACTTGGTGTCGTCTGCAAACTTACTGAGAGTGCACTCGATCCCTTCGTCCAGATCATTGATAAAGATGTTAAACAGAACTGGCCCCAACACAGAGCCCTGGGGAACACCGCTTGTGACCGGCCGCCAACCGGAGTAAACTCCATTCACCACCACTCTCTGGGCCCGGCCGTCCAGCCAGTTCTTTACCCAGCGAAGAGTACACCCGTCCAAGCCATGAGCAGCCAGTTTCTCCAGGAGAATGCCGTGGGAAACCGTGTCAAAGGCTTTACTGAAGTCTAGATAGACAACATCCACAGACTTCCCCTCATCCACTAGGCGGGTCACCTTATCATAGAAGGAGATCAGGTTGGTCAAGCAGGACCTGCCTTTCCTGAACCCATGCTGGCTGGGCCTGATCCCCTGGTTATTCTCTACATGCCGTGTGATAGCACTCAGGATGATCTGCTCCATCAGCTTCCCCGGCACCGAGGTCAGGCTGACAGGCCTGTAGTTCCCCGGGTCCTCCTTCCGGCCCTTCTTGAAGATGGGTGTCACATTCGCTAATCTCCAGTCAGCAGGGACTTCCCCAGTTAGCCAGGACTGCTGGTAAATGATGGAAAGGGGCTTGGTGAGCACATCTGCCAGCTCCTTCAACACTCTCGGGTGGATCTCATCAGGCCCCATAGACTTGTGAGTGTCTAAATGGTGCAGCAGGTCACTCACCATTTCCCCCTGGATAATGGGGGCTCCAGTCTGGTCCCCATCCCTATCTTCCAACTCCAGGGGCTGGGTACCCATAGAACATTCGGCCCTGCTAATAAAGACTGAGGCAAAGAAGGCATTAAGTACCTCAGCCTTTTCCTCATCCTTGGTCATTCAATACAACGAGGTTTTCCCTTTTTCTCTTTTAACACATATATTCCAATCTGATGTTTAGAATCCACTAAACCACCTTTCTTCCTAATATCCCAATCGCGCCTTAACGAAAAAAGCATATCCACAGAAGGCATTTCATCCCATTTTTCAGTTCCCCGACAACACAACATTAATTCCGATATAGTGTTATGTTTCAAGGATCCATTCTCAGGCCATTTCTCACCATCTTCCCATGGATATTGTGCCCACCGTTGATTACAATATCGTTTGAGCCGATTTTTAGTCATGGCATCTCCCCCAAATTTCTTGCAATGCTTCAGGATGCATCCTAGAGGAGAGCAAAGGGCTGCCTCCTGGGAAGCAGCAGCACCCATACCGGTACCGAAAAACCCAGTATTTCCACACAAACCAGAACGAGGGACGTCTCCCTTCGTTACTCAGAACAGGACAGCGTGGAGAAACAAACAGAACTACGCTACTGCCACCTGTCTTTCCTGGTGCGTCTTATGCAGAGCCCAGAACAGAACAGAGGCCGCCTGCTTCCCGAGACGTCTTGCCCCTACCCCCTTTTCTCCTAGCCCCAAAAAATACCTCTTGTCAGGAACGTTGCACCGTTTTGGCACTTACCGCCCGACCGCAGGGGAGGAGCTGAAGGAGTCCCCAGGCAACAGGTCGGTGCGCGCTGGAGTCCGCTCAGGCCTCTTCTCCCTGTCGGATGCGGCAAGACGAGGCGGGCGAGGCTGTCAGCTCGGTCCCATCTGGGGTGTCAAAACTGTTATCCCACAAGCGTGAGGTCGTTTACCCGGTGTGCGGGACGCCAATATACACACAGGGCAGAGGTATTTTTATGGCATGTCTGCGCAGAGACGGGCGCTAGGCGGTAGCTCCACAGAGCTAGCACAAAGTTCGCTCGTACAAGTACAGCATTGATACAGTCTAGCTATGCATATGCATAAGTAATTACACAAAGCAGTTTTCTATTGGTCTACATTTCTCTTATTTCAACTTCAAGCTACAGCGCGACTTTAACATGCTGCGCACGCTCAGAGGCGAGGGCTCTCTGCTTGGGCTGGTGTCTCCAGCTCGAGGGCTGTGACTTGTAGGATTATAAGGAGGATAGTTTGCGGGAGGGTGCTTCTTATCACACTCCTACTAGTTGTTTCGGATGGTTCCCAAAACATTTCCATTCGCTTACCTGGTTCTTCAGGATGTGCTTCTCTCCCAAGGACAGTAAGTCTTGTTTAGACGTTCCACTTCCCAGCCTCAATCCTCCTTATCAGTTTGACGTAAGCCCTGACCTTCCACCAGCTCCTGGTAGACGACACCGTCAGACTACAACACGACCGTTCTTTTATGCCCGTCAGTGGCTTCAGAATTAGGAACAGAAAGAACAGGACAAGCTAAACACCCACACAAGCCTCATATCCCTAAGAAATGATTCAAAAAACCCAAACGACCCCCATTTGAGATTGCGTTGGCTTAGGGACTGCCTCCTTCAAGTGCCAGAGCGGACCGGTGGAATCAGGCACAGAATTCAGCTGCCTACCAGGAGACAGCCCTTGTCCTCGCAAGGCAAATTTTTCAAAACATCGTGCTATTTTCCCATGTTATCAACTACAGCGGGCTTGCCCTACCAGCACGAGTTGAGGACATCTTCCTGTGGGTTCATTTGACACTACAGTCAGTTTTGAGCAGGTACAAGCAACCAAGCGCGAGATAGAAAGTCAGCTAAGATACCGGCTGCCGTACAAATTGTGTTCAAGATCGTGCCTGCGGGAATGGCACAAAGCCCACGATGACTGAACAACTATGTCGGAGGCCCTACGGCAAACAGCGCCGACGTTTCGTGAAGCTCTCTTCCTGTCAAGAAAAGGACCTTTTATGCAGTATCTCTACTGGAATTCAGGCTGCTTCCTACACATTCTGGCAAGTTAGCTTTCACAGAAACCCCGAGAACTTCCAACACCAAGCAACATTTGTAATTCTTGCTCTCTACCTACGGGGAATTTCAACCAATCAGAACACCACTTAAAGCAAAATTCTGGGTCTGTTTCACGCCAATCAAATAGCTAAGCCATGGACAGGGGTCTGTAGAAAGACGACGACTTTCAAAGATAAAGATAAGTAGAGTACTCACTTTTCTGAAATGTCTTCCAGTCGTTCCATTGATTTAGCAGCCCAACCCAGCCGTCGAAATTCTGGTGCAACAGAGAGAGCAGCAGCACGTCCACGCCACTCTCCCCTAGCCACAGAGCCTTCCGCTTTGCCCATTCCTGCCAACAGCCAGAGCATCGGTGCCGTAGCACCTTGGCAATAACGCACCTCCCATAGCTACGCACCTTCACAAAAGAACCGAGCAGGGTGTAAACAAACATTGCAATGCTTGCGGTAAGGGCTCAAACAGGGATGCCTATGTTATCACTCTGAGATTCAACAGCCACTAAAAATGTCATTTTGCTGCAGTATTACAGGAGTTCATTGACTAGTGTCAAAAACATTTTGTTGAAAATTCATTGTTTGAAGCAGGACTTCCCAATGCAAATGTTAAGTAATTCTCGTGAGCCTTTAACTGAGCGGAATGCAGGATCTGACTAAAATAATGGCGGATACAGCAGGGCCAGCCCCATCCTCAGCCCTTTTTAAACCCTGGGCCCAGCCCCATCCTCACCTCATGGGTCACAGCTGGAGCCCACGCCATGGGGAACAGGGGGCCAATTACCCCAAGCCTCACAAGCCAGACACAGCCAGCAACCTGGCACAGGCATGGGCACACACCACCACCAAGCTGGTGCTGCCACGGGCAGATGCTGCCGCCAAGCTGGCACCGGCCTGGCAGACTTTAGTTTACAGCCCAAAGCCGAGGTTGGCCTCTAAACAAGAGAACACGTGAAAGCATCCTTACAGGATGCCGGTCCAGTGGTGTCCATGATAGCTCTCACAGCCTCCCACGTAACAGACAGCTCCCCTGTCCGGGACCATGTTTTGCATGTCCCAGGCCCTCCCCGCACCCATGCTGAAAATCAAACAGAACAATTAAGGACTCTGCTTCATCGCCTCAGCCTCCAAAAGAAGCTTCCTTCCTCTGCTAACGCTCGACACAGATATCCCCATGCTGTTCCCTGAATGCAGGCTGGCCTTGGGTGCCTGTACTGCCAAAGGAAGAGAAAAACATCATGCTCTTGTCACGTGCTCCATCATCCTCTTGTTCGTCAAGAAAACAGAAGAAAGCTACCATCCCCATTGCTACATAGGAGAAATTGGTGCGGGGGACGGCTGAGCCCATCCCCAGAAATGGAACACTCTGCTATGACCCTGCTTTGCCTTTTGGCGACAGCGCCCGCCATCCGTGTGCCCCAAACAGGCGAGGTCCCGTTCAGGCTGGCATCCGCCACAAAGAGGAGAGGTCCCCTGCGGGCTGAACAGAGTCAACTGAACAGAGTCTTCAGAAGAACTTAGCCGTGCATTCAGTTTACAAGTAAATCCCACCCAAGCAACGGGAGGGGGCATTCTGGCCTCTAAAGGAATTCAGGAGTTAATTTAGTGTTTCCAATGGAACATTCCATAGGTTGTAAAAACAGCCTTAAAGTCTTCTTCCCTCTTGCACCAACAACGCTTCTTTTACTTCTACTTAAGGGTCCCCTACAACTACTTACTACAGCATGTGTGGCTCCACTATCAATGAAAAATACAAAAATCTCCTATTTCCTTCCCCAGCTTGACTGGAACCAGAGGATCGTCTGGGGAAATTTTAAGAGATTCCTCCGGCCCCCTTCAGTCCAACCCAATCTCCGGCATGACTCCAACGGCTTCTTCTGTCTCTCTTTCCCCATTACTCAGACGGCATGGACAATTTTTTTCCAACGGCCCTCTTGCTTACAATTTGCACGCCGATTCATTCCCAGGGGAATGTCATAACCATTTCTACTATTATTTCTACAGCCCCTTCCTCACCCACAAAATTCACCTCCAGTATTTTCTCTCCCTTTTTCCTGGTCTTCCCTCAAGGCAGCCAACAAAGAAGCTTGCAGCGTTACTCGTCCCCGCTTCTCCTTCTCTTCTATTTCCTCCCGATTATTACGTACCTTAGATGCCATTGAGAAGAACTGTGAGATTGTCATGCCATCCTCGCCCCCTACCTTTTGTCATCTCTTTCTTATATCTGCTGCTGCTGCTTGACCAATAAACAGCGTGTTAAATAACTTTGAATTGCTATCACCTTACGGATCCAGATCTGTCCATTTTCGAGCTACTTCACACAATCTCTCAGAGAAGGCTGACGGGGTTTCCTTATGCCCCTGCCTTACTTCAGATAGTTTACATAAATTCTTAGGCTTTTGCACTCCGTGTTGAATCCCGTACAAAATTCACTTCTGATATTCCTTTACCCTCTCTAATCCCTCACACTTGTGTGTCTGGATCCCACTCCGGATCCTCTTTCGGGAGGTACATATTGGTATTAGGCACCCCCCCGCCTTGTTGGATCAGTCCCTCTCTAGCCTTCTCTAAAATTGTTCTCCTCTCCTCAGTGGGAAACAAATATTCTAGGAGAGCCTGTACATCTCCCCGGTTAGGACTAGGAGTCGTGATTAACAGTACTATACATTCCTTCTGGATTGTTTCCATAGGATCCCACTGCCCGTTTGCAGTTTAATAAATCACAAGCAGTAAAAGGGACGTGTACGGATACCGGTGCTCCTTCAGGCCCTGCAGCCTGTCTGAGGGGAGCTCAAACTATCGGTTTCTCTCCCCTTGTTCTTTTAGAGATAGCACTCACAACTCCATCGCCACTTGAGCTATCAGATTTGGGCTGTTTGGGGGGAGCTACCGACAGCTGAATATCCTCTTCCGAATTTTCCCATTCAATACAACGAGGTTTTCCCTTTTTCTCTTTTAACACATATATTCCAATCTGATGTTTAGAATCCACTAAACCACCTTTCTTCCTAATATCCCAATCACGCCTTAACGAAAAAAGCATATCCACAGAAGGCATTTCATCCCATTTTTCAGTTCCCCGACAACACAACATTAATTCCGATATAGTGTTATGTTTCAAGGATCCATTCTCAGGCCATTTCTCACCATCTTCCCATGGATATTGTGCCCACCGTTGATTACAATATCGTTTGAGCCGATTTTTAGTCATGGCATCTCCCCCAAATTTCTTGCAATGCTTCAGGATGCATCCTAGAGGAGAGCAAAGGGCTGCCTCCTGGGAAGCAGCAGCACCCATACCGGTACCGAAAAACCCAGTATTTCCACACAAACCAGAACGAGGGACGTCTCCCTTCGTTACTCAGAACAGGACAGCGTGGAGAAACAAACAGAACTACGCTACTGCCACCTGTCTTTCCTGGTGCGTCTTATGCAGAGCCCAGAACAGAACAGAGGCCGCCTGCTTCCCGAGACGTCTTGCCCCTACCCCCTTTTCTCCTAGCCCCAAAAAATACCTCTTGTCAGGAACGTTGCACCGTTTTGGCACTTACCGCCCGACCGCAGGGGAGGAGCTGAAGGAGTCCCCAGGCAACAGGTCGGTGCGCGCTGGAGTCCGCTCAGGCCTCTTCTCCCTGTCGGATGCGGCAAGACGAGGCGGGCGAGGCTGTCAGCTCGGTCCCATCTGGGGTGTCAAAACTGTTATCCCACAAGCGTGAGGTCGTTTACCCGGTGTGCGGGACGCCAATATACACACAGGGCAGAGGTATTTTTATGGCATGTCTGCGCAGAGACGGGCGCTAGGCGGTAGCTCCACAGAGCTAGCACAAAGTTCGCTCGTACAAGTACAGCATTGATACAGTCTAGCTATGCATATGCATAAGTAATTACACAAAGCAGTTTTCTATTGGTCTACATTTCTCTTATTTCAACTTCAAGCTACAGCGCGACTTTAACATGCTGCGCACGCTCAGAGGCGAGGGCTCTCTGCTTGGGCTGGTGTCTCCAGCTCGAGGGCTGTGACTTGTAGGATTATAAGGAGGATAGTTTGCGGGAGGGTGCTTCTTATCACACTCCTACTAGTTGTTTCGGATGGTTCCCAAAACATTTCCATTCGCTTACCTGGTTCTTCAGGATGTGCTTCTCTCCCAAGGACAGTAAGTCTTGTTTAGACGTTCCACTTCCCAGCCTCAATCCTCCTTATCAGTTTGACGTAAGCCCTGACCTTCCACCAGCTCCTGGTAGACGACACCGTCAGACTACAACACGACCGTTCTTTTATGCCCGTCAGTGGCTTCAGAATTAGGAACAGAAAGAACAGGACAAGCTAAACACCCACACAAGCCTCATATCCCTAAGAAATGATTCAAAAAACCCAAACGACCCCCATTTGAGATTGCGTTGGCTTAGGGACTGCCTCCTTCAAGTGCCAGAGCGGACCGGTGGAATCAGGCACAGAATTCAGCTGCCTACCAGGAGACAGCCCTTGTCCTCGCAAGGCAAATTTTTCAAAACATCGTGCTATTTTCCCATGTTATCAACTACAGCGGGCTTGCCCTACCAGCACGAGTTGAGGACATCTTCCTGTGGGTTCATTTGACACTACAGTCAGTTTTGAGCAGGTACAAGCAACCAAGCGCGAGATAGAAAGTCAGCTAAGATACCGGCTGCCGTACAAATTGTGTTCAAGATCGTGCCTGCGGGAATGGCACAAAGCCCACGATGACTGAACAACTATGTCGGAGGCCCTACGGCAAACAGCGCCGACGTTTCGTGAAGCTCTCTTCCTGTCAAGAAAAGGACCTTTTATGCAGTATCTCTACTGGAATTCAGGCTGCTTCCTACACATTCTGGCAAGTTAGCTTTCACAGAAACCCCGAGAACTTCCAACACCAAGCAACATTTGTAATTCTTGCTCTCTACCTACGGGGAATTTCAACCAATCAGAACACCACTTAAAGCAAAATTCTGGGTCTGTTTCACGCCAATCAAATAGCTAAGCCATGGACAGGGGTCTGTAGAAAGACGACGACTTTCAAAGATAAAGATAAGGAGAGTACTCACTTTTCTGAAATGTCTTCCAGTCGTTCCATTGATTTAGCAGCCCAACCCAGCCGTCGAAATTCTGGTGCAACAGAGAGAGCAGCACCACGTCCACGCCACTCTCCCCTAGCCACAGAGCCTTCCGCTTTGCCCATTCCTGCCAACAGCCAGAGCATCGGTGCCGTAGCACCTTGGCAATAACGCACCTCCCATAGCTACGCACCTTCACAAAAGAACCGAGCAGGGTGTAAACAAACATTGCAATGCTTGCGGTAAGGGCTCAAACAGGGATGCCTATGTTATCACTCTGAGATTCAACAGCCACTAAAAATGTCATTTTGCTGCAGTATTACAGGAGTTCATTGACTAGTGTCAAAAACATTTTGTTGAAAATTCATTGTTTGAAGCAGGACTTCCCAATGCAAATGTTAAGTAATTCTCGTGAGCCTTTAACTGAGCGGAATGCAGGATCTGACTAAAATAATGGCGGATACAGCAGGGCCAGCCCCATCCTCAGCCCTTTTTAAACCCTGGGCCCAGCCCCATCCTCACCTCATGGGTCACAGCTGGAGCCCACGCCATGGGGAACAGGGGGCCAATTACCCCAAGCCTCACAAGCCAGACACAGCCAGCAACCTGGCACAGGCATGGGCACACACCACCACCAAGCTGGTGCTGCCACGGGCAGATGCTGCCGCCAAGCTGGCACCGGCCTGGCAGACTTTAGTTTACAGCCCAAAGCCGAGGTTGGCCTCTAAACAAGAGAACACGTGAAAGCATCCTTACAGGATGCCGGTCCAGTGGTGTCCATGATAGCTCTCACAGCCTCCCACGTAACAGACAGCTCCCCTGTCCGGGACCATGTTTTGCATGTCCCAGGCCCTCCCCGCACCCATGCTGAAAATCAAACAGAACAATTAAGGACTCTGCTTCATCGCCTCAGCCTCCAAAAGAAGCTTCCTTCCTCTGCTAACGCTCGACACAGATATCCCCATGCTGTTCCCTGAATGCAGGCTGGCCTTGGGTGCCTGTACTGCCAAAGGAAGAGAAAAAGATCATGCTCTTGTCACGTGCTCCATCATCCTCTTGTTCGTCAAGAAAACAGAAGAAAGCTACCATCCCCATTGCTACATAGGAGAAATTGGTGCGGGGGACGGCTGAGCCCATCCCCAGAAATGGAACACTCTGCTATGACCCTGCTTTGCCTTTTGGCGACAGCGCCCGCCATCGGTGTGCCCCAAGCAGGCGAGGTCCCGTTCAGGCTGGCATCCGCCACAAAGAGGAGAGGTCCCCTGCGGGCTGAACAGAGTCAACTGAACAGAATCTTCAGAAGAACTTAGCCGTGCATTCAGTTTACAAGTAAATGCCACCCAAGCAACGGGAGTGGGCATTCTGGTCTCTAAAGGAATTCAGGAGTTAATTTAGTGTTTCCAATGGAACATTCCATAGGTTGTAAAAACAGCCTTAAAGTCTTCTTCCCTCTTGCACCAACAACGCTTCTTTTACTTCTACTTAAGGGTCCCCTACAACTACTTACTACAGCATGTGTGGCTCCACTATCAATGAAAAATACAAAAATCTCTTCTTTCATTCCCCAGCTTGACTGGAACCAGAGGATCGTCTGGGGAAATTTTAAGAGATTCCTCCGGCCCCCTTCAGTCCAACCCAATCTCCGGCATGACTCCAACGGCTGCTTCTGTCTCTCTTTCCCCATTACTCAGACGGCATGGACAATTTTTTTCCAACGGCCCTCTTGCTTACAATTTGCACGCCGATTCATTCCCAGGGGAATGTCATAACCATTTCTACTATTATTTCTACAGCCCCTTCCTCACCCACAAAATTCACCTCCAGTATTTTCTCTCCCTTTTTCCTGGTCTTCCCTCAAGGCAGCCAACAAAGAAGCTTGCAGCGTTACTCGTCCCCGCTTCTCCTTCTCTTCTATTTCCTCCCGATTATTACGTACCTTAGATGCCATCGAGAAGAACTGTGAGATTGTCATGCCATCCTCGCCCCCTACCTTTTGTCATCTCTTTCTTATATCTGCTGCTGCTGCTTGACCAATAAACAGCGTGTTAAATAACTTTGAATTGCTATCACCTTACGGATCCAGATCTGTCCGTTTTCGAGCTACTTCACACAATCTCTCAGAGAAGGCTGACGGGGTTTCCTTATGCCCCTGCCTTACTTCAGATAGTTTACATAAATTCTTAGGCTTTTGCACTCCGTGTTGAATCCCGTACAAAATTCACTTCTGATATTCCTTTACCCTCTCTAATCCCTCACACTTGTGTGTTTGGATCCCACTCCGGATCCTCTTTCGGGAGGTACATATTGGTATTAGGCACCCCACCCCGCCTTGTTGGATCAGTCCCTCTCTAGCCTTCTCTAAAATTGTTCTCCTCTCCTCAGCGGTAAACAAATATTCTAGGAGAGCCTGTACATCTCCCCGGTTAGGACTAGGAGTCGTGATTAACAGTACTATACATTCCTTCTGGATTGTTTCCATAGGATCCCACTGCCCGTTTGCAGTTTAATAAATCACAAGCAGTAAAAGGGACATGTACGGATACCGGTGCTCCTTCAGGCCCTGCAGCCTGTCTGAGGGGAGCTCAAACTATGGGTTTCTCTCCCCTTGTTCTTTTAGAGATAGCACTCACAACTCCATCACCACTTGAGCTATCAGATTTGGGCTGTTTGGGGGGAGCTACCGACAGCTGAATATCCTCTTCCGAATTTTCCCATTCACAGAATCACAGAATCACAGAATCATATAGGTTGGAAAAGACCTTTAAGATCATCGAGTCCAACCATAAACCTAACACTGCCAAAAACCACCACTACACCATGTCTCTAAGTACCTCATCCAAACGTCCTTTAAATACCTCCAGGGATGGCGACTCAACCACTTCCCTGGGCAGTCTGTTCCAATGCTTGATAACCCTCTCGGTGAAGAAAAATTTCCTAATATCCAGTCTAAACCTCCCCTGGCGCAACTTGAGGCCATTTCCTCTTGTCCTATCACTTGTTACCTGGGAGAAGAGACCGACCCCCACCTCTCTACAACCTCCTTTCAGGTAGTTGTAGAGAGCAATGAGGTCTCCCCTCAGCCTCCTTTTCTCCAGGCTAAACAGTCCCAGCTCCCTCAGCCGCTCCTCATAAGACTTCTGCTCCAGACCCTTCACCAGCTTCGTTGCCCTTCTCTGTACGCGCTCCAGTACCTCAATATCCCTCTTGTAGTGGGGGGCCCAAAACTGAACACAGTATTCGAGGTGCGGCCTCACCAGTGCCGAGTACAGGGGCACAATCACTTCCCTAGTCCTGCTGGCCACGCTATTTTTGATACAGGCCAGGATGCCATTGGCCTTCTTGGCCGCCTGGGCACACTGCTGGCTCATATTCAGGCGGCTGTCAACCAACACCCCCAGGTCCTTCTCTGCCAGGCAGCTTTCCAGCCACTCTTCCCCAAGCCTGTAGCGTTGCATGGGGTTGCTGTGGCCCAAGTGCAGGACCTTGCACTTGGCCTTGTTAAACCTCATACAATTCACCCCAGCCCATGGATCCAGCCTGTCCAGGTCCCTCTGCAGAGCCTGCCTACCCTCCAGCAGATCAACACTCCCACACAACTTGGTGTCGTCTGCAAACTTACTGAGAGTGCACTCGATCCCTTCGTCCAGATCATTGATAAAGATGTTAAACAGAACTGGCCCCAACACAGAGCCCTGGGGAACACCGCTTGTGACCGGCCGCCAACCGGAGTAAACTCCATTCACCACCACTCTCTGGGCCCGGCCGTCCAGCCAGTTCTTTACCCAGCGAAGAGTACACCCGTCCAAGCCATGAGCAGCCAGTTTCTCCAGGAGAATGCCGTGGGAAACCGTGTCAAAGGCTTTACTGAAGTCTAGATAGACAACATCCACAGACTTCCCCTCATCCACTAGGCGGGTCACCTTATCATAGAAGGAGATCAGGTTGGTCAAGCAGGACCTGCCTTTCCTGAACCCATGCTGGCTGGGCCTGATCCCCTGGTTATTCTCTACATGCCGTGTGATAGCACTCAGGATGATCTGCTCCATCAGCTTCCCCGGCACCGAGGTCAGGCTGACAGGCCTGTAGTTCCCCGGGTCCTCCTTCCGGCCCTTCTTGAAGATGGGTGTCACATTCGCTAATCTCCAGTCAGCAGGGACTTCCCCAGTTAGCCAGGACTGCTGGTAAATGATGGAAAGGGGCTTGGTGAGCACATCTGCCAGCTCCTTCAACACTCTCGGGTGGATCTCATCAGGCCCCATAGACTTGTGAGTGTCTAAATGGTGCAGCAGGTCACTCACCATTTCCCCCTGGATAATGGGGGCTCCAGTCTGGTCCCCATCCCTATCTTCCAACTCCAGGGGCTGGGTACCCATAGAACATTCGGCCCTGCTAATAAAGACTGAGGCAAAGAAGGCATTAAGTACCTCAGCCTTTTCCTCATCCTTGGTCATTCAATACAACGAGGTTTTCCCTTTTTCTCTTTTAACACATATATTCCAATCTGATGTTTAGAATCCACTAAACCACCTTTCTTCCTAATATCCCAATCGCGCCTTAACGAAAAAAGCATATCCACAGAAGGCATTTCATCCCATTTTTCAGTTCCCCGACAACACAACATTAATTCCGATATAGTGTTATGTTTCAAGGATCCATTCTCAGGCCATTTCTCACCATCTTCCCATGGATATTGTGCCCACCGTTGATTACAATATCGTTTGAGCCGATTTTTAGTCATGGCATCTCCCCCAAATTTCTTGCAATGCTTCAGGATGCATCCTAGAGGAGAGCAAAGGGCTGCCTCCTGGGAAGCAGCAGCACCCATACCGGTACCGAAAAACCCAGTATTTCCACACAAACCAGAACGAGGGACGTCTCCCTTCGTTACTCAGAACAGGACAGCGTGGAGAAACAAACAGAACTACGCTACTGCCACCTGTCTTTCCTGGTGCGTCTTATGCAGAGCCCAGAACAGAACAGAGGCCGCCTGCTTCCCGAGACGTCTTGCCCCTACCCCCTTTTCTCCTAGCCCCAAAAAATACCTCTTGTCAGGAACGTTGCACCGTTTTGGCACTTACCGCCCGACCGCAGGGGAGGAGCTGAAGGAGTCCCCAGGCAACAGGTCGGTGCGCGCTGGAGTCCGCTCAGGCCTCTTCTCCCTGTCGGATGCGGCAAGACGAGGCGGGCGAGGCTGTCAGCTCGGTCCCATCTGGGGTGTCAAAACTGTTATCCCACAAGCGTGAGGTCGTTTACCCGGTGTGCGGGACGCCAATATACACACAGGGCAGAGGTATTTTTATGGCATGTCTGCGCAGAGACGGGCGCTAGGCGGTAGCTCCACAGAGCTAGCACAAAGTTCGCTCGTACAAGTACAGCATTGATACAGTCTAGCTATGCATATGCATAAGTAATTACACAAAGCAGTTTTCTATTGGTCTACATTTCTCTTATTTCAACTTCAAGCTACAGCGCGACTTTAACATGCTGCGCACGCTCAGAGGCGAGGGCTCTCTGCTTGGGCTGGTGTCTCCAGCTCGAGGGCTGTGACTTGTAGGATTATAAGGAGGATAGTTTGCGGGAGGGTGCTTCTTATCACACTCCTACTAGTTGTTTCGGATGGTTCCCAAAACATTTCCATTAGCTTACCTGGTTCTTCAGGATGTGCTTCTCTCCCAAGGACAGTAAGTCTTGTTTAGACGTTCCACTTCCCAGCCTCAATCCTCCTTATCAGTTTGACGTAAGCCCTGACCTTCCACCAGCTCCTGGTAGACGACACCGTCAGACTACAACACGACCGTTCTTTTATGCCCGTCAGTGGCTTCAGAATTAGGAACAGAAAGAACAGGACAAGCTAAACACCCACACAAGCCTCATATCCCTAAGAAATGATTCAAAAAACCCAAACGACCCCCATTTGAGATTGCGTTGGCTTAGGGACTGCCTCCTTCAAGTGCCAGAGCGGACCGGTGGAATCAGGCACAGAATTCAGCTGCCTACCAGGAGACAGCCCTTGTCCTCGCAAGGCAAATTTTTCAAAACATCGTGCTATTTTCCCATGTTATCAACTACAGCGGGCTTGCCCTACCAGCACGAGTTGAGGACATCTTCCTGTGGGTTCATTTGACACTACAGTCAGTTTTGAGCAGGTACAAGCAACCAAGCGCGAGATAGAAAGTCAGCTAAGATACCGGCTGCCGTACAAATTGTGTTCAAGATCGTGCCTGCGGGAATGGCACAAAGCCCACGATGACTGAACAACTATGTCGGAGGCCCTACGGCAAACAGCGCCGACGTTTCGTGAAGCTCTCTGCCTGTCAAGAAAAGGACCTTTTATGCAGTATCTCTACTGGAATTCAGGCTGCTTCCTACACATTCTGGCAAGTTAGCTTTCACAGAAACCCCGAGAACTTCCAACACCAAGCAACATTTGTAATTCTTGCTCTCTACCTACGGGGAATTTCAGCCAATCAGAACACCACTTAAAGCAAAATTCTGGGTCTGTTTCACGCCAATCAAATAGCTAAGCCATGGACAGGGGTCTGTAGAAAGACGACGACTTTCAAAGATAAAGATAAGGAGAGTACTCACTTTTCTGAAATGTCTTCCAGTCGTTCCATTGATTTAGCAGCCCAACCCAGCCGTCGAAATTCTGGTGCAACAGAGAGAGCAGCAGCACGTCCACGCCACTCTCCCCTAGCCACAGAGCCTTCCGCTTTGCCCATTCCTGCCAACAGCCAGAGCATCGGCGCCGTAGCACCTTGGCAATAACGCACCTCCCATAGCTACGCACCTTCACAAAAGAACCGAGCAGGGTGTAAACAAACATTGCAATGCTTGCGGTAAAGGCTCAAACAGGGATGCCTATGTTATCACTCTGAGATTCAACAACCACTAAAAATGTCATTTTGCTGCAGTATTACAGGAGTTCATTGACTAGTGTCAAAAACATTTTGTTGAAAATTCATTGTTTGAAGCAGGACTTCCCAATGCAAATGTTAAGTAATTCTCGTGAGCCTTTAACTGAGCGGAATGCAGGATCTGACTAAAATAATGGCGGATACAGCAGGGCCAGCCCCATCCTCAGCCCTTTTTAAACCCTGGGCCCAGCCCCATCCTCACCTCATGGGTCACAGCTGGAGCCCACGCCATGGGGAACAGGGGGCCAATTACCCCAAGCCTCACAAGCCAGACACAGCCAGCAACCTGGCACAGGCATGGGCACACACCACCACCAAGCTGGTGCTGCCACGGGCAGATGCTGCCGCCAAGCTGGCACCGGCCTGGCAGACTTTAGTTTACAGCCCAAAGCCGAGGTTGGCCTCTAAACAAGAGAGCTCGTGAAAGCATCCTTACAGGATGCCAGTCCACTGGTGTCCATGATAGCGCTCATAGACAACTAATAGACAGCTCCCCTGTCCGGGACCACGTTTTGCATGTCCCAGGCCCTCCCCGCACCCATGCTGAAAATCAAACAGAACAATTAAGGACTCTGCTTCATCGCCTCAGCCTCCAAAAGAAGCTTCCTTCCTCTGCTAACGCTCGACACAGATATCCCCATGCTGTTCCCTGAATGCAGGCTGGCCTTGGGTGCCTGTACTGCCAAAGGAAGAGAAAAAGATCATGCTCTTGTCACGTGCTCCATCATCCTCTTGTTCGTCAAGAAAACAGAAGAAAGCTACCATCCCCATTGCTACATAGGAGAAATTGGTGCGGGGGACGGCTGAGCCCATCCCCAGAAATGGAACACTCTGCTATGACCCTGCTTTGCCTTTTGGCGACAGCGCCCGCCATCCGTGTGCCCCAAACAGGCGAGGTCCCGTTCAGGCTGGCATCCGCCACAAAGAGGAGGGGTCCCCTGCGGGCTGAACAGAGTCAACTGAACAGAGTCTTCAGAAGAACTTAGCCGTGCATTCAGTTTACAAGTAAATCCCACCCAAGCAACGGGAGGGGGCATTCTGGCCTCTAAAGGAATTCAGGAGTTAATTTAGTGTTTCCAATGGAACATTCCATAGGTTGTAAAAACAGCCTTAAAGTCTTCTTCCCTCTTGCACCAACAACGCTTCTTTTACTTCTACTTAAGGGTCCCCTACAACTACTTACTACAGCATGTGTGGCTCCACTATCAATGAAAAATACAAAAATCTCCTATTTCCTTCCCCAGCTTGACTGGAACCAGAGGATCGTCTGGGGAAATTTTAAGAGATTCCTCCGGCCCCCTTCAGTCCAACCCAATCTCCGGCATGACTCCAACGGCTGCTTCTGTCTCTCTTTCCCCATTACTCAGACGGCATGGACAATTTTTTTCCAACGGCCCTCTTGCTTACAATTTGCACGCCGATTCATTCCCAGGGGAATGTCATAACCATTTCTACTATTATTTCTACAGCCCCTTCCTCACCCACAAAATTCACCTCCAGTATTTTCTCTCCCTTTTTCCTGGTCTTCCCTCAAGGCAGCCAACAAAGAAGCTTGCAGCGTTACTCGTCCCCGCTTCTCCTTCTCTTCTATTTCCTCCCGATTATTACGTACCTTAGATGCCATTGAGAAGAACTGTGAGATTGTCATGCCATCCTCGCCCCCTACCTTTTGTCATCTCTTTCTTATATCTGCTGCTGCTGCTTGACCAATAAACAGCGTGTTAAATAACTTTGAATTGCTATCACCTTACGGATCCAGATCTGTCCGTTTTCGAGCTACTTCACACAATCTCTCAGAGAAGGCTGACGGGGTTTCCTTATGCCCCTGCCTTACTTCAGATAGTTTACATAAATTCTTAGGCTTTTGCACTCCGTGTTGAATCCCGTACAAAATTCACTTCTGATATTCCTTTACCCTCTCTAATCCCTCACACTTGTGTGTTTGGATCCCACTCCGGATCCTCTTTCGGGAGGTACATATTGGTATTAGGCACCCCACCCCGCCTTGTTGGATCAGTCCCTCTCTAGCCTTCTCTAAAATTGTTCTCCTCTCCTCAGCGGTAAACAAATATTCTAGGAGAGCCTGTACATCTCCCCGGTTAGGACTAGGAGTCGTGATTAACAGTACTATACATTCCTTCTGGATTGTTTCCATAGGATCCCACTGCCCGTTTGCAGTTTAATAAATCACAAGCAGTAAAAGGGACATGTATGGATACCGGTGCTCCTTCAGGCCCTGCAGCCTGTCTGAGGGGAGCTCAAACTATCGTTTTCTCTCCCCTTGTTCTTTTAGAGATAGCACTCACAACTCCATCACCACTTGAGCTATCAGATTTGGGCTGTTTGGGGGGAGCTACCGACAGCTGAATATCCTCTTCCGAATTTTCCCATTCACAGAATCACAGAATCACAGAATCATATAGGTTGGAAAAGACCTTTAAGATCATCGAGTCCAACCATAAACCTAACACTGCCAAAAACCACCACTACACCATGTCTCTAAGTACCTCATCCAAACGTCCTTTAAATACCTCCAGGGATGGCGACTCAACCACTTCCCTGGGCAGTCTGTTCCAATGCTTGATAACCCTCTCGGTGAAGAAAAATTTCCTAATATCCAGTCTAAACCTCCCCTGGCGCAACTTGAGGCCATTTCCTCTTGTCCTATCACTTGTTACCTGGGAGAAGAGACCGACCCCCACCTCTCTACAACCTCCTTTCAGGTAGTTGTAGAGAGCAATGAGGTCTCCCCTCAGCCTCCTTTTCTCCAGGCTAAACAGTCCCAGCTCCCTCAGCCGCTCCTCATAAGACTTCTGCTCCAGACCCTTCACCAGCTTCGTTGCCCTTCTCTGTACGCGCTCCAGTACCTCAATATCCCTCTTGTAGTGGGGGGCCCAAAACTGAACACAGTATTCGAGGTGCGGCCTCACCAGTGCCGAGTACAGGGGCACAATCACTTCCCTAGTCCTGCTGGCCACGCTATTTTTGATACAGGCCAGGATGCCATTGGCCTTCTTGGCCGCCTGGGCACACTGCTGGCTCATATTCAGGCGGCTGTCAACCAACACCCCCAGGTCCTTCTCTGCCAGGCAGCTTTCCAGCCACTCTTCCCCAAGCCTGTAGCGTTGCATGGGGTTGCTGTGGCCCAAGTGCAGGACCTTGCACTTGGCCTTGTTAAACCTCATACAATTCACCCCAGCCCATGGATCCAGCCTGTCCAGGTCCCTCTGCAGAGCCTGCCTACCCTCCAGCAGATCAACACTCCCACACAACTTGGTGTCGTCTGCAAACTTACTGAGAGTGCACTCGATCCCTTCGTCCAGATCATTGATAAAGATGTTAAACAGAACTGGCCCCAACACAGAGCCCTGGGGAACACCGCTTGTGACCGGCCGCCAACCGGAGTAAACTCCATTCACCACCACTCTCTGGGCCCGGCCGTCCAGCCAGTTCTTTACCCAGCGAAGAGTACACCCGTCCAAGCCATGAGCAGCCAGTTTCTCCAGGAGAATGCCGTGGGAAACCGTGTCAAAGGCTTTACTGAAGTCTAGATAGACAACATCCACAGACTTCCCCTCATCCACTAGGCGGGTCACCTTATCATAGAAGGAGATCAGGTTGGTCAAGCAGGACCTGCCTTTCCTGAACCCATGCTGGCTGGGCCTGATCCCCTGGTTATTCTCTACATGCCGTGTGATAGCACTCAGGATGATCTGCTCCATCAGCTTCCCCGGCACCGAGGTCAGGCTGACAGGCCTGTAGTTCCCCGGGTCCTCCTTCCGGCCCTTCTTGAAGATGGGTGTCACATTCGCTAATCTCCAGTCAGCAGGGACTTCCCCAGTTAGCCAGGACTGCTGGTAAATGATGGAAAGGGGCTTGGTGAGCACATCTGCCAGCTCCTTCAACACTCTCGGGTGGATCTCATCAGGCCCCATAGACTTGTGAGTGTCTAAATGGTGCAGCAGGTCACTCACCATTTCCCCCTGGATAATGGGGGCTCCAGTCTGGTCCCCATCCCTATCTTCCAACTCCAGGGGCTGGGTACCCATAGAACATTCGGCCCTGCTAATAAAGACTGAGGCAAAGAAGGCATTAAGTACCTCAGCCTTTTCCTCATCCTTGGTCATTCAATACAACGAGGTTTTCCCTTTTTCTCTTTTAACACATATATTCCAATCTGATGTTTAGAATCCACTAAACCACCTTTCTTCCTAATATCCCAATCGCGCCTTAACGAAAAAAGCATATCCACAGAAGGCATTTCATCCCATTTTTCAGTTCCCCGACAACACAACATTAATTCCGATATAGTGTTATGTTTCAAGGATCCATTCTCAGGCCATTTCTCACCATCTTCCCATGGATATTGTGCCCACCGTTGATTACAATATCGTTTGAGCCGATTTTTAGTCATGGCATCTCCCCCAAATTTCTTGCAATGCTTCAGGATGCATCCTAGAGGAGAGCAAAGGGCTGCCTCCTGGGAAGCAGCAGCACCCATACCGGTACCGAAAAACCCAGTATTTCCACACAAACCAGAACGAGGGACGTCTCCCTTCGTTACTCAGAACAGGACAGCGTGGAGAAACAAACAGAACTACGCTACTGCCACCTGTCTTTCCTGGTGCGTCTTATGCAGAGCCCAGAACAGAACAGAGGCCGCCTGCTTCCCGAGACGTCTTGCCCCTACCCCCTTTTCTCCTAGCCCCAAAAAATACCTCTTGTCAGGAACGTTGCACCGTTTTGGCACTTACCGCCCGACCGCAGGGGAGGAGCTGAAGGAGTCCCCAGGCAACAGGTCGGTGCGCGCTGGAGTCCGCTCAGGCCTCTTCTCCCTGTCGGATGCGGCAAGACGAGGCGGGCGAGGCTGTCAGCTCGGTCCCATCTGGGGTGTCAAAACTGTTATCCCACAAGCGTGAGGTCGTTTACCCGGTGTGCGGGACGCCAATATACACACAGGGCAGAGGTATTTTTATGGCATGTCTGCGCAGAGACGGGCGCTAGGCGGTAGCTCCACAGAGCTAGCACAAAGTTCGCTCGTACAAGTACAGCATTGATACAGTCTAGCTATGCATATGCATAAGTAATTACACAAAGCAGTTTTCTATTGGTCTACATTTCTCTTATTTCAACTTCAAGCTACAGCGCGACTTTAACATGCTGCGCACGCTCAGAGGCGAGGGCTCTCTGCTTGGGCTGGTGTCTCCAGCTCGAGGGCTGTGACTTGTAGGATTATAAGGAGGATAGTTTGCGGGAGGGTGCTTCTTATCACACTCCTACTAGTTGTTTCGGATGGTTCCCAAAACATTTCCATTAGCTTACCTGGTTCTTCAGGATGTGCTTCTCTCCCAAGGACAGTAAGTCTTGTTTAGACGTTCCACTTCCCAGCCTCAATCCTCCTTATCAGTTTGACGTAAGCCCTGACCTTCCACCAGCTCCTGGTAGACGACACCGTCAGACTACAACACGACCGTTCTTTTATGCCCGTCAGTGGCTTCAGAATTAGGAACAGAAAGAACAGGACAAGCTAAACACCCACACAAGCCTCATATCCCTAAGAAATGATTCAAAAAACCCAAACGACCCCCATTTGAGATTGCGTTGGCTTAGGGACTGCCTCCTTCAAGTGCCAGAGCGGACCGGTGGAATCAGGCACAGAATTCAGCTGCCTACCAGGAGACAGCCCTTGTCCTCGCAAGGCAAATTTTTCAAAACATCGTGCTATTTTCCCATGTTATCAACTACAGCGGGCTTGCCCTACCAGCACGAGTTGAGGACATCTTCCTGTGGGTTCATTTGACACTACAGTCAGTTTTGAGCAGGTACAAGCAACCAAGCGCGAGATAGAAAGTCAGCTAAGATACCGGCTGCCGTACAAATTGTGTTCAAGATCGTGCCTGCGGGAATGGCACAAAGCCCACGATGACTGAACAACTATGTCGGAGGCCCTACGGCAAACAGCGCCGACGTTTCGTGAAGCTCTCTTCCTGTCAAGAAAAGGACCTTTTATGCAGTATCTCTACTGGAATTCAGGCTGCTTCCTACACATTCTGGCAAGTTAGCTTTCACAGAAACCCCGAGAACTTCCAACACCAAGCAACATTTGTAATTCTTGCTCTCTACCTACGGGGAATTTCAGCCAATCAGAACACCACTTAAAGCAAAATTCTGGGTCTGTTTCACGCCAATCAAATAGCTAAGCCATGGACAGGGGTCTGTAGAAAGACGACGACTTTCAAAGATAAAGATAAGGAGAGTACTCACTTTTCTGAAATGTCTTCCAGTCGTTCCATTGATTTAGCAGCCCAACCCAGCCGTCGAAATTCTGGTGCAACAGAGAGAGCAGCAGCACGTCCACGCCACTCTCCCCTAGCCACAGAGCCTTCCGCTTTGCCCATTCCTGCCAACAGCCAGAGCATCGGCGCCGTAGCACCTTGGCAATAACGCACCTCCCATAGCTACGCACCTTCACAAAAGAACCGAGCAGGGTGTAAACAAACATTGCAATGCTTGCGGTAAAGGCTCAAACAGGGATGCCTATGTTATCACTCTGAGATTCAACAACCACTAAAAATGTCATTTTGCTGCAGTATTACAGGAGTTCATTGACTAGTGTCAAAAACATTTTGTTGAAAATTCATTGTTTGAAGCAGGACTTCCCAATGCAAATGTTAAGTAATTCTCGTGAGCCTTTAACTGAGCGGAATGCAGGATCTGACTAAAATAATGGCGGATACAGCAGGGCCAGCCCCATCCTCAGCCCTTTTTAAACCCTGGGCCCAGCCCCATCCTCACCTCATGGGTCACAGCTGGAGCCCACGCCATGGGGAACAGGGGGCCAATTACCCCAAGCCTCACAAGCCAGACACAGCCAGCAACCTGGCACAGGCATGGGCACACACCACCACCAAGCTGGTGCTGCCACGGGCAGATGCTGCCGCCAAGCTGGCACCGGCCTGGCAGACTTTAGTTTACAGCCCAAAGCCGAGGTTGGCCTCTAAACAAGAGAGCTCGTGAAAGCATCCTTACAGGATGCCAGTCCACTGGTGTCCATGATAGCGCTCATAGACAACTAATAGACAGCTCCCCTGTCCGGGACCACGTTTTGCATGTCCCAGGCCCTCCCCGCACCCATGCTGAAAATCAAACAGAACAATTAAGGACTCTGCTTCATCGCCTCAGCCTCCAAAAGAAGCTTCCTTCCTCTGCTAACGCTCGACACAGATATCCCCATGCTGTTCCCTGAATGCAGGCTGGCCTTGGGTGCCTGTACTGCCAAAGGAAGAGAAAAAGATCATGCTCTTGTCACGTGCTCCATCATCCTCTTGTTCGTCAAGAAAACAGAAGAAAGCTACCATCCCCATTGCTACATAGGAGAAATTGGTGCGGGGGACGGCTGAGCCCATCCCCAGAAATGGAACACTCTGCTATGACCCTGCTTTGCCTTTTGGCGACAGCGCCCGCCATCCGTGTGCCCCAAACAGGCGAGGTCCCGTTCAGGCTGGCATCCGCCACAAAGAGGAGGGGTCCCCTGCGGGCTGAACAGAGTCAACTGAACAGAGTCTTCAGAAGAACTTAGCCGTGCATTCAGTTTACAAGTAAATCCCACCCAAGCAACGGGAGGGGGCATTCTGGCCTCTAAAGGAATTCAGGAGTTAATTTAGTGTTTCCAATGGAACATTCCATAGGTTGTAAAAACAGCCTTAAAGTCTTCTTCCCTCTTGCACCAACAACGCTTCTTTTACTTCTACTTAAGGGTCCCCTACAACTACTTACTACAGCATGTGTGGCTCCACTATCAATGAAAAATACAAAAATCTCCTATTTCCTTCCCCAGCTTGACTGGAACCAGAGGATCGTCTGGGGAAATTTTAAGAGATTCCTCCGGCCCCCTTCAGTCCAACCCAATCTCCGGCATGACTCCAACGGCTGCTTCTGTCTCTCTTTCCCCATTACTCAGACGGCATGGACAATTTTTTTCCAACGGCCCTCTTGCTTACAATTTGCACGCCGATTCATTCCCAGGGGAATGTCATAACCATTTCTACTATTATTTCTACAGCCCCTTCCTCACCCACAAAATTCACCTCCAGTATTTTCTCTCCCTTTTTCCTGGTCTTCCCTCAAGGCAGCCAACAAAGAAGCTTGCAGCGTTACTCGTCCCCGCTTCTCCTTCTCTTCTATTTCCTCCCGATTATTACGTACCTTAGATGCCATTGAGAAGAACTGTGAGATTGTCATGCCATCCTCGCCCCCTACCTTTTGTCATCTCTTTCTTATATCTGCTGCTGCTGCTTG
This sequence comes from Mycteria americana, assembly GCF_035582795.1. NCBI lineage: Eukaryota > Metazoa > Chordata > Aves > Ciconiiformes > Ciconiidae > Mycteria > Mycteria americana. The sequence continues at coordinate 14,811,109 of NC_134380.1, read as the reverse complement.
ACCAATAAACAGCGTGTTAAATAACTTTGAATTGCTATCACCTTACGGATCCAGATCTGTCCGTTTTCGAGCTACTTCACACAATCTCTCAGAGAAGGCTGACGGGGTTTCCTTATGCCCCTGCCTTACTTCAGATAGTTTACATAAATTCTTAGGCTTTTGCACTCCGTGTTGAATCCCGTACAAAATTCACTTCTGATATTCCTTTACCCTCTCTAATCCCTCACACTTGTGTGTTTGGATCCCACTCCGGATCCTCTTTCGGGAGGTACATATTGGTATTAGGCACCCCACCCCGCCTTGTTGGATCAGTCCCTCTCTAGCCTTCTCTAAAATTGTTCTCCTCTCCTCAGCGGTAAACAAATATTCTAGGAGAGCCTGTACATCTCCCCGGTTAGGACTAGGAGTCGTGATTAACAGTACTATACATTCCTTCTGGATTGTTTCCATAGGATCCCACTGCCCGTTTGCAGTTTAATAAATCACAAGCAGTAAAAGGGACATGTATGGATACCGGTGCTCCTTCAGGCCCTGCAGCCTGTCTGAGGGGAGCTCAAACTATCGTTTTCTCTCCCCTTGTTCTTTTAGAGATAGCACTCACAACTCCATCACCACTTGAGCTATCAGATTTGGGCTGTTTGGGGGGAGCTACCGACAGCTGAATATCCTCTTCCGAATTTTCCCATTCACAGAATCACAGAATCACAGAATCATATAGGTTGGAAAAGACCTTTAAGATCATCGAGTCCAACCATAAACCTAACACTGCCAAAAACCACCACTACACCATGTCTCTAAGTACCTCATCCAAACGTCCTTTAAATACCTCCAGGGATGGCGACTCAACCACTTCCCTGGGCAGTCTGTTCCAATGCTTGATAACCCTCTCGGTGAAGAAAAATTTCCTAATATCCAGTCTAAACCTCCCCTGGCGCAACTTGAGGCCATTTCCTCTTGTCCTATCACTTGTTACCTGGGAGAAGAGACCGACCCCCACCTCTCTACAACCTCCTTTCAGGTAGTTGTAGAGAGCAATGAGGTCTCCCCTCAGCCTCCTTTTCTCCAGGCTAAACAGTCCCAGCTCCCTCAGCCGCTCCTCATAAGACTTCTGCTCCAGACCCTTCACCAGCTTCGTTGCCCTTCTCTGTACGCGCTCCAGTACCTCAATATCCCTCTTGTAGTGGGGGGCCCAAAACTGAACACAGTATTCGAGGTGCGGCCTCACCAGTGCCGAGTACAGGGGCACAATCACTTCCCTAGTCCTGCTGGCCACGCTATTTTTGATACAGGCCAGGATGCCATTGGCCTTCTTGGCCGCCTGGGCACACTGCTGGCTCATATTCAGGCGGCTGTCAACCAACACCCCCAGGTCCTTCTCTGCCAGGCAGCTTTCCAGCCACTCTTCCCCAAGCCTGTAGCGTTGCATGGGGTTGCTGTGGCCCAAGTGCAGGACCTTGCACTTGGCCTTGTTAAACCTCATACAATTCACCCCAGCCCATGGATCCAGCCTGTCCAGGTCCCTCTGCAGAGCCTGCCTACCCTCCAGCAGATCAACACTCCCACACAACTTGGTGTCGTCTGCAAACTTACTGAGAGTGCACTCGATCCCTTCGTCCAGATCATTGATAAAGATGTTAAACAGAACTGGCCCCAACACAGAGCCCTGGGGAACACCGCTTGTGACCGGCCGCCAACCGGAGTAAACTCCATTCACCACCACTCTCTGGGCCCGGCCGTCCAGCCAGTTCTTTACCCAGCGAAGAGTACACCCGTCCAAGCCATGAGCAGCCAGTTTCTCCAGGAGAATGCCGTGGGAAACCGTGTCAAAGGCTTTACTGAAGTCTAGATAGACAACATCCACAGACTTCCCCTCATCCACTAGGCGGGTCACCTTATCATAGAAGGAGATCAGGTTGGTCAAGCAGGACCTGCCTTTCCTGAACCCATGCTGGCTGGGCCTGATCCCCTGGTTATTCTCTACATGCCGTGTGATAGCACTCAGGATGATCTGCTCCATCAGCTTCCCCGGCACCGAGGTCAGGCTGACAGGCCTGTAGTTCCCCGGGTCCTCCTTCCGGCCCTTCTTGAAGATGGGTGTCACATTCGCTAATCTCCAGTCAGCAGGGACTTCCCCAGTTAGCCAGGACTGCTGGTAAATGATGGAAAGGGGCTTGGTGAGCACATCTGCCAGCTCCTTCAACACTCTCGGGTGGATCTCATCAGGCCCCATAGACTTGTGAGTGTCTAAATGGTGCAGCAGGTCACTCACCATTTCCCCCTGGATAATGGGGGCTCCAGTCTGGTCCCCATCCCTATCTTCCAACTCCAGGGGCTGGGTACCCATAGAACATTCGGCCCTGCTAATAAAGACTGAGGCAAAGAAGGCATTAAGTACCTCAGCCTTTTCCTCATCCTTGGTCATTCAATACAACGAGGTTTTCCCTTTTTCTCTTTTAACACATATATTCCAATCTGATGTTTAGAATCCACTAAACCACCTTTCTTCCTAATATCCCAATCGCGCCTTAACGAAAAAAGCATATCCACAGAAGGCATTTCATCCCATTTTTCAGTTCCCCGACAACACAACATTAATTCCGATATAGTGTTATGTTTCAAGGATCCATTCTCAGGCCATTTCTCACCATCTTCCCATGGATATTGTGCCCACCGTTGATTACAATATCGTTTGAGCCGATTTTTAGTCATGGCATCTCCCCCAAATTTCTTGCAATGCTTCAGGATGCATCCTAGAGGAGAGCAAAGGGCTGCCTCCTGGGAAGCAGCAGCACCCATACCGGTACCGAAAAACCCAGTATTTCCACACAAACCAGAACGAGGGACGTCTCCCTTCGTTACTCAGAACAGGACAGCGTGGAGAAACAAACAGAACTACGCTACTGCCACCTGTCTTTCCTGGTGCGTCTTATGCAGAGCCCAGAACAGAACAGAGGCCGCCTGCTTCCCGAGACGTCTTGCCCCTACCCCCTTTTCTCCTAGCCCCAAAAAATACCTCTTGTCAGGAACGTTGCACCGTTTTGGCACTTACCGCCCGACCGCAGGGGAGGAGCTGAAGGAGTCCCCAGGCAACAGGTCGGTGCGCGCTGGAGTCCGCTCAGGCCTCTTCTCCCTGTCGGATGCGGCAAGACGAGGCGGGCGAGGCTGTCAGCTCGGTCCCATCTGGGGTGTCAAAACTGTTATCCCACAAGCGTGAGGTCGTTTACCCGGTGTGCGGGACGCCAATATACACACAGGGCAGAGGTATTTTTATGGCATGTCTGCGCAGAGACGGGCGCTAGGCGGTAGCTCCACAGAGCTAGCACAAAGTTCGCTCATACAAGTACAGCATTGATACAGTCTAGCTATGCATATGCATAAGTAATTACACAAAGCAGTTTTCTATTGGTCTACATTTCTCTTATTTCAACTTCAAGCTACAGCGCGACTTTAACATGCTGCGCACGCTCAGAGGCGAGGGCTCTCTGCTTGGGCTGGTGTCTCCAGCTCGAGGGCTGTGACTTGTAGGATTATAAGGAGGATAGTTTGCGGGAGGGTGCTTCTTATCACACTCCTACTAGTTGTTTCGGATGGTTCCCAAAACATTTCCATTAGCTTACCTGGTTCTTCAGGATGTGCTTCTCTCCCAAGGACAGTAAGTCTTGTTTAGACGTTCCACTTCCCAGCCTCAATCCTCCTTATCAGTTTGACGTAAGCCCTGACCTTCCACCAGCTCCTGGTAGACGACACCGTCAGACTACAACACGACCGTTCTTTTATGCCCGTCAGTGGCTTCAGAATTAGGAACAGAAAGAACAGGACAAGCTAAACACCCACACAAGCCTCATATCCCTAAGAAATGATTCAAAAAACCCAAACGACCCCCATTTGAGATTGCGTTGGCTTAGGGACTGCCTCCTTCAAGTGCCAGAGCGGACCGGTGGAATCAGGCACAGAATTCAGCTGCCTACCAGGAGACAGCCCTTGTCCTCGCAAGGCAAATTTTTCAAAACATCGTGCTATTTTCCCATGTTATCAACTACAGCGGGCTTGCCCTACCAGCACGAGTTGAGGACATCTTCCTGTGGGTTCATTTGACACTACAGTCAGTTTTGAGCAGGTACAAGCAACCAAGCGCGAGATAGAAAGTCAGCTAAGATACCGGCTGCCGTACAAATTGTGTTCAAGATCGTGCCTGCGGGAATGGCACAAAGCCCACGATGACTGAACAACTATGTCGGAGGCCCTACGGCAAACAGCGCCGACGTTTCGTGAAGCTCTCTTCCTGTCAAGAAAAGGACCTTTTATGCAGTATCTCTACTGGAATTCAGGCTGCTTCCTACACATTCTGGCAAGTTAGCTTTCACAGAAACCCCGAGAACTTCCAACACCAAGCAACATTTGTAATTCTTGCTCTCTACCTACGGGGAATTTCAGCCAATCAGAACACCACTTAAAGCAAAATTCTGGGTCTGTTTCACGCCAATCAAATAGCTAAGCCATGGACAGGGGTCTGTAGAAAGACGACGACTTTCAAAGATAAAGATAAGGAGAGTACTCACTTTTCTGAAATGTCTTCCAGTCGTTCCATTGATTTAGCAGCCCAACCCAGCCGTCGAAATTCTGGTGCAACAGAGAGAGCAGCAGCACGTCCACGCCACTCTCCCCTAGCCACAGAGCCTTCCGCTTTGCCCATTCCTGCCAACAGCCAGAGCATCGGCGCCGTAGCACCTTGGCAATAACGCACCTCCCATAGCTACGCACCTTCACAAAAGAACCGAGCAGGGTGTAAACAAACATTGCAATGCTTGCGGTAAAGGCTCAAACAGGGATGCCTATGTTATCACTCTGAGATTCAACAACCACTAAAAATGTCATTTTGCTGCAGTATTACAGGAGTTCATTGACTAGTGTCAAAAACATTTTGTTGAAAATTCATTGTTTGAAGCAGGACTTCCCAATGCAAATGTTAAGTAATTCTCGTGAGCCTTTAACTGAGCGGAATGCAGGATCTGACTAAAATAATGGCGGATACAGCAGGGCCAGCCCCATCCTCAGCCCTTTTTAAACCCTGGGCCCAGCCCCATCCTCACCTCATGGGTCACAGCTGGAGCCCACGCCATGGGGAACAGGGGGCCAATTACCCCAAGCCTCACAAGCCAGACACAGCCAGCAACCTGGCACAGGCATGGGCACACACCACCACCAAGCTGGTGCTGCCACGGGCAGATGCTGCCGCCAAGCTGGCACCGGCCTGGCAGACTTTAGTTTACAGCCCAAAGCCGAGGTTGGCCTCTAAACAAGAGAGCTCGTGAAAGCATCCTTACAGGATGCCAGTCCACTGGTGTCCATGATAGCGCTCATAGACAACTAATAGACAGCTCCCCTGTCCGGGACCACGTTTTGCATGTCCCAGGCCCTCCCCGCACCCATGCTGAAAATCAAACAGAACAATTAAGGACTCTGCTTCATCGCCTCAGCCTCCAAAAGAAGCTTCCTTCCTCTGCTAACGCTCGACACAGATATCCCCATGCTGTTCCCTGAATGCAGGCTGGCCTTGGGTGCCTGTACTGCCAAAGGAAGAGAAAAAGATCATGCTCTTGTCACGTGCTCCATCATCCTCTTGTTCGTCAAGAAAACAGAAGAAAGCTACCATCCCCATTGCTACATAGGAGAAATTGGTGCGGGGGACGGCTGAGCCCATCCCCAGAAATGGAACACTCTGCTATGACCCTGCTTTGCCTTTTGGCGACAGCGCCCGCCATCCGTGTGCCCCAAACAGGCGAGGTCCCGTTCAGGCTGGCATCCGCCACAAAGAGGAGGGGTCCCCTGCGGGCTGAACAGAGTCAACTGAACAGAGTCTTCAGAAGAACTTAGCCGTGCATTCAGTTTACAAGTAAATCCCACCCAAGCAACGGGAGGGGGCATTCTGGCCTCTAAAGGAATTCAGGAGTTAATTTAGTGTTTCCAATGGAACATTCCATAGGTTGTAAAAACAGCCTTAAAGTCTTCTTCCCTCTTGCACCAACAACGCTTCTTTTACTTCTACTTAAGGGTCCCCTACAACTACTTACTACAGCATGTGTGGCTCCACTATCAATGAAAAATACAAAAATCTCCTATTTCCTTCCCCAGCTTGACTGGAACCAGAGGATCGTCTGGGGAAATTTTAAGAGATTCCTCCGGCCCCCTTCAGTCCAACCCAATCTCCGGCATGACTCCAACGGCTTCTTCTGTCTCTCTTTCCCCATTACTCAGACGGCATGGACAATTTTTTTCCAACGGCCCTCTTGCTTACAATTTGCACGCCGATTCATTCCCAGGGGAATGTCATAACCATTTCTACTATTATTTCTACAGCCCCTTCCTCACCCACAAAATTCACCTCCAGTATTTTCTCTCCCTTTTTCCTGGTCTTCCCTCAAGGCAGCCAACAAAGAAGCTTGCAGCGTTACTCGTCCCCGCTTCTCCTTCTCTTCTATTTCCTCCCGATTATTACGTACCTTAGATGCCATTGAGAAGAACTGTGAGATTGTCATGCCATCCTCGCCCCCTACCTTTTGTCATCTCTTTCTTATATCTGCTGCTGCTGCTTGACCAATAAACAGCGTGTTAAATAACTTTGAATTGCTATCACCTTACGGATCCAGATCTGTCCGTTTTCGAGCTACTTCACACAATCTCTCAGAGAAGGCTGACGGGGTTTCCTTATGCCCCTGCCTTACTTCAGATAGTTTACATAAATTCTTAGGCTTTTGCACTCCGTGTTGAATCCCGTACAAAATTCACTTCTGATATTCCTTTACCCTCTCTAATCCCTCACACTTGTGTGTTTGGATCCCACTCCGGATCCTCTTTCGGGAGGTACATATTGGTATTAGGCACCCCACCCCGCCTTGTTGGATCAGTCCCTCTCTAGCCTTCTCTAAAATTGTTCTCCTCTCCTCAGCGGTAAACAAATATTCTAGGAGAGCCTGTACATCTCCCCGGTTAGGACTAGGAGTCGTGATTAACAGTACTATACATTCCTTCTGGATTGTTTCCATAGGATCCCACTGCCCGTTTGCAGTTTAATAAATCACAAGCAGTAAAAGGGACATGTATGGATACCGGTGCTCCTTCAGGCCCTGCAGCCTGTCTGAGGGGAGCTCAAACTATCGTTTTCTCTCCCCTTGTTCTTTTAGAGATAGCACTCACAACTCCATCACCACTTGAGCTATCAGATTTGGGCTGTTTGGGGGGAGCTACCGACAGCTGAATATCCTCTTCCGAATTTTCCCATTCACAGAATCACAGAATCACAGAATCATATAGGTTGGAAAAGACCTTTAAGATCATCGAGTCCAACCATAAACCTAACACTGCCAAAAACCACCACTACACCATGTCTCTAAGTACCTCATCCAAACGTCCTTTAAATACCTCCAGGGATGGCGACTCAACCACTTCCCTGGGCAGTCTGTTCCAATGCTTGATAACCCTCTCGGTGAAGAAAAATTTCCTAATATCCAGTCTAAACCTCCCCTGGCGCAACTTGAGGCCATTTCCTCTTGTCCTATCACTTGTTACCTGGGAGAAGAGACCGACCCCCACCTCTCTACAACCTCCTTTCAGGTAGTTGTAGAGAGCAATGAGGTCTCCCCTCAGCCTCCTTTTCTCCAGGCTAAACAGTCCCAGCTCCCTCAGCCGCTCCTCATAAGACTTCTGCTCCAGACCCTTCACCAGCTTCGTTGCCCTTCTCTGTACGCGCTCCAGTACCTCAATATCCCTCTTGTAGTGGGGGGCCCAAAACTGAACACAGTATTCGAGGTGCGGCCTCACCAGTGCCGAGTACAGGGGCACAATCACTTCCCTAGTCCTGCTGGCCACGCTATTTTTGATACAGGCCAGGATGCCATTGGCCTTCTTGGCCGCCTGGGCACACTGCTGGCTCATATTCAGGCGGCTGTCAACCAACACCCCCAGGTCCTTCTCTGCCAGGCAGCTTTCCAGCCACTCTTCCCCAAGCCTGTAGCGTTGCATGGGGTTGCTGTGGCCCAAGTGCAGGACCTTGCACTTGGCCTTGTTAAACCTCATACAATTCACCCCAGCCCATGGATCCAGCCTGTCCAGGTCCCTCTGCAGAGCCTGCCTACCCTCCAGCAGATCAACACTCCCACACAACTTGGTGTCGTCTGCAAACTTACTGAGAGTGCACTCGATCCCTTCGTCCAGATCATTGATAAAGATGTTAAACAGAACTGGCCCCAACACAGAGCCCTGGGGAACACCGCTTGTGACCGGCCGCCAACCGGAGTAAACTCCATTCACCACCACTCTCTGGGCCCGGCCGTCCAGCCAGTTCTTTACCCAGCGAAGAGTACACCCGTCCAAGCCATGAGCAGCCAGTTTCTCCAGGAGAATGCCGTGGGAAACCGTGTCAAAGGCTTTACTGAAGTCTAGATAGACAACATCCACAGACTTCCCCTCATCCACTAGGCGGGTCACCTTATCATAGAAGGAGATCAGGTTGGTCAAGCAGGACCTGCCTTTCCTGAACCCATGCTGGCTGGGCCTGATCCCCTGGTTATTCTCTACATGCCGTGTGATAGCACTCAGGATGATCTGCTCCATCAGCTTCCCCGGCACCGAGGTCAGGCTGACAGGCCTGTAGTTCCCCGGGTCCTCCTTCCGGCCCTTCTTGAAGATGGGTGTCACATTCGCTAATCTCCAGTCAGCAGGGACTTCCCCAGTTAGCCAGGACTGCTGGTAAATGATGGAAAGGGGCTTGGTGAGCACATCTGCCAGCTCCTTCAACACTCTCGGGTGGATCTCATCAGGCCCCATAGACTTGTGAGTGTCTAAATGGTGCAGCAGGTCACTCACCATTTCCCCCTGGATAATGGGGGCTCCAGTCTGGTCCCCATCCCTATCTTCCAACTCCAGGGGCTGGGTACCCATAGAACATTCGGCCCTGCTAATAAAGACTGAGGCAAAGAAGGCATTAAGTACCTCAGCCTTTTCCTCATCCTTGGTCATTCAATACAACGAGGTTTTCCCTTTTTCTCTTTTAACACATATATTCCAATCTGATGTTTAGAATCCACTAAACCACCTTTCTTCCTAATATCCCAATCGCGCCTTAACGAAAAAAGCATATCCACAGAAGGCATTTCATCCCATTTTTCAGTTCCCCGACAACACAACATTAATTCCGATATAGTGTTATGTTTCAAGGATCCATTCTCAGGCCATTTCTCACCATCTTCCCATGGATATTGTGCCCACCGTTGATTACAATATCGTTTGAGCCGATTTTTAGTCATGGCATCTCCCCCAAATTTCTTGCAATGCTTCAGGATGCATCCTAGAGGAGAGCAAAGGGCTGCCTCCTGGGAAGCAGCAGCACCCATACCGGTACCGAAAAACCCAGTATTTCCACACAAACCAGAACGAGGGACGTCTCCCTTCGTTACTCAGAACAGGACAGCGTGGAGAAACAAACAGAACTACGCTACTGCCACCTGTCTTTCCTGGTGCGTCTTATGCAGAGCCCAGAACAGAACAGAGGCCGCCTGCTTCCCGAGACGTCTTGCCCCTACCCCCTTTTCTCCTAGCCCCAAAAAATACCTCTTGTCAGGAACGTTGCACCGTTTTGGCACTTACCGCCCGACCGCAGGGGAGGAGCTGAAGGAGTCCCCAGGCAACAGGTCGGTGCGCGCTGGAGTCCGCTCAGGCCTCTTCTCCCTGTCGGATGCGGCAAGACGAGGCGGGCGAGGCTGTCAGCTCGGTCCCATCTGGGGTGTCAAAACTGTTATCCCACAAGCGTGAGGTCGTTTACCCGGTGTGCGGGACGCCAATATACACACAGGGCAGAGGTATTTTTATGGCATGTCTGCGCAGAGACGGGCGCTAGGCGGTAGCTCCACAGAGCTAGCACAAAGTTCGCTCGTACAAGTACAGCATTGATACAGTCTAGCTATGCATATGCATAAGTAATTACACAAAGCAGTTTTCTATTGGTCTACATTTCTCTTATTTCAACTTCAAGCTACAGCGCGACTTTAACATGCTGCGCACGCTCAGAGGCGAGGGCTCTCTGCTTGGGCTGGTGTCTCCAGCTCGAGGGCTGTGACTTGTAGGATTATAAGGAGGATAGTTTGCGGGAGGGTGCTTCTTATCACACTCCTACTAGTTGTTTCGGATGGTTCCCAAAACATTTCCATTAGCTTACCTGGTTCTTCAGGATGTGCTTCTCTCCCAAGGACAGTAAGTCTTGTTTAGACGTTCCACTTCCCAGCCTCAATCCTCCTTATCAGTTTGACGTAAGCCCTGACCTTCCACCAGCTCCTGGTAGACGACACCGTCAGACTACAACACGACCGTTCTTTTATGCCCGTCAGTGGCTTCAGAATTAGGAACAGAAAGAACAGGACAAGCTAAACACCCACACAAGCCTCATATCCCTAAGAAATGATTCAAAAAACCCAAACGACCCCCATTTGAGATTGCGTTGGCTTAGGGACTGCCTCCTTCAAGTGCCAGAGCGGACCGGTGGAATCAGGCACAGAATTCAGCTGCCTACCAGGAGACAGCCCTTGTCCTCGCAAGGCAAATTTTTCAAAACATCGTGCTATTTTCCCATGTTATCAACTACAGCGGGCTTGCCCTACCAGCACGAGTTGAGGACATTTTCCTGTGGGTTCATTTGACACTACAGTCAGTTTTGAGCAGGTACAAGCAACCAAGCGCGAGATAGAAAGTCAGCTAAGATACCGGCTGCCGTACAAATTGTGTTCAAGATCGTGCCTGCGGGAATGGCACAAAGCCCACGATGACTGAACAACTATGTCGGAGGCCCTACGGCAAACAGCGCCGACGTTTCGTGAAGCTCTCTTCCTGTCAAGAAAAGGACCTTTTATGCAGTATCTCTACTGGAATTCAGGCTGCTTCCTACACATTCTGGCAAGTTAGCTTTCACAGAAACCCCGAGAACTTCCAACACCAAGCAACATTTGTAATTCTTGCTCTCTACCTACGGGGAATTTCAGCCAATCAGAACACCACTTAAAGCAAAATTCTGGGTCTGTTTCACGCCAATCAAATAGCTAAGCCATGGACAGGGGTCTGTAGAAAGACGACGACTTTCAAAGATAAAGATAAGTAGAGTACTCACTTTTCTGAAATGTCTTTCAGTCGTTCCATTGATTTAGCAGCCCAACCCAGCCGTCGAAATTCTGGTGCAACAGAGAGAGCAGCAGCACGTCCACGCCACTCTCCCCTAGCCACAGAGCCTTCCGCTTTGCCCATTCCTGCCAACAGCCAGAGCATCGGCGCCGTAGCACCTTGGCAATAACGCACCTCCCATAGCTACGCACCTTCACAAAAGAACCGAGCAGGGTGTAAACAAACATTGCAATGCTTGCGGTAAAGGCTCAAACAGGGATGCCTATGTTATCACTCTGAGATTCAACAACCACTAAAAATGTCATTTTGCTGCAGTATTACAGGAGTTCATTGACTAGTGTCAAAAACATTTTGTTGAAAATTCATTGTTTGAAGCAGGACTTCCCAATGCAAATGTTAAGTAATTCTCGTGAGCCTTTAACTGAGCGGAATGCAGGATCTGACTAAAATAATGGCGGATACAGCAGGGCCAGCCCCATCCTCAGCCCTTTTTAAACCCTGGGCCCAGCCCCATCCTCACCTCATGGGTCACAGCTGGAGCCCACGCCATCGGGAACAGGGGGCCAATTACCCCAAGCCTCACAAGCCAGACACAGCCAGCAACCTGGCACAGGCATGGGCACACACCACCACCAAACTGGTGCTGCCACGGGCAGATGCTGCCGCCAAGCTGGCACCGGCCTGGCAGACTTTAGTTTACAGCCCAAAGCCGAGGTTGGCCTCTAAACAAGAGAACACGTGAAAGCATCCTTACAGGATGCCAGTCCACTGGTGTCCATGATAGCGCTCATAGACAACTAATAGACAGCTCCCCTGTCCGGGACCACGTTTTGCATGTCCCAGGCCCTCCCCGCACCCATGCTGAAAATCAAACAGAACAATTAAGGACTCTGCTTCATCGCCTCAGCCTCCAAAAGAAGCTTCCTTCCTCTGCTAACGCTCGACACAGATATCCCCATGCTGTTCCCTGAATGCAGGCTGGCCTTGGGTGCCTGTACTGCCAAAGGAAGAGAAAAAGATCATGCTCTTGTCACGTGCTCCATCATCCTCTTGTTCGTCAAGAAAACAGAAGAAAGCTACCATCCCCATTGCTACATAGGAGAAATTGGTGCAGGGGACGGCTGAGCCCATCCCCAGAAATGGAACACTCTGCTATGACCCTGCTTTGCCTTTTGGCGACAGCGCCCGCCATCCGTGTGCCCCAAACAGGCGAGGTCCCGTTCAGGCTGGCATCCGCCACAAAGAGGAGAGGTCCCCTGCGGGCTGAACAGAGTCAACTGAACAGAGTCTTCAGAAGAACTTAGCCGTGCATTCAGTTTACAAGTAAATCCCACCCAAGCAACGGGAGGGGGCATTCTGGCCTCTAAAGGAATTCAGGAGTTAATTTAGTGTTTCCAATGGAACATTCCATAGGTTGTAAAAACAGCCTTAAAGTCTTCTTCCCTCTTGCACCAACAACGCTTCTTTTACTTCTACTTAAGGGTCCCCTACAACTACTTACTACAGCATGTGTGGCTCCACTATCAATGAAAAATACAAAAATCTCCTATTTCCTTCCCCAGCTTGACTGGAACCAGAGGATCGTCTGGGGAAATTTTAAGAGATTCCTCCGGCCCCCTTCAGTCCAACCCAATCTCCGGCATGACTCCAACGGCTTCTTCTGTCTCTCTTTCCCCATTACTCAGACGGCATGGACAATTTTTTTCCAACGGCCCTCTTGCTTACAATTTGCACGCCGATTCATTCCCAGGGGAATGTCATAACCATTTCTACTATTATTTCTACAGCCCCTTCCTCACCCACAAAATTCACCTCCAGTATTTTCTCTCCCTTTTTCCTGGTCTTCCCTCAAGGCAGCCAACAAAGAAGCTTGCAGCGTTACTCGTCCCCGCTTCTCCTTCTCTTCTATTTCCTCCCGATTATTACGTACCTTAGATGCCATTGAGAAGAACTGTGAGATTGTCATGCCATCCTCGCCCCCTACCTTTTGTCATCTCTTTCTTATATCTGCTGCTGCTGCTTGACCAATAAACAGCGTGTTAAATAACTTTGAATTGCTATCACCTTACGGATCCAGATCTGTCCGTTTTCGAGCTACTTCACACAATCTCTCAGAGAAGGCTGACGGGGTTTCCTTATGCCCCTGCCTTACTTCAGATAGTTTACATAAATTCTTAGGCTTTTGCACTCCGTGTTGAATCCCGTACAAAATTCACTTCTGATATTCCTTTACCCTCTCTAATCCCTCACACTTGTGTGTTTGGATCCCACTCCGGATCCTCTTTCGGGAGGTACATATTGGTATTAGGCACCCCACCCCGCCTTGTTGGATCAGTCCCTCTCTAGCCTTCTCTAAAATTGTTCTCCTCTCCTCAGCGGTAAACAAATATTCTAGGAGAGCCTGTACATCTCCCCGGTTAGGACTAGGAGTCGTGATTAACAGTACTATACATTCCTTCTGGATTGTTTCCATAGGATCCCACTGCCCGTTTGCAGTTTAATAAATCACAAGCAGTAAAAGGGACATGTATGGATACCGGTGCTCCTTCAGGCCCTGCAGCCTGTCTGAGGGGAGCTCAAACTATCGTTTTCTCTCCCCTTGTTCTTTTAGAGATAGCACTCACAACTCCATCACCACTTGAGCTATCAGATTTGGGCTGTTTGGGGGGAGCTACCGACAGCTGAATATCCTCTTCCGAATTTTCCCATTCACAGAATCACAGAATCACAGAATCATATAGGTTGGAAAAGACCTTTAAGATCATCGAGTCCAACCATAAACCTAACACTGCCAAAAACCACCACTACACCATGTCTCTAAGTACCTCATCCAAACGTCCTTTAAATACCTCCAGGGATGGCGACTCAACCACTTCCCTGGGCAGTCTGTTCCAATGCTTGATAACCCTCTCGGTGAAGAAAAATTTCCTAATATCCAGTCTAAACCTCCCCTGGCGCAACTTGAGGCCATTTCCTCTTGTCCTATCACTTGTTACCTGGGAGAAGAGACCGACCCCCACCTCTCTACAACCTCCTTTCAGGTAGTTGTAGAGAGCAATGAGGTCTCCCCTCAGCCTCCTTTTCTCCAGGCTAAACAGTCCCAGCTCCCTCAGCCGCTCCTCATAAGACTTCTGCTCCAGACCCTTCACCAGCTTCGTTGCCCTTCTCTGTACGCGCTCCAGTACCTCAATATCCCTCTTGTAGTGGGGGGCCCAAAACTGAACACAGTATTCGAGGTGCGGCCTCACCAGTGCCGAGTACAGGGGCACAATCACTTCCCTAGTCCTGCTGGCCACGCTATTTTTGATACAGGCCAGGATGCCATTGGCCTTCTTGGCCGCCTGGGCACACTGCTGGCTCATATTCAGGCGGCTGTCAACCAACACCCCCAGGTCCTTCTCTGCCAGGCAGCTTTCCAGCCACTCTTCCCCAAGCCTGTAGCGTTGCATGGGGTTGCTGTGGCCCAAGTGCAGGACCTTGCACTTGGCCTTGTTAAACCTCATACAATTCACCCCAGCCCATGGATCCAGCCTGTCCAGGTCCCTCTGCAGAGCCTGCCTACCCTCCAGCAGATCAACACTCCCACACAACTTGGTGTCGTCTGCAAACTTACTGAGAGTGCACTCGATCCCTTCGTCCAGATCATTGATAAAGATGTTAAACAGAACTGGCCCCAACACAGAGCCCTGGGGAACACCGCTTGTGACCGGCCGCCAACCGGAGTAAACTCCATTCACCACCACTCTCTGGGCCCGGCCGTCCAGCCAGTTCTTTACCCAGCGAAGAGTACACCCGTCCAAGCCATGAGCAGCCAGTTTCTCCAGGAGAATGCCGTGGGAAACCGTGTCAAAGGCTTTACTGAAGTCTAGATAGACAACATCCACAGACTTCCCCTCATCCACTAGGCGGGTCACCTTATCATAGAAGGAGATCAGGTTGGTCAAGCAGGACCTGCCTTTCCTGAACCCATGCTGGCTGGGCCTGATCCCCTGGTTATTCTCTACATGCCGTGTGATAGCACTCAGGATGATCTGCTCCATCAGCTTCCCCGGCACCGAGGTCAGGCTGACAGGCCTGTAGTTCCCCGGGTCCTCCTTCCGGCCCTTCTTGAAGATGGGTGTCACATTCGCTAATCTCCAGTCAGCAGGGACTTCCCCAGTTAGCCAGGACTGCTGGTAAATGATGGAAAGGGGCTTGGTGAGCACATCTGCCAGCTCCTTCAACACTCTCGGGTGGATCTCATCAGGCCCCATAGACTTGTGAGTGTCTAAATGGTGCAGCAGGTCACTCACCATTTCCCCCTGGATAATGGGGGCTCCAGTCTGGTCCCCATCCCTATCTTCCAACTCCAGGGGCTGGGTACCCATAGAACATTCGGCCCTGCTAATAAAGACTGAGGCAAAGAAGGCATTAAGTACCTCAGCCTTTTCCTCATCCTTGGTCATTCAATACAACGAGGTTTTCCCTTTTTCTCTTTTAACACATATATTCCAATCTGATGTTTAGAATCCACTAAACCACCTTTCTTCCTAATATCCCAATCGCGCCTTAACGAAAAAAGCATATCCACAGAAGGCATTTCATCCCATTTTTCAGTTCCCCGACAACACAACATTAATTCCGATATAGTGTTATGTTTCAAGGATCCATTCTCAGGCCATTTCTCACCATCTTCCCATGGATATTGTGCCCACCGTTGATTACAATATCGTTTGAGCCGATTTTTAGTCATGGCATCTCCCCCAAATTTCTTGCAATGCTTCAGGATGCATCCTAGAGGAGAGCAAAGGGCTGCCTCCTGGGAAGCAGCAGCACCCATACCGGTACCGAAAAACCCAGTATTTCCACACAAACCAGAACGAGGGACGTCTCCCTTCGTTACTCAGAACAGGACAGCGTGGAGAAACAAACAGAACTACGCTACTGCCACCTGTCTTTCCTGGTGCGTCTTATGCAGAGCCCAGAACAGAACAGAGGCCGCCTGCTTCCCGAGACGTCTTGCCCCTACCCCCTTTTCTCCTAGCCCCAAAAAATACCTCTTGTCAGGAACGTTGCACCGTTTTGGCACTTACCGCCCGACCGCAGGGGAGGAGCTGAAGGAGTCCCCAGGCAACAGGTCGGTGCGCGCTGGAGTCCGCTCAGGCCTCTTCTCCCTGTCGGATGCGGCAAGACGAGGCGGGCGAGGCTGTCAGCTCGGTCCCATCTGGGGTGTCAAAACTGTTATCCCACAAGCGTGAGGTCGTTTACCCGGTGTGCGGGACGCCAATATACACACAGGGCAGAGGTATTTTTATGGCATGTCTGCGCAGAGACGGGCGCTAGGCGGTAGCTCCACAGAGCTAGCACAAAGTTCGCTCGTACAAGTACAGCATTGATACAGTCTAGCTATGCATATGCATAAGTAATTACACAAAGCAGTTTTCTATTGGTCTACATTTCTCTTATTTCAACTTCAAGCTACAGCGCGACTTTAACATGCTGCGCACGCTCAGAGGCGAGGGCTCTCTGCTTGGGCTGGTGTCTCCAGCTCGAGGGCTGTGACTTGTAGGATTATAAGGAGGATAGTTTGCGGGAGGGTGCTTCTTATCACACTCCTACTAGTTGTTTCGGATGGTTCCCAAAACATTTCCATTAGCTTACCTGGTTCTTCAGGATGTGCTTCTCTCCCAAGGACAGTAAGTCTTGTTTAGACGTTCCACTTCCCAGCCTCAATCCTCCTTATCAGTTTGACGTAAGCCCTGACCTTCCACCAGCTCCTGGTAGACGACACCGTCAGACTACAACACGACCGTTCTTTTATGCCCGTCAGTGGCTTCAGAATTAGGAACAGAAAGAACAGGACAAGCTAAACACCCACACAAGCCTCATATCCCTAAGAAATGATTCAAAAAACCCAAACGACCCCCATTTGAGATTGCGTTGGCTTAGGGACTGCCTCCTTCAAGTGCCAGAGCGGACCGGTGGAATCAGGCACAGAATTCAGCTGCCTACCAGGAGACAGCCCTTGTCCTCGCAAGGCAAATTTTTCAAAACATCGTGCTATTTTCCCATGTTATCAACTACAGCGGGCTTGCCCTACCAGCACGAGTTGAGGACATCTTCCTGTGGGTTCATTTGACACTACAGTCAGTTTTGAGCAGGTACAAGCAACCAAGCGCGAGATAGAAAGTCAGCTAAGATACCGGCTGCCGTACAAATTGTGTTCAAGATCGTGCCTGCGGGAATGGCACAAAGCCCACGATGACTGAACAACTATGTCGGAGGCCCTACGGCAAACAGCGCCGACGTTTCGTGAAGCTCTCTTCCTGTCAAGAAAAGGACCTTTTATGCAGTATCTCTACTGGAATTCAGGCTGCTTCCTACACATTCTGGCAAGTTAGCTTTCACAGAAACCCCGAGAACTTCCAACACCAAGCAACATTTGTAATTCTTGCTCTCTACCTACGGGGAATTTCAGCCAATCAGAACACCACTTAAAGCAAAATTCTGGGTCTGTTTCACGCCAATCAAATAGCTAAGCCATGGACAGGGGTCTGTAGAAAGACGACGACTTTCAAAGATAAAGATAAGGAGAGTACTCACTTTTCTGAAATGTCTTCCAGTCGTTCCATTGATTTAGCAGCCCAACCCAGCCGTCGAAATTCTGGTGCAACAGAGAGAGCAGCAGCACGTCCACGCCACTCTCCCCTAGCCACAGAGCCTTCCGCTTTGCCCATTCCTGCCAACAGCCAGAGCATCGGCGCCGTAGCACCTTGGCAATAACGCACCTCCCATAGCTACGCACCTTCACAAAAGAACCGAGCAGGGTGTAAACAGACATTGCAATGCTTGCGGTAAGGGCTCAAACAGGGATGCCTATGTTATCACTCTGAGATTCAACAACCACTAAAAATGTCATTTTGCTGCAGTATTACAGGAGTTCATTGACTAGTGTCAAAAACATTTTGTTGAAAATTCATTGTTTGAAGCAGGACTTCCCAATGCAAATGTTAAGTAATTCTCGTGAGCCTTTAACTGAGCGGAATGCAGGATCTGACTAAAATAATGGCGGATACAGCAGGGCCAGCCCCATCCTCAGCCCTTTTTAAACCCTGGGCCCAGCCCCATCCTCACCTCATGGGTCCCACCTGTGCTGCCCCGGGCCACAGCTGGAGCCCACGCCATGGGGAACAGGGGGCCAATTACCCCAAGCCTCACAAGCCAGACACAGCCAGCAACCTGGCACAGGCATGGGCACACACCACCACCAAGCTGGTGCTGCCACGGGCAGATGCTGCCGCCAAGCTGGCACCGGCCTGGCAGACTTTAGTTTACAGCCCAAAGCCGAGGTTGGCCTCTAAACAAGAGAACACGTGAAAGCATCCTTACAGGATGCCGGTCCAGTGGTGTCCATGATAGCGCTCATAGACAACTAATAGACAGCTCCCCTGTCCGGGACCACGTTTTGCATGTCCCAGGCCCTCCCCGCACCCATGCTGAAAATCAAACAGAACAATTAAGGACTCTGCTTCATCGCCTCAGCCTCCAAAAGAAGCTTCCTTCCTCTGCTAACGCTCGACACAGATATCCCCATGCTGTTCCCTGAATGCAGGCTGGCCTTGGGTGCCTGTACTGCCAAAGGAAGAGAAAAAGATCATGCTCTTGTCACGTGCTCCATCATCCTCTTGTTCGTCAAGAAAACAGAAGAAAGCTACCATCCCCATTGCTACATAGGAGAAATTGGTGCGGGGGACGGCTGAGCCCATCCCCAGAAATGGAACACTCTGCTATGACCCTGCTTTGCCTTTTGGCGACAGCGCCCGCCATCCGTGTGCCCCAAACAGGCGAGGTCCCGTTCAGGCTGGCATCCGCCACAAAGAGGAGAGGTCCCCTGCGGGCTGAACAGAGTCAACTGAACAGAGTCTTCAGAAGAACTTAGCCGTGCATTCAGTTTACAAGTAAATCCCACCCAAGCAACGGGAGGGGGCATTCTGGCCTCTAAAGGAATTCAGGAGTTAATTTAGTGTTTCCAATGGAACATTCCATAGGTTGTAAAAACAGCCTTAAAGTCTTCTTCCCTCTTGCACCAACAACGCTTCTTTTACTTCTACTTAAGGGTCCCCTACAACTACTTACTACAGCATGTGTGGCTCCACTATCAATGAAAAATACAAAAATCTCCTATTTCCTTCCCCAGCTTGACTGGAACCAGAGGATCGTCTGGGGAAATTTTAAGAGATTCCTCCGGCCCCCTTCAGTCCAACCCAATCTCCGGCATGACTCCAACGGCTTCTTCTGTCTCTCTTTCCCCATTACTCAGACGGCATGGACAATTTTTTTCCAACGGCCCTCTTGCTTACAATTTGCACGCCGATTCATTCCCAGGGGAATGTCATAACCATTTCTACTATTATTTCTACAGCCCCTTCCTCACCCACAAAATTCACCTCCAGTATTTTCTCTCCCTTTTTCCTGGTCTTCCCTCAAGGCAGCCAACAAAGAAGCTTGCAGCGTTACTCGTCCCCGCTTCTCCTTCTCTTCTATTTCCTCCCGATTATTACGTACCTTAGATGCCATTGAGAAGAACTGTGAGATTGTCATGCCATCCTCGCCCCCTACCTTTTGTCATCTCTTTCTTATATCTGCTGCTGCTGCTTGACCAATAAACAGCGTGTTAAATAACTTTGAATTGCTATCACCTTACGGATCCAGATCTGTCCATTTTCGAGCTACTTCACACAATCTCTCAGAGAAGGCTGACGGGGTTTCCTTATGCCCCTGCCTTACTTCAGATAGTTTACATAAATTCTTAGGCTTTTGCACTCCGTGTTGAATCCCGTACAAAATTCACTTCTGATATTCCTTTACCCTCTCTAATCCCTCACACTTGTGTGTCTGGATCCCACTCCGGATCCTCTTTCGGGAGGTACATATTGGTATTAGGCACCCCACCCCGCCTTGTTGGATCAGTCCCTCTCTAGCCTTCTCTAAAATTGTTCTCCTCTCCTCAGTGGGAAACAAATATTCTAGGAGAGCCTGTACATCTCCCCGGTTAGGACTAGGAGTCGTGATTAACAGTACTATACATTCCTTCTGGATTGTTTCCATAGGATCCGACTGCCCGTTTGCAGTTTAATAAATCACAAGCAGTAAAAGGGACGTGTACGGATACCGGTGCTCCTTCAGGCCCTGCAGCCTGTCTGAGGGGAGCTCAAACTATCGGTTTCTCTCCCCTTGTTCTTTTAGAGATAGCACTCACAACTCCATCGCCACTTGAGCTATCAGATTTGGGCTGTTTGGGGGGAGCTACCGACAGCTGAATATCCTCTTCCGAATTTTCCCATTCAATACAACGAGGTTTTCCCTTTTTCTCTTTTAACACATATATTCCAATCTGATGTTTAGAATCCACTAAACCACCTTTCTTCCTAATATCCCAATCGCGCCTTAACGAAAAAAGCATATCCACAGAAGGCATTTCATCCCATTTTTCAGTTCCCCGACAACACAACATTAATTCCGATATAGTGTTATGTTTCAAGGATCCATTCTCAGGCCATTTCTCACCATCTTCCCATGGATATTGTGCCCACCGTTGATTACAATATCGTTTGAGCCGATTTTTAGTCATGGCATCTCCCCCAAATTTCTTGCAATGCTTCAGGATGCATCCTAGAGGAGAGCAAAGGGCTGCCTCCTGGGAAGCAGCAGCACCCATACCGGTACCGAAAAACCCAGTATTTCCACACAAACCAGAACGAGGGACGTCTCCCTTCGTTACTCAGAACAGGACAGCGTGGAGAAACAAACAGAACTACGCTACTGCCACCTGTCTTTCCTGGTGCGTCTTATGCAGAGCCCAGAACAGAACAGAGGCCGCCTGCTTCCCGAGACGTCTTGCCCCTACCCCCTTTTCTCCTAGCCCCAAAAAATACCTCTTGTCAGGAACGTTGCACCGTTTTGGCACTTACCGCCCGACCGCAGGGGAGGAGCTGAAGGAGTCCCCAGGCAACAGGTCGGTGCGCGCTGGAGTCCGCTCAGGCCTCTTCTCCCTGTCGGATGCGGCAAGACGAGGCGGGCGAGGCTGTCAGCTCGGTCCCATCTGGGGTGTCAAAACTGTTATCCCACAAGCGTGAGGTCGTTTACCCGGTGTGCGGGACGCCAATATACACACAGGGCAGAGGTATTTTTATGGCATGTCTGCGCAGAGACGGGCGCTAGGCGGTAGCTCCACAGAGCTAGCACAAAGTTCGCTCGTACAAGTACAGCATTGATACAGTCTAGCTATGCATATGCATAAGTAATTACACAAAGCAGTTTTCTATTGGTCTACATTTCTCTTATTTCAACTTCAAGCTACAGCGCGACTTTAACATGCTGCGCACGCTCAGAGGCGAGGGCTCTCTGCTTGGGCTGGTGTCTCCAGCTCGAGGGCTGTGACTTGTAGGATTATAAGGAGGATAGTTTGCGGGAGGGTGCTTCTTATCACACTCCTACTAGTTGTTTCGGATGGTTCCCAAAACATTTCCATTAGCTTACCTGGTTCTTCAGGATGTGCTTCTCTCCCAAGGACAGTAAGTCTTGTTTAGACGTTCCACTTCCCAGCCTCAATCCTCCTTATCAGTTTGACGTAAGCCCTGACCTTCCACCAGCTCCTGGTAGACGACACCGTCAGACTACAACACGACCGTTCTTTTATGCCCGTCAGTGGCTTCAGAATTAGGAACAGAAAGAACAGGACAAGCTAAACACCCACACAAGCCTCATATCCCTAAGAAATGATTCAAAAAACCCAAACGACCCCCATTTGAGATTGCGTTGGCTTAGGGACTGCCTCCTTCAAGTGCCAGAGCGGACCGGTGGAATCAGGCACAGAATTCAGCTGCCTACCAGGAGACAGCCCTTGTCCTCGCAAGGCAAATTTTTCAAAACATCGTGCTATTTTCCCATGTTATCAACTACAGCGGGCTTGCCCTACCAGCACGAGTTGAGGACATCTTCCTGTGGGTTCATTTGACACTACAGTCAGTTTTGAGCAGGTACAAGCAACCAAGCGCGAGATAGAAAGTCAGCTAAGATACCGGCTGCCGTACAAATTGTGTTCAAGATCGTGCCTGCGGGAATGGCACAAAGCCCACGATGACTGAACAACTATGTCGGAGGCCCTACGGCAAACAGCGCCGACGTTTCGTGAAGCTCTCTTCCTGTCAAGAAAAGGACCTTTTATGCAGTATCTCTACTGGAATTCAGGCTGCTTCCTACACATTCTGGCAAGTTAGCTTTCACAGAAACCCCGAGAACTTCCAACACCAAGCAACATTTGTAATTCTTGCTCTCTACCTACGGGGAATTTCAGCCAATCAGAACACCACTTAAAGCAAAATTCTGGGTCTGTTTCACGCCAATCAAATAGCTAAGCCATGGACAGGGGTCTGTAGAAAGACGACGACTTTCAAAGATAAAGATAAGGAGAGTACTCACTTTTCTGAAATGTCTTCCAGTCGTTCCATTGATTTAGCAGCCCAACCCAGCCGTCGAAATTCTGGTGCAACAGAGAGAGCAGCAGCACGTCCACGCCACTCTCCCCTAGCCACAGAGCCTTCCGCTTTGCCCATTCCTGCCAACAGCCAGAGCATCGGCGCCGTAGCACCTTGGCAATAACGCACCTCCCATAGCTACGCACCTTCACAAAAGAACCGAGCAGGGTGTAAACAGACATTGCAATGCTTGCGGTAAGGGCTCAAACAGGGATGCCTATGTTATCACTCTGAGATTCAACAACCACTAAAAATGTCATTTTGCTGCAGTATTACAGGAGTTCATTGACTAGTGTCAAAAACATTTTGTTGAAAATTCATTGTTTGAAGCAGGACTTCCCAATGCAAATGTTAAGTAATTCTCGTGAGCCTTTAACTGAGCGGAATGCAGGATCTGACTAAAATAATGGCGGATACAGCAGGGCCAGCCCCATCCTCAGCCCTTTTTAAACCCTGGGCCCAGCCCCATCCTCACCTCATGGGTCCCACCTGTGCTGCCCCGGGCCACAGCTGGAGCCCACGCCATGGGGAACAGGGGGCCAATTACCCCAAGCCTCACAAGCCAGACACAGCCAGCAACCTGGCACAGGCATGGGCACACACCACCACCAAGCTGGTGCTGCCACGGGCAGATGCTGCCGCCAAGCTGGCACCGGCCTGGCAGACTTTAGTTTACAGCCCAAAGCCGAGGTTGGCCTCTAAACAAGAGAACACGTGAAAGCATCCTTACAGGATGCCGGTCCAGTGGTGTCCATGATAGCGCTCATAGACAACTAATAGACAGCTCCCCTGTCCGGGACCACGTTTTGCATGTCCCAGGCCCTCCCCGCACCCATGCTGAAAATCAAACAGAACAATTAAGGACTCTGCTTCATCGCCTCAGCCTCCAAAAGAAGCTTCCTTCCTCTGCTAACGCTCGACACAGATATCCCCATGCTGTTCCCTGAATGCAGGCTGGCCTTGGGTGCCTGTACTGCCAAAGGAAGAGAAAAAGATCATGCTCTTGTCACGTGCTCCATCATCCTCTTGTTCGTCAAGAAAACAGAAGAAAGCTACCATCCCCATTGCTACATAGGAGAAATTGGTGCGGGGGACGGCTGAGCCCATCCCCAGAAATGGAACACTCTGCTATGACCCTGCTTTGCCTTTTGGCGACAGCGCCCGCCATCCGTGTGCCCCAAACAGGCGAGGTCCCGTTCAGGCTGGCATCCGCCACAAAGAGGAGAGGTCCCCTGCGGGCTGAACAGAGTCAACTGAACAGAGTCTTCAGAAGAACTTAGCCGTGCATTCAGTTTACAAGTAAATCCCACCCAAGCAACGGGAGGGGGCATTCTGGCCTCTAAAGGAATTCAGGAGTTAATTTAGTGTTTCCAATGGAACATTCCATAGGTTGTAAAAACAGCCTTAAAGTCTTCTTCCCTCTTGCACCAACAACGCTTCTTTTACTTCTACTTAAGGGTCCCCTACAACTACTTACTACAGCATGTGTGGCTCCACTATCAATGAAAAATACAAAAATCTCCTATTTCCTTCCCCAGCTTGACTGGAACCAGAGGATCGTCTGGGGAAATTTTAAGAGATTCCTCCGGCCCCCTTCAGTCCAACCCAATCTCCGGCATGACTCCAACGGCTTCTTCTGTCTCTCTTTCCCCATTACTCAGACGGCATGGACAATTTTTTTCCAACGGCCCTCTTGCTTACAATTTGCACGCCGATTCATTCCCAGGGGAATGTCATAACCATTTCTACTATTATTTCTACAGCCCCTTCCTCACCCACAAAATTCACCTCCAGTATTTTCTCTCCCTTTTTCCTGGTCTTCCCTCAAGGCAGCCAACAAAGAAGCTTGCAGCGTTACTCGTCCCCGCTTCTCCTTCTCTTCTATTTCCTCCCGATTATTACGTACCTTAGATGCCATTGAGAAGAACTGTGAGATTGTCATGCCATCCTCGCCCCCTACCTTTTGTCATCTCTTTCTTATATCTGCTGCTGCTGCTTGACCAATAAACAGCGTGTTAAATAACTTTGAATTGCTATCACCTTACGGATCCAGATCTGTCCATTTTCGAGCTACTTCACACAATCTCTCAGAGAAGGCTGACGGGGTTTCCTTATGCCCCTGCCTTACTTCAGATAGTTTACATAAATTCTTAGGCTTTTGCACTCCGTGTTGAATCCCGTACAAAATTCACTTCTGATATTCCTTTACCCTCTCTAATCCCTCACACTTGTGTGTCTGGATCCCACTCCGGATCCTCTTTTGGGAGGTACATATTGGTATTAGGCACCCCACCCCGCCTTGTTGGATCAGTCCCTCTCTAGCCTTCTCTAAAATTGTTCTCCTCTCCTCAGTGGGAAACAAATATTCTAGGAGAGCCTGTACATCTCCCCGGTTAGGACTAGGAGTCGTGATTAACAGTACTATACATTCCTTCTGGATTGTTTCCATAGGATCCGACTGCCCGTTTGCAGTTTAATAAATCACAAGCAGTAAAAGGGACGTGTACGGATACCGGTGCTCCTTCAGGCCCTGCAGCCTGTCTGAGGGGAGCTCAAACTATCGGTTTCTCTCCCCTTGTTCTTTTAGAGATAGCACTCACAACTCCATCGCCACTTGAGCTATCAGATTTGGGCTGTTTGGGGGGAGCTACCGACAGCTGAATATCCTCTTCCGAATTTTCCCATTCAATACAACGAGGTTTTCCCTTTTTCTCTTTTAACACATATATTCCAATCTGATGTTTAGAATCCACTAAACCACCTTTCTTCCTAATATCCCAATCGCGCCTTAACGAAAAAAGCATATCCACAGAAGGCATTTCATCCCATTTTTCAGTTCCCCGACAACACAACATTAATTCCGATATAGTGTTATGTTTCAAGGATCCATTCTCAGGCCATTTCTCACCATCTTCCCATGGATATTGTGCCCACCGTTGATTACAATATCGTTTGAGCCGATTTTTAGTCATGGCATCTCCCCCAAATTTCTTGCAATGCTTCAGGATGCATCCTAGAGGAGAGCAAAGGGCTGCCTCCTGGGAAGCAGCAGCACCCATACCGGTACCGAAAAACCCAGTATTTCCACACAAACCAGAACGAGGGACGTCTCCCTTCGTTACTCAGAACAGGACAGCGTGGAGAAACAAACAGAACTACGCTACTGCCACCTGTCTTTCCTGGTGCGTCTTATGCAGAGCCCAGAACAGAACAGAGGCCGCCTGCTTCCCGAGACGTCTTGCCCCTACCCCCTTTTCTCCTAGCCCCAAAAAATACCTCTTGTCAGGAACGTTGCACCGTTTTGGCACTTACCGCCCGACCGCAGGGGAGGAGCTGAAGGAGTCCCCAGGCAACAGGTCGGTGCGCGCTGGAGTCCGCTCAGGCCTCTTCTCCCTGTCGGATGCGGCAAGACGAGGCGGGCGAGGCTGTCAGCTCGGTCCCATCTGGGGTGTCAAAACTGTTATCCCACAAGCGTGAGGTCGTTTACCCGGTGTGCGGGACGCCAATATACACACAGGGCAGAGGTATTTTTATGGCATGTCTGCGCAGAGACGGGCGCTAGGCGGTAGCTCCACAGAGCTAGCACAAAGTTCGCTCGTACAAGTACAGCATTGATACAGTCTAGCTATGCATATGCATAAGTAATTACACAAAGCAGTTTTCTATTGGTCTACATTTCTCTTATTTCAACTTCAAGCTACAGCGCGACTTTAACATGCTGCGCACGCTCAGAGGCGAGGGCTCTCTGCTTGGGCTGGTGTCTCCAGCTCGAGGGCTGTGACTTGTAGGATTATAAGGAGGATAGTTTGCGGGAGGGTGCTTCTTATCACACTCCTACTAGTTGTTTCGGATGGTTCCCAAAACATTTCCATTAGCTTACCTGGTTCTTCAGGATGTGCTTCTCTCCCAAGGACAGTAAGTCTTGTTTAGACGTTCCACTTCCCAGCCTCAATCCTCCTTATCAGTTTGACGTAAGCCCTGACCTTCCACCAGCTCCTGGTAGACGACACCGTCAGACTACAACACGACCGTTCTTTTATGCCCGTCAGTGGCTTCAGAATTAGGAACAGAAAGAACAGGACAAGCTAAACACCCACACAAGCCTCATATCCCTAAGAAATGATTCAAAAAACCCAAACGACCCCCATTTGAGATTGCGTTGGCTTAGGGACTGCCTCCTTCAAGTGCCAGAGCGGACCGGTGGAATCAGGCACAGAATTCAGCTGCCTACCAGGAGACAGCCCTTGTCCTCGCAAGGCAAATTTTTCAAAACATCGTGCTATTTTCCCATGTTATCAACTACAGCGGGCTTGCCCTACCAGCACGAGTTGAGGACATCTTCCTGTGGGTTCATTTGACACTACAGTCAGTTTTGAGCAGGTACAAGCAACCAAGCGCGAGATAGAAAGTCAGCTAAGATACCGGCTGCCGTACAAATTGTGTTCAAGATCGTGCCTGCGGGAATGGCACAAAGCCCACGATGACTGAACAACTATGTCGGAGGCCCTACGGCAAACAGCGCCGACGTTTCGTGAAGCTCTCTTCCTGTCAAGAAAAGGACCTTTTATGCAGTATCTCTACTGGAATTCAGGCTGCTTCCTACACATTCTGGCAAGTTAGCTTTCACAGAAACCCCGAGAACTTCCAACACCAAGCAACATTTGTAATTCTTGCTCTCTACCTACGGGGAATTTCAGCCAATCAGAACACCACTTAAAGCAAAATTCTGGGTCTGTTTCACGCCAATCAAATAGCTAAGCCATGGACAGGGGTCTGTAGAAAGACGACGACTTTCAAAGATAAAGATAAGGAGAGTACTCACTTTTCTGAAATGTCTTCCAGTCGTTCCATTGATTTAGCAGCCCAACCCAGCCGTCGAAATTCTGGTGCAACAGAGAGAGCAGCAGCACGTCCACGCCACTCTCCCCTAGCCACAGAGCCTTCCGCTTTGCCCATTCCTGCCAACAGCCAGAGCATCGGCGCCGTAGCACCTTGGCAATAACGCACCTCCCATAGCTACGCACCTTCACAAAAGAACCGAGCAGGGTGTAAACAAACATTGCAATGCTTGCGGTAAAGGCTCAAACAGGGATGCCTATGTTATCACTCTGAGATTCAACAACCACTAAAAATGTCATTTTGCTGCAGTATTACAGGAGTTCATTGACTAGTGTCAAAAACATTTTGTTGAAAATTCATTGTTTGAAGCAGGACTTCCCAATGCAAATGTTAAGTAATTCTCGTGAGCCTTTAACTGAGCGGAATGCAGGATCTGACTAAAATAATGGCGGATACAGCAGGGCCAGCCCCATCCTCAGCCCTTTTTAAACCCTGGGCCCAGCCCCATCCTCACCTCATGGGTCACAGCTGGAGCCCACGCCATGGGGAACAGGGGGCCAATTACCCCAAGCCTCACAAGCCAGACACAGCCAGCAACCTGGCACAGGCATGGGCACACACCACCACCAAGCTGGTGCTGCCACGGGCAGATGCTGCCGCCAAGCTGGCACCGGCCTGGCAGACTTTAGTTTACAGCCCAAAGCCGAGGTTGGCCTCTAAACAAGAGAGCTCGTGAAAGCATCCTTACAGGATGCCAGTCCACTGGTGTCCATGATAGCGCTCATAGACAACTAATAGACAGCTCCCCTGTCCGGGACCACGTTTTGCATGTCCCAGGCCCTCCCCGCACCCATGCTGAAAATCAAACAGAACAATTAAGGACTCTGCTTCATCGCCTCAGCCTCCAAAAGAAGCTTCCTTCCTCTGCTAACGCTCGACACAGATATCCCCATGCTGTTCCCTGAATGCAGGCTGGCCTTGGGTGCCTGTACTGCCAAAGGAAGAGAAAAAGATCATGCTCTTGTCACGTGCTCCATCATCCTCTTGTTCGTCAAGAAAACAGAAGAAAGCTACCATCCCCATTGCTACATAGGAGAAATTGGTGCGGGGGACGGCTGAGCCCATCCCCAGAAATGGAACACTCTGCTATGACCCTGCTTTGCCTTTTGGCGACAGCGCCCGCCATCGGTGTGCCCCAAGCAGGCGAGGTCCCGTTCAGGCTGGCATCCGCCACAAAGAGGAGGGGTCCCCTGCGGGCTGAACAGAGTCAACTGAACAGAGTCTTCAGAAGAACTTAGCCGTGCATTCAGTTTACAAGTAAATGCCACCCAAGCAACGGGAGGGGGCATTCTGGCCTCTAAAGGAATTCAGGAGTTAATTTAGTGTTTCCAATGGAACATTCCATAGGTTGTAAAAACAGCCTTAAAGTCTTCTTCCCTCTTGCACCAACAACGCTTCTTTTACTTCTACTTAAGGGTCCCCTACAACTACTTACTACAGCATGTGTGGCTCCACTATCAATGAAAAATACAAAAATCTCCTATTTCCTTCCCCAGCTTGACTGGAACCAGAGGATCGTCTGGGGAAATTTTAAGAGATTCCTCCGGCCCCCTTCAGTCCAACCCAATCTCCGGCATGACTCCAACGGCTTCTTCTGTCTCTCTTTCCCCATTACTCAGACGGCATGGACAATTTTTTTCCAACGGCCCTCTTGCTTACAATTTGCACGCCGATTCATTCCCAGGGGAATGTCATAACCATTTCTACTATTATTTCTACAGCCCCTTCCTCACCCACAAAATTCACCTCCAGTATTTTCTCTCCCTTTTTCCTGGTCTTCCCTCAAGGCAGCCAACAAAGAAGCTTGCAGCGTTACTCGTCCCCGCTTCTCCTTCTCTTCTATTTCCTCCCGATTATTACGTACCTTAGATGCCATTGAGAAGAACTGTGAGATTGTCATGCCATCCTCGCCCCCTACCTTTTGTCATCTCTTTCTTATATCTGCTGCTGCTGCTTGACCAATAAACAGCGTGTTAAATAACTTTGAATTGCTATCACCTTACGGATCCAGATCTGTCCGTTTTCGAGCTACTTCACACAATCTCTCAGAGAAGGCTGACGGGGTTTCCTTATGCCCCTGCCTTACTTCAGATAGTTTACATAAATTCTTAGGCTTTTGCACTCCGTGTTGAATCCCGTACAAAATTCACTTCTGATATTCCTTTACCCTCTCTAATCCCTCACACTTGTGTGTTTGGATCCCACTCCGGATCCTCTTTCGGGAGGTACATATTGGTATTAGGCACCCCACCCCGCCTTGTTGGATCAGTCCCTCTCTAGCCTTCTCTAAAATTGTTCTCCTCTCCTCAGCGGTAAACAAATATTCTAGGAGAGCCTGTATATCTCCCCGGTTAGGACTAGGAGTCGTGATTAACAGTACTATACATTCCTTCTGGATTGTTTCCATAGGATCCCACTGCCCGTTTGCAGTTTAATAAATCACAAGCAGTAAAAGGGACATGTATGGATACCGGTGCTCCTTCAGGCCCTGCAGCCTGTCTGAGGGGAGCTCAAACTATCGTTTTCTCTCCCCTTGTTCTTTTAGAGATAGCACTCACAACTCCATCACCACTTGAGCTATCAGATTTGGGCTGTTTGGGGGGAGCTACCGACAGCTGAATATCCTCTTCCGAATTTTCCCATTCACAGAATCACAGAATCACAGAATCATATAGGTTGGAAAAGACCTTTAAGATCATCGAGTCCAACCATAAACCTAACACTGCCAAAAACCACCACTACACCATGTCTCTAAGTACCTCATCCAAACGTCCTTTAAATACCTCCAGGGATGGCGACTCAACCACTTCCCTGGGCAGTCTGTTCCAATGCTTGATAACCCTCTCGGTGAAGAAAAATTTCCTAATATCCAGTCTAAACCTCCCCTGGCGCAACTTGAGGCCATTTCCTCTTGTCCTATCACTTGTTACCTGGGAGAAGAGACCGACCCCCACCTCTCTACAACCTCCTTTCAGGTAGTTGTAGAGAGCAATGAGGTCTCCCCTCAGCCTCCTTTTCTCCAGGCTAAACAGTCCCAGCTCCCTCAGCCGCTCCTCATAAGACTTCTGCTCCAGACCCTTCACCAGCTTCGTTGCCCTTCTCTGTACGCGCTCCAGTACCTCAATATCCCTCTTGTAGTGGGGGGCCCAAAACTGAACACAGTATTCGAGGTGCGGCCTCACCAGTGCCGAGTACAGGGGCACAATCACTTCCCTAGTCCTGCTGGCCACGCTATTTTTGATACAGGCCAGGATGCCATTGGCCTTCTTGGCCGCCTGGGCACACTGCTGGCTCATATTCAGGCGGCTGTCAACCAACACCCCCAGGTCCTTCTCTGCCAGGCAGCTTTCCAGCCACTCTTCCCCAAGCCTGTAGCGTTGCATGGGGTTGCTGTGGCCCAAGTGCAGGACCTTGCACTTGGCCTTGTTAAACCTCATACAATTCACCCCAGCCCATGGATCCAGCCTGTCCAGGTCCCTCTGCAGAGCCTGCCTACCCTCCAGCAGATCAACACTCCCACACAACTTGGTGTCGTCTGCAAACTTACTGAGAGTGCACTCGATCCCTTCGTCCAGATCATTGATAAAGATGTTAAACAGAACTGGCCCCAACACAGAGCCCTGGGGAACACCGCTTGTGACCGGCCGCCAACCGGAGTAAACTCCATTCACCACCACTCTCTGGGCCCGGCCGTCCAGCCAGTTCTTTACCCAGCGAAGAGTACACCCGTCCAAGCCATGAGCAGCCAGTTTCTCCAGGAGAATGCCGTGGGAAACCGTGTCAAAGGCTTTACTGAAGTCTAGATAGACAACATCCACAGACTTCCCCTCATCCACTAGGCGGGTCACCTTATCATAGAAGGAGATCAGGTTGGTCAAGCAGGACCTGCCTTTCCTGAACCCATGCTGGCTGGGCCTGATCCCCTGGTTATTCTCTACATGCCGTGTGATAGCACTCAGGATGATCTGCTCCATCAGCTTCCCCGGCACCGAGGTCAGGCTGACAGGCCTGTAGTTCCCCGGGTCCTCCTTCCGGCCCTTCTTGAAGATGGGTGTCACATTCGCTAATCTCCAGTCAGCAGGGACTTCCCCAGTTAGCCAGGACTGCTGGTAAATGATGGAAAGGGGCTTGGTGAGCACATCTGCCAGCTCCTTCAACACTCTCGGGTGGATCTCATCAGGCCCCATAGACTTGTGAGTGTCTAAATGGTGCAGCAGGTCACTCACCATTTCCCCCTGGATAATGGGGGCTCCAGTCTGGTCCCCATCCCTATCTTCCAACTCCAGGGGCTGGGTACCCATAGAACATTCGGCCCTGCTAATAAAGACTGAGGCAAAGAAGGCATTAAGTACCTCAGCCTTTTCCTCATCCTTGGTCATTCAATACAACGAGGTTTTCCCTTTTTCTCTTTTAACACATATATTCCAATCTGATGTTTAGAATCCACTAAACCACCTTTCTTCCTAATATCCCAATCGCGCCTTAACGAAAAAAGCATATCCACAGAAGGCATTTCATCCCATTTTTCAGTTCCCCGACAACACAACATTAATTCCGATATAGTGTTATGTTTCAAGGATCCATTCTCAGGCCATTTCTCACCATCTTCCCATGGATATTGTGCCCACCGTTGATTACAATATCGTTTGAGCCGATTTTTAGTCATGGCATCTCCCCCAAATTTCTTGCAATGCTTCAGGATGCATCCTAGAGGAGAGCAAAGGGCTGCCTCCTGGGAAGCAGCAGCACCCATACCGGTACCGAAAAACCCAGTATTTCCACACAAACCAGAACGAGGGACGTCTCCCTTCGTTACTCAGAACAGGACAGCGTGGAGAAACAAACAGAACTACGCTACTGCCACCTGTCTTTCCTGGTGCGTCTTATGCAGAGCCCAGAACAGAACAGAGGCCGCCTGCTTCCCGAGACGTCTTGCCCCTACCCCCTTTTCTCCTAGCCCCAAAAAATACCTCTTGTCAGGAACGTTGCACCGTTTTGGCACTTACCGCCCGACCGCAGGGGAGGAGCTGAAGGAGTCCCCAGGCAACAGGTCGGTGCGCGCTGGAGTCCGCTCAGGCCTCTTCTCCCTGTCGGATGCGGCAAGACGAGGCGGGCGAGGCTGTCAGCTCGGTCCCATCTGGGGTGTCAAAACTGTTATCCCACAAGCGTGAGGTCGTTTACCCGGTGTGCGGGACGCCAATATACACACAGGGCAGAGGTATTTTTATGGCATGTCTGCGCAGAGACGGGCGCTAGGCGGTAGCTCCACAGAGCTAGCACAAAGTTCGCTCATACAAGTACAGCATTGATACAGTCTAGCTATGCATATGCATAAGTAATTACACAAAGCAGTTTTCTATTGGTCTACATTTCTCTTATTTCAACTTCAAGCTACAGCGCGACTTTAACATGCTGCGCACGCTCAGAGGCGAGGGCTCTCTGCTTGGGCTGGTGTCTCCAGCTCGAGGGCTGTGACTTGTAGGATTATAAGGAGGATAGTTTGCGGGAGGGTGCTTCTTATCACACTCCTACTAGTTGTTTCGGATGGTTCCCAAAACATTTCCATTAGCTTACCTGGTTCTTCAGGATGTGCTTCTCTCCCAAGGACAGTAAGTCTTGTTTAGACGTTCCACTTCCCAGCCTCAATCCTCCTTATCAGTTTGACGTAAGCCCTGACCTTCCACCAGCTCCTGGTAGACGACACCGTCAGACTACAACACGACCGTTCTTTTATGCCCGTCAGTGGCTTCAGAATTAGGAACAGAAAGAACAGGACAAGCTAAACACCCACACAAGCCTCATATCCCTAAGAAATGATTCAAAAAACCCAAACGACCCCCATTTGAGATTGCGTTGGCTTAGGGACTGCCTCCTTCAAGTGCCAGAGCGGACCGGTGGAATCAGGCACAGAATTCAGCTGCCTACCAGGAGACAGCCCTTGTCCTCGCAAGGCAAATTTTTCAAAACATCGTGCTATTTTCCCATGTTATCAACTACAGCGGGCTTGCCCTACCAGCACGAGTTGAGGACATCTTCCTGTGGGTTCATTTGACACTACAGTCAGTTTTGAGCAGGTACAAGCAACCAAGCGCGAGATAGAAAGTCAGCTAAGATACCGGCTGCCGTACAAATTGTGTTCAA
Source organism: Mycteria americana (assembly GCF_035582795.1). NCBI lineage: Eukaryota > Metazoa > Chordata > Aves > Ciconiiformes > Ciconiidae > Mycteria > Mycteria americana. The sequence goes on along the minus strand of NC_134380.1, from coordinate 14,777,390 downwards.
GATCGTGCCTGCGGGAATGGCACAAAGCCCACGATGACTGAACAACTATGTCGGAGGCCCTACGGCAAACAGCGCCGACGTTTCGTGAAGCTCTCTTCCTGTCAAGAAAAGGACCTTTTATGCAGTATCTCTACTGGAATTCAGGCTGCTTCCTACACATTCTGGCAAGTTAGCTTTCACAGAAACCCCGAGAACTTCCAACACCAAGCAACATTTGTAATTCTTGCTCTCTACCTACGGGGAATTTCAGCCAATCAGAACACCACTTAAAGCAAAATTCTGGGTCTGTTTCACGCCAATCAAATAGCTAAGCCATGGACAGGGGTCTGTAGAAAGACGACGACTTTCAAAGATAAAGATAAGGAGAGTACTCACTTTTCTGAAATGTCTTCCAGTCGTTCCATTGATTTAGCAGCCCAACCCAGCCGTCGAAATTCTGGTGCAACAGAGAGAGCAGCAGCACGTCCACGCCACTCTCCCCTAGCCACAGAGCCTTCCGCTTTGCCCATTCCTGCCAACAGCCAGAGCATCGGCGCCGTAGCACCTTGGCAATAACGCACCTCCCATAGCTACGCACCTTCACAAAAGAACCGAGCAGGGTGTAAACAAACATTGCAATGCTTGCGGTAAAGGCTCAAACAGGGATGCCTATGTTATCACTCTGAGATTCAACAACCACTAAAAATGTCATTTTGCTGCAGTATTACAGGAGTTCATTGACTAGTGTCAAAAACATTTTGTTGAAAATTCATTGTTTGAAGCAGGACTTCCCAATGCAAATGTTAAGTAATTCTCGTGAGCCTTTAACTGAGCGGAATGCAGGATCTGACTAAAATAATGGCGGATACAGCAGGGCCAGCCCCATCCTCAGCCCTTTTTAAACCCTGGGCCCAGCCCCATCCTCACCTCATGGGTCACAGCTGGAGCCCACGCCATGGGGAACAGGGGGCCAATTACCCCAAGCCTCACAAGCCAGACACAGCCAGCAACCTGGCACAGGCATGGGCACACACCACCACCAAGCTGGTGCTGCCACGGGCAGATGCTGCCGCCAAGCTGGCACCGGCCTGGCAGACTTTAGTTTACAACCCAAAGCCGAGGTTGGCCTCTAAACAAGAGAACACGTGAAAGCATCCTTACAGGATGCCAGTCCACTGGTGTCCATGATAGCGCTCATAGACAACTAATAGACAGCTCCCCTGTCCGGGACCACGTTTTGCATGTCCCAGGCCCTCCCCGCACCCATGCTGAAAATCAAACAGAACAATTAAGGACTCTGCTTCATCGCCTCAGCCTCCAAAAGAAGCTTCCTTCCTCTGCTAACGCTCGACACAGATATCCCCATGCTGTTCCCTGAATGCAGGCTGGCCTTGGGTGCCTGTACTGCCAAAGGAAGAGAAAAACATCATGCTCTTGTCACGTGCTCCATCATCCTCTTGTTCGTCAAGAAAACAGAAGAAAGCTACCATCCCCATTGCTACATAGGAGAAATTGGTGCGGGGGACGGCTGAGCCCATCCCCAGAAATGGAACACTCTGCTATGACCCTGCTTTGCCTTTTGGCGACAGCGCCCGCCATCGGTGTGCCCCAAGCAGGCGAGGTCCCGTTCAGGCTGGCATCCGCCACAAAGAGGAGAGGTCCCCTGCGGGCTGAACAGAGTCAACTGAACAGAGTCTTCAGAAGAACTTAGCCGTGCATTCAGTTTACAAGTAAATCCCACCCAAGCAACGGGAGGGGGCATTCTGGCCTCTAAAGGAATTCAGGAGTTAATTTAGTGTTTCCAATGGAACATTCCATAGGTTGTAAAAACAGCCTTAAAGTCTTCTTCCCTCTTGCACCAACAACGCTTCTTTTACTTCTACTTAAGGGTCCCCTACAACTACTTACTACAGCATGTGTGGCTCCACTATCAATGAAAAATACAAAAATCTCCTATTTCCTTCCCCAGCTTGACTGGAACCAGAGGATCGTCTGGGGAAATTTTAAGAGATTCCTCCGGCCCCCTTCAGTCCAACCCAATCTCCGGCATGACTCCAACGGCTTCTTCTGTCTCTCTTTCCCCATTACTCAGACGGCATGGACAATTTTTTTCCAACGGCCCTCTTGCTTACAATTTGCACGCCGATTCATTCCCAGGGGAATGTCATAACCATTTCTACTATTATTTCTACAGCCCCTTCCTCACCCACAAAATTCACCTCCAGTATTTTCTCTCCCTTTTTCCTGGTCTTCCCTCAAGGCAGCCAACAAAGAAGCTTGCAGCGTTACTCGTCCCCGCTTCTCCTTCTCTTCTATTTCCTCCCGATTATTACGTACCTTAGATGCCATTGAGAAGAACTGTGAGATTGTCATGCCATCCTCGCCCCCTACCTTTTGTCATCTCTTTCTTATATCTGCTGCTGCTGCTTGACCAATAAACAGCGTGTTAAATAACTTTGAATTGCTATCACCTTACGGATCCAGATCTGTCCATTTTCGAGCTACTTCACACAATCTCTCAGAGAAGGCTGACGGGGTTTCCTTATGCCCCTGCCTTACTTCAGATAGTTTACATAAATTCTTAGGCTTTTGCACTCCGTGTTGAATCCCGTACAAAATTCACTTCTGATATTCCTTTACCCTCTCTAATCCCTCACACTTGTGTGTCTGGATCCCACTCCGGATCCTCTTTCGGGAGGTACATATTGGTATTAGGCACCCCCCCGCCTTGTTGGATCAGTCCCTCTCTAGCCTTCTCTAAAATTGTTCTCCTCTCCTCAGTGGGAAACAAATATTCTAGGAGAGCCTGTACATCTCCCCGGTTAGGACTAGGAGTCGTGATTAACAGTACTATACATTCCTTCTGGATTGTTTCCATAGGATCCGACTGCCCGTTTGCAGTTTAATAAATCACAAGCAGTAAAAGGGACGTGTACGGATACCGGTGCTCCTTCAGGCCCTGCAGCCTGTCTGAGGGGAGCTCAAACTATCGGTTTCTCTCCCCTTGTTCTTTTAGAGATAGCACTCACAACTCCATCACCACTTGAGCTATCAGATTTGGGCTGTTTGGGGGGAGCTACCGACAGCTGAATATCCTCTTCCGAATTTTCCCATTCAATACAACGAGGTTTTCCCTTTTTCTCTTTTAACACATATATTCCAATCTGATGTTTAGAATCCACTAAACCACCTTTCTTCCTAATATCCCAATCGCGCCTTAACGAAAAAAGCATATCCACAGAAGGCATTTCATCCCATTTTTCAGTTCCCCGACAACACAACATTAATTCCGATATAGTGTTATGTTTCAAGGATCCATTCTCAGGCCATTTCTCACCATCTTCCCATGGATATTGTGCCCACCGTTGATTACAATATCGTTTGAGCCGATTTTTAGTCATGGCATCTCCCCCAAATTTCTTGCAATGCTTCAGGATGCATCCTAGAGGAGAGCAAAGGGCTGCCTCCTGGGAAGCAGCAGCACCCATACCGGTACCGAAAAACCCAGTATTTCCACACAAACCAGAACGAGGGACGTCTCCCTTCGTTACTCAGAACAGGACAGCGTGGAGAAACAAACAGAACTACGCTACTGCCACCTGTCTTTCCTGGTGCGTCTTATGCAGAGCCCAGAACAGAACAGAGGCCGCCTGCTTCCCGAGACGTCTTGCCCCTACCCCCTTTTCTCCTAGCCCCAAAAAATACCTCTTGTCAGGAACGTTGCACCGTTTTGGCACTTACCGCCCGACCGCAGGGGAGGAGCTGAAGGAGTCCCCAGGCAACAGGTCGGTGCGCGCTGGAGTCCGCTCAGGCCTCTTCTCCCTGTCGGATGCGGCAAGACGAGGCGGGCGAGGCTGTCAGCTCGGTCCCATCTGGGGTGTCAAAACTGTTATCCCACAAGCGTGAGGTCGTTTACCCGGTGTGCGGGACGCCAATATACACACAGGGCAGAGGTATTTTTATGGCATGTCTGCGCAGAGACGGGCGCTAGGCGGTAGCTCCACAGAGCTAGCACAAAGTTCGCTCATACAAGTACAGCATTGATACAGTCTAGCTATGCATATGCATAAGTAATTACACAAAGCAGTTTTCTATTGGTCTACATTTCTCTTATTTCAACTTCAAGCTACAGCGCGACTTTAACATGCTGCGCACGCTCAGAGGCGAGGGCTCTCTGCTTGGGCTGGTGTCTCCAGCTCGAGGGCTGTGACTTGTAGGATTATAAGGAGGATAGTTTGCGGGAGGGTGCTTCTTATCACACTCCTACTAGTTGTTTCGGATGGTTCCCAAAACATTTCCATTAGCTTACCTGGTTCTTCAGGATGTGCTTCTCTCCCAAGGACAGTAAGTCTTGTTTAGACGTTCCACTTCCCAGCCTCAATCCTCCTTATCAGTTTGACGTAAGCCCTGACCTTCCACCAGCTCCTGGTAGACGACACCGTCAGACTACAACACGACCGTTCTTTTATGCCCGTCAGTGGCTTCAGAATTAGGAACAGAAAGAACAGGACAAGCTAAACACCCACACAAGCCTCATATCCCTAAGAAATGATTCAAAAAACCCAAACGACCCCCATTTGAGATTGCGTTGGCTTAGGGACTGCCTCCTTCAAGTGCCAGAGCGGACCGGTGGAATCAGGCACAGAATTCAGCTGCCTACCAGGAGACAGCCCTTGTCCTCGCAAGGCAAATTTTTCAAAACATCGTGCTATTTTCCCATGTTATCAACTACAGCGGGCTTGCCCTACCAGCACGAGTTGAGGACATCTTCCTGTGGGTTCATTTGACACTACAGTCAGTTTTGAGCAGGTACAAGCAACCAAGCGCGAGATAGAAAGTCAGCTAAGATACCGGCTGCCGTACAAATTGTGTTCAAGATCGTGCCTGCGGGAATGGCACAAAGCCCACGATGACTGAACAACTATGTCGGAGGCCCTACGGCAAACAGCGCCGACATTTCGTGAAGCTCTCTTCCTGTCAAGAAAAGGACCTTTTATGCAGTATCTCTACTGGAATTCAGGCTGCTTCCTACACATTCTGGCAAGTTAGCTTTCACAGAAACCCCGAGAACTTCCAACACCAAGCAACATTTGTAATTCTTGCTCTCTACCTACGGGGAATTTCAGCCAATCAGAACACCACTTAAAGCAAAATTCTGGGTCTGTTTCACGCCAATCAAATAGCTAAGCCATGGACAGGGGTCTGTAGAAAGACGACGACTTTCAAAGATAAAGATAAGGAGAGTACTCACTTTTCTGAAATGTCTTCCAGTCGTTCCATTGATTTAGCAGCCCAACCCAGCCGTCGAAATTCTGGTGCAACAGAGAGAGCAGCAGCACGTCCACGCCACTCTCCCCTAGCCACAGAGCCTTCCGCTTTGCCCATTCCTGCCAACAGCCAGAGCATCGGCGCCGTAGCACCTTGGCAATAACGCACCTCCCATAGCTACGCACCTTCACAAAAGAACCGAGCAGGGTGTAAACAAACATTGCAATGCTTGCGGTAAAGGCTCAAACAGGGATGCCTATGTTATCACTCTGAGATTCAACAACCACTAAAAATGTCATTTTGCTGCAGTATTACAGGAGTTCATTGACTAGTGTCAAAAACATTTTGTTGAAAATTCATTGTTTGAAGCAGGACTTCCCAATGCAAATGTTAAGTAATTCTCGTGAGCCTTTAACTGAGCGGAATGCAGGATCTGACTAAAATAATGGCGGATACAGCAGGGCCAGCCCCATCCTCAGCCCTTTTTAAACCCTGGGCCCAGCCCCATCCTCACCTCATGGGTCACAGCTGGAGCCCACGCCATGGGGAACAGGGGGCCAATTACCCCAAGCCTCACAAGCCAGACACAGCCAGCAACCTGGCACAGGCATGGGCACACACCACCACCAAGCTGGTGCTGCCACGGGCAGATGCTGCCGCCAAGCTGGCACCGGCCTGGCAGACTTTAGTTTACAACCCAAAGCCGAGGTTGGCCTCTAAACAAGAGAACACGTGAAAGCATCCTTACAGGATGCCAGTCCACTGGTGTCCATGATAGCGCTCATAGACAACTAATAGACAGCTCCCCTGTCCGGGACCACGTTTTGCATGTCCCAGGCCCTCCCCGCACCCATGCTGAAAATCAAACAGAACAATTAAGGACTCTGCTTCATCGCCTCAGCCTCCAAAAGAAGCTTCCTTCCTCTGCTAACGCTCGACACAGATATCCCCATGCTGTTCCCTGAATGCAGGCTGGCCTTGGGTGCCTGTACTGCCAAAGGAAGAGAAAAACATCATGCTCTTGTCACGTGCTCCATCATCCTCTTGTTCGTCAAGAAAACAGAAGAAAGCTACCATCCCCATTGCTACATAGGAGAAATTGGTGCGGGGGACGGCTGAGCCCATCCCCAGAAATGGAACACTCTGCTATGACCCTGCTTTGCCTTTTGGCGACAGCGCCCGCCATCGGTGTGCCCCAAGCAGGCGAGGTCCCGTTCAGGCTGGCATCCGCCACAAAGAGGAGAGGTCCCCTGCGGGCTGAACAGAGTCAACTGAACAGAGTCTTCAGAAGAACTTAGCCGTGCATTCAGTTTACAAGTAAATCCCACCCAAGCAACGGGAGGGGGCATTCTGGCCTCTAAAGGAATTCAGGAGTTAATTTAGTGTTTCCAATGGAACATTCCATAGGTTGTAAAAACAGCCTTAAAGTCTTCTTCCCTCTTGCACCAACAACGCTTCTTTTACTTCTACTTAAGGGTCCCCTACAACTACTTACTACAGCATGTGTGGCTCCACTATCAATGAAAAATACAAAAATCTCCTATTTCCTTCCCCAGCTTGACTGGAACCAGAGGATCGTCTGGGGAAATTTTAAGAGATTCCTCCGGCCCCCTTCAGTCCAACCCAATCTCCGGCATGACTCCAACGGCTTCTTCTGTCTCTCTTTCCCCATTACTCAGACGGCATGGACAATTTTTTTCCAACGGCCCTCTTGCTTACAATTTGCACGCCGATTCATTCCCAGGGGAATGTCATAACCATTTCTACTATTATTTCTACAGCCCCTTCCTCACCCACAAAATTCACCTCCAGTATTTTCTCTCCCTTTTTCCTGGTCTTCCCTCAAGGCAGCCAACAAAGAAGCTTGCAGCGTTACTCGTCCCCGCTTCTCCTTCTCTTCTATTTCCTCCCGATTATTACGTACCTTAGATGCCATTGAGAAGAACTGTGAGATTGTCATGCCATCCTCGCCCCCTACCTTTTGTCATCTCTTTCTTATATCTGCTGCTGCTGCTTGACCAATAAACAGCGTGTTAAATAACTTTGAATTGCTATCACCTTACGGATCCAGATCTGTCCGTTTTCGAGCTACTTCACACAATCTCTCAGAGAAGGCTGACGGGGTTTCCTTATGCCCCTGCCTTACTTCAGATAGTTTACATAAATTCTTAGGCTTTTGCACTCCGTGTTGAATCCCGTACAAAATTCACTTCTGATATTCCTTTACCCTCTCTAATCCCTCACACTTGTGTGTTTGGATCCCACTCCGGATCCTCTTTCGGGAGGTACATATTGGTATTAGGCACCCCACCCCGCCTTGTTGGATCAGTCCCTCTCTAGCCTTCTCTAAAATTGTTCTCCTCTCCTCAGCGGTAAACAAATATTCTAGGAGAGCCTGTACATCTCCCCGGTTAGGACTAGGAGTCGTGATTAACAGTACTATACATTCCTTCTGGATTGTTTCCATAGGATCCCACTGCCCGTTTGCAGTTTAATAAATCACAAGCAGTAAAAGGGACATGTATGGATACCGGTGCTCCTTCAGGCCCTGCAGCCTGTCTGAGGGGAGCTCAAACTATCGTTTTCTCTCCCCTTGTTCTTTTAGAGATAGCACTCACAACTCCATCACCACTTGAGCTATCAGATTTGGGCTGTTTGGGGGGAGCTACCGACAGCTGAATATCCTCTTCCGAATTTTCCCATTCACAGAATCACAGAATCACAGAATCATATAGGTTGGAAAAGACCTTTAAGATCATCGAGTCCAACCATAAACCTAACACTGCCAAAAACCACCACTACACCATGTCTCTAAGTACCTCATCCAAACGTCCTTTAAATACCTCCAGGGATGGCGACTCAACCACTTCCCTGGGCAGTCTGTTCCAATGCTTGATAACCCTCTCGGTGAAGAAAAATTTCCTAATATCCAGTCTAAACCTCCCCTGGCGCAACTTGAGGCCATTTCCTCTTGTCCTATCACTTGTTACCTGGGAGAAGAGACCGACCCCCACCTCTCTACAACCTCCTTTCAGGTAGTTGTAGAGAGCAATGAGGTCTCCCCTCAGCCTCCTTTTCTCCAGGCTAAACAGTCCCAGCTCCCTCAGCCGCTCCTCATAAGACTTCTGCTCCAGACCCTTCACCAGCTTCGTTGCCCTTCTCTGTACGCGCTCCAGTACCTCAATATCCCTCTTGTAGTGGGGGGCCCAAAACTGAACACAGTATTCGAGGTGCGGCCTCACCAGTGCCGAGTACAGGGGCACAATCACTTCCCTAGTCCTGCTGGCCACGCTATTTTTGATACAGGCCAGGATGCCATTGGCCTTCTTGGCCGCCTGGGCACACTGCTGGCTCATATTCAGGCGGCTGTCAACCAACACCCCCAGGTCCTTCTCTGCCAGGCAGCTTTCCAGCCACTCTTCCCCAAGCCTGTAGCGTTGCATGGGGTTGCTGTGGCCCAAGTGCAGGACCTTGCACTTGGCCTTGTTAAACCTCATACAATTCACCCCAGCCCATGGATCCAGCCTGTCCAGGTCCCTCTGCAGAGCCTGCCTACCCTCCAGCAGATCAACACTCCCACACAACTTGGTGTCGTCTGCAAACTTACTGAGAGTGCACTCGATCCCTTCGTCCAGATCATTGATAAAGATGTTAAACAGAACTGGCCCCAACACAGAGCCCTGGGGAACACCGCTTGTGACCGGCCGCCAACCGGAGTAAACTCCATTCACCACCACTCTCTGGGCCCGGCCGTCCAGCCAGTTCTTTACCCAGCGAAGAGTACACCCGTCCAAGCCATGAGCAGCCAGTTTCTCCAGGAGAATGCCGTGGGAAACCGTGTCAAAGGCTTTACTGAAGTCTAGATAGACAACATCCACAGACTTCCCCTCATCCACTAGGCGGGTCACCTTATCATAGAAGGAGATCAGGTTGGTCAAGCAGGACCTGCCTTTCCTGAACCCATGCTGGCTGGGCCTGATCCCCTGGTTATTCTCTACATGCCGTGTGATAGCACTCAGGATGATCTGCTCCATCAGCTTCCCCGGCACCGAGGTCAGGCTGACAGGCCTGTAGTTCCCCGGGTCCTCCTTCCGGCCCTTCTTGAAGATGGGTGTCACATTCGCTAATCTCCAGTCAGCAGGGACTTCCCCAGTTAGCCAGGACTGCTGGTAAATGATGGAAAGGGGCTTGGTGAGCACATCTGCCAGCTCCTTCAACACTCTCGGGTGGATCTCATCAGGCCCCATAGACTTGTGAGTGTCTAAATGGTGCAGCAGGTCACTCACCATTTCCCCCTGGATAATGGGGGCTCCAGTCTGGTCCCCATCCCTATCTTCCAACTCCAGGGGCTGGGTACCCATAGAACATTCGGCCCTGCTAATAAAGACTGAGGCAAAGAAGGCATTAAGTACCTCAGCCTTTTCCTCATCCTTGGTCATTCAATACAACGAGGTTTTCCCTTTTTCTCTTTTAACACATATATTCCAATCTGATGTTTAGAATCCACTAAACCACCTTTCTTCCTAATATCCCAATCGCGCCTTAACGAAAAAAGCATATCCACAGAAGGCATTTCATCCCATTTTTCAGTTCCCCGACAACACAACATTAATTCCGATATAGTGTTATGTTTCAAGGATCCATTCTCAGGCCATTTCTCACCATCTTCCCATGGATATTGTGCCCACCGTTGATTACAATATCGTTTGAGCCGATTTTTAGTCATGGCATCTCCCCCAAATTTCTTGCAATGCTTCAGGATGCATCCTAGAGGAGAGCAAAGGGCTGCCTCCTGGGAAGCAGCAGCACCCATACCGGTACCGAAAAACCCAGTATTTCCACACAAACCAGAACGAGGGACGTCTCCCTTCGTTACTCAGAACAGGACAGCGTGGAGAAACAAACAGAACTACGCTACTGCCACCTGTCTTTCCTGGTGCGTCTTATGCAGAGCCCAGAACAGAACAGAGGCCGCCTGCTTCCCGAGACGTCTTGCCCCTACCCCCTTTTCTCCTAGCCCCAAAAAATACCTCTTGTCAGGAACGTTGCACCGTTTTGGCACTTACCGCCCGACCGCAGGGGAGGAGCTGAAGGAGTCCCCAGGCAACAGGTCGGTGCGCGCTGGAGTCCGCTCAGGCCTCTTCTCCCTGTCGGATGCGGCAAGACGAGGCGGGCGAGGCTGTCAGCTCGGTCCCATCTGGGGTGTCAAAACTGTTATCCCACAAGCGTGAGGTCGTTTACCCGGTGTGCGGGACGCCAATATACACACAGGGCAGAGGTATTTTTATGGCATGTCTGCGCAGAGACGGGCGCTAGGCGGTAGCTCCACAGAGCTAGCACAAAGTTCGCTCATACAAGTACAGCATTGATACAGTCTAGCTATGCATATGCATAAGTAATTACACAAAGCAGTTTTCTATTGGTCTACATTTCTCTTATTTCAACTTCAAGCTACAGCGCGACTTTAACATGCTGCGCACGCTCAGAGGCGAGGGCTCTCTGCTTGGGCTGGTGTCTCCAGCTCGAGGGCTGTGACTTGTAGGATTATAAGGAGGATAGTTTGCGGGAGGGTGCTTCTTATCACACTCCTACTAGTTGTTTCGGATGGTTCCCAAAACATTTCCATTAGCTTACCTGGTTCTTCAGGATGTGCTTCTCTCCCAAGGACAGTAAGTCTTGTTTAGACGTTCCACTTCCCAGCCTCAATCCTCCTTATCAGTTTGACGTAAGCCCTGACCTTCCACCAGCTCCTGGTAGACGACACCGTCAGACTACAACACGACCGTTCTTTTATGCCCGTCAGTGGCTTCAGAATTAGGAACAGAAAGAACAGGACAAGCTAAACACCCACACAAGCCTCATATCCCTAAGAAATGATTCAAAAAACCCAAACGACCCCCATTTGAGATTGCGTTGGCTTAGGGACTGCCTCCTTCAAGTGCCAGAGCGGACCGGTGGAATCAGGCACAGAATTCAGCTGCCTACCAGGAGACAGCCCTTGTCCTCGCAAGGCAAATTTTTCAAAACATCGTGCTATTTTCCCATGTTATCAACTACAGCGGGCTTGCCCTACCAGCACGAGTTGAGGACATTTTCCTGTGGGTTCATTTGACACTACAGTCAGTTTTGAGCAGGTACAAGCAACCAAGCGCGAGATAGAAAGTCAGCTAAGATACCGGCTGCCGTACAAATTGTGTTCAAGATCGTGCCTGCGGGAATGGCACAAAGCCCACGATGACTGAACAACTATGTCGGAGGCCCTACGGCAAACAGCGCCGACGTTTCGTGAAGCTCTCTTCCTGTCAAGAAAAGGACCTTTTATGCAGTATCTCTACTGGAATTCAGGCTGCTTCCTACACATTCTGGCAAGTTAGCTTTCACAGAAACCCCGAGAACTTCCAACACCAAGCAACATTTGTAATTCTTGCTCTCTACCTACGGGGAATTTCAGCCAATCAGAACACCACTTAAAGCAAAATTCTGGGTCTGTTTCACGCCAATCAAATAGCTAAGCCATGGACAGGGGTCTGTAGAAAGACGACGACTTTCAAAGATAAAGATAAGGAGAGTACTCACTTTTCTGAAATGTCTTCCAGTCGTTCCATTGATTTAGCAGCCCAACCCAGCCGTCGAAATTCTGGTGCAACAGAGAGAGCAGCAGCACGTCCACGCCACTCTCCCCTAGCCACAGAGCCTTCCGCTTTGCCCATTCCTGCCAACAGCCAGAGCATCGGCGCCGTAGCACCTTGGCAATAACGCACCTCCCATAGCTACGCACCTTCACAAAAGAACCGAGCAGGGTGTAAACAAACATTGCAATGCTTGCGGTAAAGGCTCAAACAGGGATGCCTATGTTATCACTCTGAGATTCAACAACCACTAAAAATGTCATTTTGCTGCAGTATTACAGGAGTTCATTGACTAGTGTCAAAAACATTTTGTTGAAAATTCATTGTTTGAAGCAGGACTTCCCAATGCAAATGTTAAGTAATTCTCGTGAGCCTTTAACTGAGCGGAATGCAGGATCTGACTAAAATAATGGCGGATACAGCAGGGCCAGCCCCATCCTCAGCCCTTTTTAAACCCTGGGCCCAGCCCCATCCTCACCTCATGGGTCACAGCTGGAGCCCACGCCATGGGGAACAGGGGGCCAATTACCCCAAGCCTCACAAGCCAGACACAGCCAGCAACCTGGCACAGGCATGGGCACACACCACCACCAAGCTGGTGCTGCCACGGGCAGATGCTGCCGCCAAGCTGGCACCGGCCTGGCAGACTTTAGTTTACAACCCAAAGCCGAGGTTGGCCTCTAAACAAGAGAACACGTGAAAGCATCCTTACAGGATGCCAGTCCACTGGTGTCCATGATAGCGCTCATAGACAACTAATAGACAGCTCCCCTGTCCGGGACCACGTTTTGCATGTCCCAGGCCCTCCCCGCACCCATGCTGAAAATCAAACAGAACAATTAAGGACTCTGCTTCATCGCCTCAGCCTCCAAAAGAAGCTTCCTTCCTCTGCTAACGCTCGACACAGATATCCCCATGCTGTTCCCTGAATGCAGGCTGGCCTTGGGTGCCTGTACTGCCAAAGGAAGAGAAAAACATCATGCTCTTGTCACGTGCTCCATCATCCTCTTGTTCGTCAAGAAAACAGAAGAAAGCTACCATCCCCATTGCTACATAGGAGAAATTGGTGCGGGGGACGGCTGAGCCCATCCCCAGAAATGGAACACTCTGCTATGACCCTGCTTTGCCTTTTGGCGACAGCGCCCGCCATCGGTGTGCCCCAAGCAGGCGAGGTCCCGTTCAGGCTGGCATCCGCCACAAAGAGGAGAGGTCCCCTGCGGGCTGAACAGAGTCAACTGAACAGAGTCTTCAGAAGAACTTAGCCGTGCATTCAGTTTACAAGTAAATCCCACCCAAGCAACGGGAGGGGGCATTCTGGCCTCTAAAGGAATTCAGGAGTTAATTTAGTGTTTCCAATGGAACATTCCATAGGTTGTAAAAACAGCCTTAAAGTCTTCTTCCCTCTTGCACCAACAACGCTTCTTTTACTTCTACTTAAGGGTCCCCTACAACTACTTACTACAGCATGTGTGGCTCCACTATCAATGAAAAATACAAAAATCTCCTATTTCCTTCCCCAGCTTGACTGGAACCAGAGGATCGTCTGGGGAAATTTTAAGAGATTCCTCCGGCCCCCTTCAGTCCAACCCAATCTCCGGCATGACTCCAACGGCTTCTTCTGTCTCTCTTTCCCCATTACTCAGACGGCATGGACAATTTTTTTCCAACGGCCCTCTTGCTTACAATTTGCACGCCGATTCATTCCCAGGGGAATGTCATAACCATTTCTACTATTATTTCTACAGCCCCTTCCTCACCCACAAAATTCACCTCCAGTATTTTCTCTCCCTTTTTCCTGGTCTTCCCTCAAGGCAGCCAACAAAGAAGCTTGCAGCGTTACTCGTCCCCGCTTCTCCTTCTCTTCTATTTCCTCCCGATTATTACGTACCTTAGATGCCATTGAGAAGAACTGTGAGATTGTCATGCCATCCTCGCCCCCTACCTTTTGTCATCTCTTTCTTATATCTGCTGCTGCTGCTTGACCAATAAACAGCGTGTTAAATAACTTTGAATTGCTATCACCTTACGGATCCAGATCTGTCCATTTTCGAGCTACTTCACACAATCTCTCAGAGAAGGCTGACGGGGTTTCCTTATGCCCCTGCCTTACTTCAGATAGTTTACATAAATTCTTAGGCTTTTGCACTCCGTGTTGAATCCCGTACAAAATTCACTTCTGATATTCCTTTACCCTCTCTAATCCCTCACACTTGTGTGTCTGGATCCCACTCCGGATCCTCTTTCGGGAGGTACATATTGGTATTAGGCACCCCCCCGCCTTGTTGGATCAGTCCCTCTCTAGCCTTCTCTAAAATTGTTCTCCTCTCCTCAGTGGGAAACAAATATTCTAGGAGAGCCTGTACATCTCCCCGGTTAGGACTAGGAGTCGTGATTAACAGTACTATACATTCCTTCTGGATTGTTTCCATAGGATCCCACTGCCCGTTTGCAGTTTAATAAATCACAAGCAGTAAAAGGGACGTGTACGGATACCGGTGCTCCTTCAGGCCCTACAGCCTGTCTGAGGGGAGCTCAAACTATCGGTTTCTCTCCCCTTGTTCTTTTAGAGATAGCACTCACAACTCCATCACCACTTGAGCTATCAGATTTGGGCTGTTTGGGGGGAGCTACCGACAGCTGAATATCCTCTTCCGAATTTTCCCATTCAATACAACGAGGTTTTCCCTTTTTCTCTTTTAACACATATATTCCAATCTGATGTTTAGAATCCACTAAACCACCTTTCTTCCTAATATCCCAATCGCGCCTTAACGAAAAAAGCATATCCACAGAAGGCATTTCATCCCATTTTTCAGTTCCCCGACAACACAACATTAATTCCGATATAGTGTTATGTTTCAAGGATCCATTCTCAGGCCATTTCTCACCATCTTCCCATGGATATTGTGCCCACCGTTGATTACAATATCGTTTGAGCCGATTTTTAGTCATGGCATCTCCCCCAAATTTCTTGCAATGCTTCAGGATGCATCCTAGAGGAGAGCAAAGGGCTGCCTCCTGGGAAGCAGCAGCACCCATACCGGTACCGAAAAACCCAGTATTTCCACACAAACCAGAACGAGGGACGTCTCCCTTCGTTACTCAGAACAGGACAGCGTGGAGAAACAAACAGAACTACGCTACTGCCACCTGTCTTTCCTGGTGCGTCTTATGCAGAGCCCAGAACAGAACAGAGGCCGCCTGCTTCCCGAGACGTCTTGCCCCTACCCCCTTTTCTCCTAGCCCCAAAAAATACCTCTTGTCAGGAACGTTGCACCGTTTTGGCACTTACCGCCCGACCGCAGGGGAGGAGCTGAAGGAGTCCCCAGGCAACAGGTCGGTGCGCGCTGGAGTCCGCTCAGGCCTCTTCTCCCTGTCGGATGCGGCAAGACGAGGCGGGCGAGGCTGTCAGCTCGGTCCCATCTGGGGTGTCAAAACTGTTATCCCACAAGCGTGAGGTCGTTTACCCGGTGTGCGGGACGCCAATATACACACAGGGCAGAGGTATTTTTATGGCATGTCTGCGCAGAGACGGGCGCTAGGCGGTAGCTCCACAGAGCTAGCACAAAGTTCGCTCATACAAGTACAGCATTGATACAGTCTAGCTATGCATATGCATAAGTAATTACACAAAGCAGTTTTCTATTGGTCTACATTTCTCTTATTTCAACTTCAAGCTACAGCGCGACTTTAACATGCTGCGCACGCTCAGAGGCGAGGGCTCTCTGCTTGGGCTGGTGTCTCCAGCTCGAGGGCTGTGACTTGTAGGATTATAAGGAGGATAGTTTGCGGGAGGGTGCTTCTTATCACACTCCTACTAGTTGTTTCGGATGGTTCCCAAAACATTTCCATTAGCTTACCTGGTTCTTCAGGATGTGCTTCTCTCCCAAGGACAGTAAGTCTTGTTTAGACGTTCCACTTCCCAGCCTCAATCCTCCTTATCAGTTTGACGTAAGCCCTGACCTTCCACCAGCTCCTGGTAGACGACACCGTCAGACTACAACACGACCGTTCTTTTATGCCCGTCAGTGGCTTCAGAATTAGGAACAGAAAGAACAGGACAAGCTAAACACCCACACAAGCCTCATATCCCTAAGAAATGATTCAAAAAACCCAAACGACCCCCATTTGAGATTGCGTTGGCTTAGGGACTGCCTCCTTCAAGTGCCAGAGCGGACCGGTGGAATCAGGCACAGAATTCAGCTGCCTACCAGGAGACAGCCCTTGTCCTCGCAAGGCAAATTTTTCAAAACATCGTGCTATTTTCCCATGTTATCAACTACAGCGGGCTTGCCCTACCAGCACGAGTTGAGGACATCTTCCTGTGGGTTCATTTGACACTACAGTCAGTTTTGAGCAGGTACAAGCAACCAAGCGCGAGATAGAAAGTCAGCTAAGATACCGGCTGCCGTACAAATTGTGTTCAAGATCGTGCCTGCGGGAATGGCACAAAGCCCACGATGACTGAACAACTATGTCGGAGGCCCTACGGCAAACAGCGCCGACGTTTCGTGAAGCTCTCTTCCTGTCAAGAAAAGGACCTTTTATGCAGTATCTCTACTGGAATTCAGGCTGCTTCCTACACATTCTGGCAAGTTAGCTTTCACAGAAACCCCGAGAACTTCCAACACCAAGCAACATTTGTAATTCTTGCTCTCTACCTACGGGGAATTTCAGCCAATCAGAACACCACTTAAAGCAAAATTCTGGGTCTGTTTCACGCCAATCAAATAGCTAAGCCATGGACAGGGGTCTGTAGAAAGACGACGACTTTCAAAGATAAAGATAAGGAGAGTACTCACTTTTCTGAAATGTCTTCCAGTCGTTCCATTGATTTAGCAGCCCAACCCAGCCGTCGAAATTCTGGTGCAACAGAGAGAGCAGCAGCACGTCCACGCCACTCTCCCCTAGCCACAGAGCCTTCCGCTTTGCCCATTCCTGCCAACAGCCAGAGCATCGGCGCCGTAGCACCTTGGCAATAACGCACCTCCCATAGCTACGCACCTTCACAAAAGAACCGAGCAGGGTGTAAACAAACATTGCAATGCTTGCGGTAAAGGCTCAAACAGGGATGCCTATGTTATCACTCTGAGATTCAACAACCACTAAAAATGTCATTTTGCTGCAGTATTACAGGAGTTCATTGACTAGTGTCAAAAACATTTTGTTGAAAATTCATTGTTTGAAGCAGGACTTCCCAATGCAAATGTTAAGTAATTCTCGTGAGCCTTTAACTGAGCGGAATGCAGGATCTGACTAAAATAATGGCGGATACAGCAGGGCCAGCCCCATCCTCAGCCCTTTTTAAACCCTGGGCCCAGCCCCATCCTCACCTCATGGGTCACAGCTGGAGCCCACGCCATGGGGAACAGGGGGCCAATTACCCCAAGCCTCACAAGCCAGACACAGCCAGCAACCTGGCACAGGCATGGGCACACACCACCACCAAGCTGGTGCTGCCACGGGCAGATGCTGCCGCCAAGCTGGCACCGGCCTGGCAGACTTTAGTTTACAACCCAAAGCCGAGGTTGGCCTCTAAACAAGAGAACACGTGAAAGCATCCTTACAGGATGCCAGTCCACTGGTGTCCATGATAGCGCTCATAGACAACTAATAGACAGCTCCCCTGTCCGGGACCACGTTTTGCATGTCCCAGGCCCTCCCCGCACCCATGCTGAAAATCAAACAGAACAATTAAGGACTCTGCTTCATCGCCTCAGCCTCCAAAAGAAGCTTCCTTCCTCTGCTAACGCTCGACACAGATATCCCCATGCTGTTCCCTGAATGCAGGCTGGCCTTGGGTGCCTGTACTGCCAAAGGAAGAGAAAAACATCATGCTCTTGTCACGTGCTCCATCATCCTCTTGTTCGTCAAGAAAACAGAAGAAAGCTACCATCCCCATTGCTACATAGGAGAAATTGGTGCGGGGGACGGCTGAGCCCATCCCCAGAAATGGAACACTCTGCTATGACCCTGCTTTGCCTTTTGGCGACAGCGCCCGCCATCGGTGTGCCCCAAGCAGGCGAGGTCCCGTTCAGGCTGGCATCCGCCACAAAGAGGAGAGGTCCCCTGCGGGCTGAACAGAGTCAACTGAACAGAGTCTTCAGAAGAACTTAGCCGTGCATTCAGTTTACAAGTAAATCCCACCCAAGCAACGGGAGGGGGCATTCTGGCCTCTAAAGGAATTCAGGAGTTAATTTAGTGTTTCCAATGGAACATTCCATAGGTTGTAAAAACAGCCTTAAAGTCTTCTTCCCTCTTGCACCAACAACGCTTCTTTTACTTCTACTTAAGGGTCCCCTACAACTACTTACTACAGCATGTGTGGCTCCACTATCAATGAAAAATACAAAAATCTCCTATTTCCTTCCCCAGCTTGACTGGAACCAGAGGATCGTCTGGGGAAATTTTAAGAGATTCCTCCGGCCCCCTTCAGTCCAACCCAATCTCCGGCATGACTCCAACGGCTTCTTCTGTCTCTCTTTCCCCATTACTCAGACGGCATGGACAATTTTTTTCCAACGGCCCTCTTGCTTACAATTTGCACGCCGATTCATTCCCAGGGGAATGTCATAACCATTTCTACTATTATTTCTACAGCCCCTTCCTCACCCACAAAATTCACCTCCAGTATTTTCTCTCCCTTTTTCCTGGTCTTCCCTCAAGGCAGCCAACAAAGAAGCTTGCAGCGTTACTCGTCCCCGCTTCTCCTTCTCTTCTATTTCCTCCCGATTATTACGTACCTTAGATGCCATTGAGAAGAACTGTGAGATTGTCATGCCATCCTCGCCCCCTACCTTTTGTCATCTCTTTCTTATATCTGCTGCTGCTGCTTGACCAATAAACAGCGTGTTAAATAACTTTGAATTGCTATCACCTTACGGATCCAGATCTGTCCGTTTTCGAGCTACTTCACACAATCTCTCAGAGAAGGCTGACGGGGTTTCCTTATGCCCCTGCCTTACTTCAGATAGTTTACATAAATTCTTAGGCTTTTGCACTCCGTGTTGAATCCCGTACAAAATTCACTTCTGATATTCCTTTACCCTCTCTAATCCCTCACACTTGTGTGTTTGGATCCCACTCCGGATCCTCTTTCGGGAGGTACATATTGGTATTAGGCACCCCACCCCGCCTTGTTGGATCAGTCCCTCTCTAGCCTTCTCTAAAATTGTTCTCCTCTCCTCAGCGGTAAACAAATATTCTAGGAGAGCCTGTACATCTCCCCGGTTAGGACTAGGAGTCGTGATTAACAGTACTATACATTCCTTCTGGATTGTTTCCATAGGATCCCACTGCCCGTTTGCAGTTTAATAAATCACAAGCAGTAAAAGGGACATGTATGGATACCGGTGCTCCTTCAGGCCCTGCAGCCTGTCTGAGGGGAGCTCAAACTATCGTTTTCTCTCCCCTTGTTCTTTTAGAGATAGCACTCACAACTCCATCACCACTTGAGCTATCAGATTTGGGCTGTTTGGGGGGAGCTACCGACAGCTGAATATCCTCTTCCGAATTTTCCCATTCACAGAATCACAGAATCACAGAATCATATAGGTTGGAAAAGACCTTTAAGATCATCGAGTCCAACCATAAACCTAACACTGCCAAAAACCACCACTACACCATGTCTCTAAGTACCTCATCCAAACGTCCTTTAAATACCTCCAGGGATGGCGACTCAACCACTTCCCTGGGCAGTCTGTTCCAATGCTTGATAACCCTCTCGGTGAAGAAAAATTTCCTAATATCCAGTCTAAACCTCCCCTGGCGCAACTTGAGGCCATTTCCTCTTGTCCTATCACTTGTTACCTGGGAGAAGAGACCGACCCCCACCTCTCTACAACCTCCTTTCAGGTAGTTGTAGAGAGCAATGAGGTCTCCCCTCAGCCTCCTTTTCTCCAGGCTAAACAGTCCCAGCTCCCTCAGCCGCTCCTCATAAGACTTCTGCTCCAGACCCTTCACCAGCTTCGTTGCCCTTCTCTGTACGCGCTCCAGTACCTCAATATCCCTCTTGTAGTGGGGGGCCCAAAACTGAACACAGTATTCGAGGTGCGGCCTCACCAGTGCCGAGTACAGGGGCACAATCACTTCCCTAGTCCTGCTGGCCACGCTATTTTTGATACAGGCCAGGATGCCATTGGCCTTCTTGGCCGCCTGGGCACACTGCTGGCTCATATTCAGGCGGCTGTCAACCAACACCCCCAGGTCCTTCTCTGCCAGGCAGCTTTCCAGCCACTCTTCCCCAAGCCTGTAGCGTTGCATGGGGTTGCTGTGGCCCAAGTGCAGGACCTTGCACTTGGCCTTGTTAAACCTCATACAATTCACCCCAGCCCATGGATCCAGCCTGTCCAGGTCCCTCTGCAGAGCCTGCCTACCCTCCAGCAGATCAACACTCCCACACAACTTGGTGTCGTCTGCAAACTTACTGAGAGTGCACTCGATCCCTTCGTCCAGATCATTGATAAAGATGTTAAACAGAACTGGCCCCAACACAGAGCCCTGGGGAACACCGCTTGTGACCGGCCGCCAACCGGAGTAAACTCCATTCACCACCACTCTCTGGGCCCGGCCGTCCAGCCAGTTCTTTACCCAGCGAAGAGTACACCCGTCCAAGCCATGAGCAGCCAGTTTCTCCAGGAGAATGCCGTGGGAAACCGTGTCAAAGGCTTTACTGAAGTCTAGATAGACAACATCCACAGACTTCCCCTCATCCACTAGGCGGGTCACCTTATCATAGAAGGAGATCAGGTTGGTCAAGCAGGACCTGCCTTTCCTGAACCCATGCTGGCTGGGCCTGATCCCCTGGTTATTCTCTACATGCCGTGTGATAGCACTCAGGATGATCTGCTCCATCAGCTTCCCCGGCACCGAGGTCAGGCTGACAGGCCTGTAGTTCCCCGGGTCCTCCTTCCGGCCCTTCTTGAAGATGGGTGTCACATTCGCTAATCTCCAGTCAGCAGGGACTTCCCCAGTTAGCCAGGACTGCTGGTAAATGATGGAAAGGGGCTTGGTGAGCACATCTGCCAGCTCCTTCAACACTCTCGGGTGGATCTCATCAGGCCCCATAGACTTGTGAGTGTCTAAATGGTGCAGCAGGTCACTCACCATTTCCCCCTGGATAATGGGGGCTCCAGTCTGGTCCCCATCCCTATCTTCCAACTCCAGGGGCTGGGTACCCATAGAACATTCGGCCCTGCTAATAAAGACTGAGGCAAAGAAGGCATTAAGTACCTCAGCCTTTTCCTCATCCTTGGTCATTCAATACAACGAGGTTTTCCCTTTTTCTCTTTTAACACATATATTCCAATCTGATGTTTAGAATCCACTAAACCACCTTTCTTCCTAATATCCCAATCGCGCCTTAACGAAAAAAGCATATCCACAGAAGGCATTTCATCCCATTTTTCAGTTCCCCGACAACACAACATTAATTCCGATATAGTGTTATGTTTCAAGGATCCATTCTCAGGCCATTTCTCACCATCTTCCCATGGATATTGTGCCCACCGTTGATTACAATATCGTTTGAGCCGATTTTTAGTCATGGCATCTCCCCCAAATTTCTTGCAATGCTTCAGGATGCATCCTAGAGGAGAGCAAAGGGCTGCCTCCTGGGAAGCAGCAGCACCCATACCGGTACCGAAAAACCCAGTATTTCCACACAAACCAGAACGAGGGACGTCTCCCTTCGTTACTCAGAACAGGACAGCGTGGAGAAACAAACAGAACTACGCTACTGCCACCTGTCTTTCCTGGTGCGTCTTATGCAGAGCCCAGAACAGAACAGAGGCCGCCTGCTTCCCGAGACGTCTTGCCCCTACCCCCTTTTCTCCTAGCCCCAAAAAATACCTCTTGTCAGGAACGTTGCACCGTTTTGGCACTTACCGCCCGACCGCAGGGGAGGAGCTGAAGGAGTCCCCAGGCAACAGGTCGGTGCGCGCTGGAGTCCGCTCAGGCCTCTTCTCCCTGTCGGATGCGGCAAGACGAGGCGGGCGAGGCTGTCAGCTCGGTCCCATCTGGGGTGTCAAAACTGTTATCCCACAAGCGTGAGGTCGTTTACCCGGTGTGCGGGACGCCAATATACACACAGGGCAGAGGTATTTTTATGGCATGTCTGCGCAGAGACGGGCGCTAGGCGGTAGCTCCACAGAGCTAGCACAAAGTTCGCTCGTACAAGTACAGCATTGATACAGTCTAGCTATGCATATGCATAAGTAATTACACAAAGCAGTTTTCTATTGGTCTACATTTCTCTTATTTCAACTTCAAGCTACAGCGCGACTTTAACATGCTGCGCACGCTCAGAGGCGAGGGCTCTCTGCTTGGGCTGGTGTCTCCAGCTCGAGGGCTGTGACTTGTAGGATTATAAGGAGGATAGTTTGCGGGAGGGTGCTTCTTATCACACTCCTACTAGTTGTTTCGGATGGTTCCCAAAACATTTCCATTAGCTTACCTGGTTCTTCAGGATGTGCTTCTCTCCCAAGGACAGTAAGTCTTGTTTAGACGTTCCACTTCCCAGCCTCAATCCTCCTTATCAGTTTGACGTAAGCCCTGACCTTCCACCAGCTCCTGGTAGACGACACCGTCAGACTACAACACGACCGTTCTTTTATGCCCGTCAGTGGCTTCAGAATTAGGAACAGAAAGAACAGGACAAGCTAAACACCCACACAAGCCTCATATCCCTAAGAAATGATTCAAAAAACCCAAACGACCCCCATTTGAGATTGCGTTGGCTTAGGGACTGCCTCCTTCAAGTGCCAGAGCGGACCGGTGGAATCAGGCACAGAATTCAGCTGCCTACCAGGAGACAGCCCTTGTCCTCGCAAGGCAAATTTTTCAAAACATCGTGCTATTTTCCCATGTTATCAACTACAGCGGGCTTGCCCTACCAGCACGAGTTGAGGACATTTTCCTGTGGGTTCATTTGACACTACAGTCAGTTTTGAGCAGGTACAAGCAACCAAGCGCGAGATAGAAAGTCAGCTAAGATACCGGCTGCCGTACAAATTGTGTTCAAGATCGTGCCTGCGGGAATGGCACAAAGCCCACGATGACTGAACAACTATGTCGGAGGCCCTACGGCAAACAGCGCCGACGTTTCGTGAAGCTCTCTTCCTGTCAAGAAAAGGACCTTTTATGCAGTATCTCTACTGGAATTCAGGCTGCTTCCTACACATTCTGGCAAGTTAGCTTTCACAGAAACCCCGAGAACTTCCAACACCAAGCAACATTTGTAATTCTTGCTCTCTACCTACGGGGAATTTCAGCCAATCAGAACACCACTTAAAGCAAAATTCTGGGTCTGTTTCACGCCAATCAAATAGCTAAGCCATGGACAGGGGTCTGTAGAAAGACGACGACTTTCAAAGATAAAGATAAGGAGAGTACTCACTTTTCTGAAATGTCTTCCAGTCGTTCCATTGATTTAGCAGCCCAACCCAGCCGTCGAAATTCTGGTGCAACAGAGAGAGCAGCAGCACGTCCACGCCACTCTCCCCTAGCCACAGAGCCTTCCGCTTTGCCCATTCCTGCCAACAGCCAGAGCATCGGCGCCGTAGCACCTTGGCAATAACGCACCTCCCATAGCTACGCACCTTCACAAAAGAACCGAGCAGGGTGTAAACAAACATTGCAATGCTTGCGGTAAAGGCTCAAACAGGGATGCCTATGTTATCACTCTGAGATTCAACAACCACTAAAAATGTCATTTTGCTGCAGTATTACAGGAGTTCATTGACTAGTGTCAAAAACATTTTGTTGAAAATTCATTGTTTGAAGCAGGACTTCCCAATGCAAATGTTAAGTAATTCTCGTGAGCCTTTAACTGAGCGGAATGCAGGATCTGACTAAAATAATGGCGGATACAGCAGGGCCAGCCCCATCCTCAGCCCTTTTTAAACCCTGGGCCCAGCCCCATCCTCACCTCATGGGTCACAGCTGGAGCCCACGCCATGGGGAACAGGGGGCCAATTACCCCAAGCCTCACAAGCCAGACACAGCCAGCAACCTGGCACAGGCATGGGCACACACCACCACCAAGCTGGTGCTGCCACGGGCAGATGCTGCCGCCAAGCTGGCACCGGCCTGGCAGACTTTAGTTTACAACCCAAAGCCGAGGTTGGCCTCTAAACAAGAGAACACGTGAAAGCATCCTTACAGGATGCCAGTCCACTGGTGTCCATGATAGCGCTCATAGACAACTAATAGACAGCTCCCCTGTCCGGGACCACGTTTTGCATGTCCCAGGCCCTCCCCGCACCCATGCTGAAAATCAAACAGAACAATTAAGGACTCTGCTTCATCGCCTCAGCCTCCAAAAGAAGCTTCCTTCCTCTGCTAACGCTCGACACAGATATCCCCATGCTGTTCCCTGAATGCAGGCTGGCCTTGGGTGCCTGTACTGCCAAAGGAAGAGAAAAACATCATGCTCTTGTCACGTGCTCCATCATCCTCTTGTTCGTCAAGAAAACAGAAGAAAGCTACCATCCCCATTGCTACATAGGAGAAATTGGTGCGGGGGACGGCTGAGCCCATCCCCAGAAATGGAACACTCTGCTATGACCCTGCTTTGCCTTTTGGCGACAGCGCCCGCCATCGGTGTGCCCCAAGCAGGCGAGGTCCCGTTCAGGCTGGCATCCGCCACAAAGAGGAGAGGTCCCCTGCGGGCTGAACAGAGTCAACTGAACAGAGTCTTCAGAAGAACTTAGCCGTGCATTCAGTTTACAAGTAAATCCCACCCAAGCAACGGGAGGGGGCATTCTGGCCTCTAAAGGAATTCAGGAGTTAATTTAGTGTTTCCAATGGAACATTCCATAGGTTGTAAAAACAGCCTTAAAGTCTTCTTCCCTCTTGCACCAACAACGCTTCTTTTACTTCTACTTAAGGGTCCCCTACAACTACTTACTACAGCATGTGTGGCTCCACTATCAATGAAAAATACAAAAATCTCCTATTTCCTTCCCCAGCTTGACTGGAACCAGAGGATCGTCTGGGGAAATTTTAAGAGATTCCTCCGGCCCCCTTCAGTCCAACCCAATCTCCGGCATGACTCCAACGGCTTCTTCTGTCTCTCTTTCCCCATTACTCAGACGGCATGGACAATTTTTTTCCAACGGCCCTCTTGCTTACAATTTGCACGCCGATTCATTCCCAGGGGAATGTCATAACCATTTCTACTATTATTTCTACAGCCCCTTCCTCACCCACAAAATTCACCTCCAGTATTTTCTCTCCCTTTTTCCTGGTCTTCCCTCAAGGCAGCCAACAAAGAAGCTTGCAGCGTTACTCGTCCCCGCTTCTCCTTCTCTTCTATTTCCTCCCGATTATTACGTACCTTAGATGCCATTGAGAAGAACTGTGAGATTGTCATGCCATCCTCGCCCCCTACCTTTTGTCATCTCTTTCTTATATCTGCTGCTGCTGCTTGACCAATAAACAGCGTGTTAAATAACTTTGAATTGCTATCACCTTACGGATCCAGATCTGTCCATTTTCGAGCTACTTCACACAATCTCTCAGAGAAGGCTGACGGGGTTTCCTTATGCCCCTGCCTTACTTCAGATAGTTTACATAAATTCTTAGGCTTTTGCACTCCGTGTTGAATCCCGTACAAAATTCACTTCTGATATTCCTTTACCCTCTCTAATCCCTCACACTTGTGTGTCTGGATCCCACTCCGGATCCTCTTTCGGGAGGTACATATTGGTATTAGGCACCCCCCCGCCTTGTTGGATCAGTCCCTCTCTAGCCTTCTCTAAAATTGTTCTCCTCTCCTCAGTGGGAAACAAATATTCTAGGAGAGCCTGTACATCTCCCCGGTTAGGACTAGGAGTCGTGATTAACAGTACTATACATTCCTTCTGGATTGTTTCCATAGGATCCCACTGCCCGTTTGCAGTTTAATAAATCACAAGCAGTAAAAGGGACGTGTACGGATACCGGTGCTCCTTCAGGCCCTACAGCCTGTCTGAGGGGAGCTCAAACTATCGGTTTCTCTCCCCTTGTTCTTTTAGAGATAGCACTCACAACTCCATCACCACTTGAGCTATCAGATTTGGGCTGTTTGGGGGGAGCTACCGACAGCTGAATATCCTCTTCCGAATTTTCCCATTCAATACAACGAGGTTTTCCCTTTTTCTCTTTTAACACATATATTCCAATCTGATGTTTAGAATCCACTAAACCACCTTTCTTCCTAATATCCCAATCGCGCCTTAACGAAAAAAGCATATCCACAGAAGGCATTTCATCCCATTTTTCAGTTCCCCGACAACACAACATTAATTCCGATATAGTGTTATGTTTCAAGGATCCATTCTCAGGCCATTTCTCACCATCTTCCCATGGATATTGTGCCCACCGTTGATTACAATATCGTTTGAGCCGATTTTTAGTCATGGCATCTCCCCCAAATTTCTTGCAATGCTTCAGGATGCATCCTAGAGGAGAGCAAAGGGCTGCCTCCTGGGAAGCAGCAGCACCCATACCGGTACCGAAAAACCCAGTATTTCCACACAAACCAGAACGAGGGACGTCTCCCTTCGTTACTCAGAACAGGACAGCGTGGAGAAACAAACAGAACTACGCTACTGCCACCTGTCTTTCCTGGTGCGTCTTATGCAGAGCCCAGAACAGAACAGAGGCCGCCTGCTTCCCGAGACGTCTTGCCCCTACCCCCTTTTCTCCTAGCCCCAAAAAATACCTCTTGTCAGGAACGTTGCACCGTTTTGGCACTTACCGCCCGACCGCAGGGGAGGAGCTGAAGGAGTCCCCAGGCAACAGGTCGGTGCGCGCTGGAGTCCGCTCAGGCCTCTTCTCCCTGTCGGATGCGGCAAGACGAGGCGGGCGAGGCTGTCAGCTCGGTCCCATCTGGGGTGTCAAAACTGTTATCCCACAAGCGTGAGGTCGTTTACCCGGTGTGCGGGACGCCAATATACACACAGGGCAGAGGTATTTTTATGGCATGTCTGCGCAGAGACGGGCGCTAGGCGGTAGCTCCACAGAGCTAGCACAAAGTTCGCTCGTACAAGTACAGCATTGATACAGTCTAGCTATGCATATGCATAAGTAATTACACAAAGCAGTTTTCTATTGGTCTACATTTCTCTTATTTCAACTTCAAGCTACAGCGCGACTTTAACATGCTGCGCACGCTCAGAGGCGAGGGCTCTCTGCTTGGGCTGGTGTCTCCAGCTCGAGGGCTGTGACTTGTAGGATTATAAGGAGGATAGTTTGCGGGAGGGTGCTTCTTATCACACTCCTACTAGTTGTTTCGGATGGTTCCCAAAACATTTCCATTAGCTTACCTGGTTCTTCAGGATGTGCTTCTCTCCCAAGGACAGTAAGTCTTGTTTAGACGTTCCACTTCCCAGCCTCAATCCTCCTTATCAGTTTGACGTAAGCCCTGACCTTCCACCAGCTCCTGGTAGACGACACCGTCAGACTACAACACGACCGTTCTTTTATGCCCGTCAGTGGCTTCAGAATTAGGAACAGAAAGAACAGGACAAGCTAAACACCCACACAAGCCTCATATCCCTAAGAAATGATTCAAAAAACCCAAACGACCCCCATTTGAGATTGCGTTGGCTTAGGGACTGCCTCCTTCAAGTGCCAGAGCGGACCGGTGGAATCAGGCACAGAATTCAGCTGCCTACCAGGAGACAGCCCTTGTCCTCGCAAGGCAAATTTTTCAAAACATCGTGCTATTTTCCCATGTTATCAACTACAGCGGGCTTGCCCTACCAGCACGAGTTGAGGACATCTTCCTGTGGGTTCATTTGACACTACAGTCAGTTTTGAGCAGGTACAAGCAACCAAGCGCGAGATAGAAAGTCAGCTAAGATACCGGCTGCCGTACAAATTGTGTTCAAGATCGTGCCTGCGGGAATGGCACAAAGCCCACGATGACTGAACAACTATGTCGGAGGCCCTACGGCAAACAGCGCCGACGTTTCGTGAAGCTCTCTTCCTGTCAAGAAAAGGACCTTTTATGCAGTATCTCTACTGGAATTCAGGCTGCTTCCTACACATTCTGGCAAGTTAGCTTTCACAGAAACCCCGAGAACTTCCAACACCAAGCAACATTTGTAATTCTTGCTCTCTACCTACGGGGAATTTCAGCCAATCAGAACACCACTTAAAGCAAAATTCTGGGTCTGTTTCACGCCAATCAAATAGCTAAGCCATGGACAGGGGTCTGTAGAAAGACGACGACTTTCAAAGATAAAGATAAGGAGAGTACTCACTTTTCTGAAATGTCTTCCAGTCGTTCCATTGATTTAGCAGCCCAACCCAGCCGTCGAAATTCTGGTGCAACAGAGAGAGCAGCAGCACGTCCACGCCACTCTCCCCTAGCCACAGAGCCTTCCGCTTTGCCCATTCCTGCCAACAGCCAGAGCATCGGCGCCGTAGCACCTTGGCAATAACGCACCTCCCATAGCTACGCACCTTCACAAAAGAACCGAGCAGGGTGTAAACAAACATTGCAATGCTTGCGGTAAAGGCTCAAACAGGGATGCCTATGTTATCACTCTGAGATTCAACAACCACTAAAAATGTCATTTTGCTGCAGTATTACAGGAGTTCATTGACTAGTGTCAAAAACATTTTGTTGAAAATTCATTGTTTGAAGCAGGACTTCCCAATGCAAATGTTAAGTAATTCTCGTGAGCCTTTAACTGAGCGGAATGCAGGATCTGACTAAAATAATGGCGGATACAGCAGGGCCAGCCCCATCCTCAGCCCTTTTTAAACCCTGGGCCCAGCCCCATCCTCACCTCATGGGTCACAGCTGGAGCCCACGCCATGGGGAACAGGGGGCCAATTACCCCAAGCCTCACAAGCCAGACACAGCCAGCAACCTGGCACAGGCATGGGCACACACCACCACCAAGCTGGTGCTGCCACGGGCAGATGCTGCCGCCAAGCTGGCACCGGCCTGGCAGACTTTAGTTTACAACCCAAAGCCGAGGTTGGCCTCTAAACAAGAGAACACGTGAAAGCATCCTTACAGGATGCCAGTCCACTGGTGTCCATGATAGCGCTCATAGACAACTAATAGACAGCTCCCCTGTCCGGGACCACGTTTTGCATGTCCCAGGCCCTCCCCGCACCCATGCTGAAAATCAAACAGAACAATTAAGGACTCTGCTTCATCGCCTCAGCCTCCAAAAGAAGCTTCCTTCCTCTGCTAACGCTCGACACAGATATCCCCATGCTGTTCCCTGAATGCAGGCTGGCCTTGGGTGCCTGTACTGCCAAAGGAAGAGAAAAACATCATGCTCTTGTCACGTGCTCCATCATCCTCTTGTTCGTCAAGAAAACAGAAGAAAGCTACCATCCCCATTGCTACATAGGAGAAATTGGTGCGGGGGACGGCTGAGCCCATCCCCAGAAATGGAACACTCTGCTATGACCCTGCTTTGCCTTTTGGCGACAGCGCCCGCCATCGGTGTGCCCCAAGCAGGCGAGGTCCCGTTCAGGCTGGCATCCGCCACAAAGAGGAGAGGTCCCCTGCGGGCTGAACAGAGTCAACTGAACAGAGTCTTCAGAAGAACTTAGCCGTGCATTCAGTTTACAAGTAAATCCCACCCAAGCAACGGGAGGGGGCATTCTGGCCTCTAAAGGAATTCAGGAGTTAATTTAGTGTTTCCAATGGAACATTCCATAGGTTGTAAAAACAGCCTTAAAGTCTTCTTCCCTCTTGCACCAACAACGCTTCTTTTACTTCTACTTAAGGGTCCCCTACAACTACTTACTACAGCATGTGTGGCTCCACTATCAATGAAAAATACAAAAATCTCCTATTTCCTTCCCCAGCTTGACTGGAACCAGAGGATCGTCTGGGGAAATTTTAAGAGATTCCTCCGGCCCCCTTCAGTCCAACCCAATCTCCGGCATGACTCCAACGGCTTCTTCTGTCTCTCTTTCCCCATTACTCAGACGGCATGGACAATTTTTTTCCAACGGCCCTCTTGCTTACAATTTGCACGCCGATTCATTCCCAGGGGAATGTCATAACCATTTCTACTATTATTTCTACAGCCCCTTCCTCACCCACAAAATTCACCTCCAGTATTTTCTCTCCCTTTTTCCTGGTCTTCCCTCAAGGCAGCCAACAAAGAAGCTTGCAGCGTTACTCGTCCCCGCTTCTCCTTCTCTTCTATTTCCTCCCGATTATTACGTACCTTAGATGCCATTGAGAAGAACTGTGAGATTGTCATGCCATCCTCGCCCCCTACCTTTTGTCATCTCTTTCTTATATCTGCTGCTGCTGCTTGACCAATAAACAGCGTGTTAAATAACTTTGAATTGCTATCACCTTACGGATCCAGATCTGTCCATTTTCGAGCTACTTCACACAATCTCTCAGAGAAGGCTGACGGGGTTTCCTTATGCCCCTGCCTTACTTCAGATAGTTTACATAAATTCTTAGGCTTTTGCACTCCGTGTTGAATCCCGTACAAAATTCACTTCTGATATTCCTTTACCCTCTCTAATCCCTCACACTTGTGTGTCTGGATCCCACTCCGGATCCTCTTTCGGGAGGTACATATTGGTATTAGGCACCCCCCCGCCTTGTTGGATCAGTCCCTCTCTAGCCTTCTCTAAAATTGTTCTCCTCTCCTCAGTGGGAAACAAATATTCTAGGAGAGCCTGTACATCTCCCCGGTTAGGACTAGGAGTCGTGATTAACAGTACTATACATTCCTTCTGGATTGTTTCCATAGGATCCCACTGCCCGTTTGCAGTTTAATAAATCACAAGCAGTAAAAGGGACGTGTACGGATACCGGTGCTCCTTCAGGCCCTACAGCCTGTCTGAGGGGAGCTCAAACTATCGGTTTCTCTCCCCTTGTTCTTTTAGAGATAGCACTCACAACTCCATCACCACTTGAGCTATCAGATTTGGGCTGTTTGGGGGGAGCTACCGACAGCTGAATATCCTCTTCCGAATTTTCCCATTCAATACAACGAGGTTTTCCCTTTTTCTCTTTTAACACATATATTCCAATCTGATGTTTAGAATCCACTAAACCACCTTTCTTCCTAATATCCCAATCGCGCCTTAACGAAAAAAGCATATCCACAGAAGGCATTTCATCCCATTTTTCAGTTCCCCGACAACACAACATTAATTCCGATATAGTGTTATGTTTCAAGGATCCATTCTCAGGCCATTTCTCACCATCTTCCCATGGATATTGTGCCCACCGTTGATTACAATATCGTTTGAGCCGATTTTTAGTCATGGCATCTCCCCCAAATTTCTTGCAATGCTTCAGGATGCATCCTAGAGGAGAGCAAAGGGCTGCCTCCTGGGAAGCAGCAGCACCCATACCGGTACCGAAAAACCCAGTATTTCCACACAAACCAGAACGAGGGACGTCTCCCTTCGTTACTCAGAACAGGACAGCGTGGAGAAACAAACAGAACTACGCTACTGCCACCTGTCTTTCCTGGTGCGTCTTATGCAGAGCCCAGAACAGAACAGAGGCCGCCTGCTTCCCGAGACGTCTTGCCCCTACCCCCTTTTCTCCTAGCCCCAAAAAATACCTCTTGTCAGGAACGTTGCACCGTTTTGGCACTTACCGCCCGACCGCAGGGGAGGAGCTGAAGGAGTCCCCAGGCAACAGGTCGGTGCGCGCTGGAGTCCGCTCAGGCCTCTTCTCCCTGTCGGATGCGGCAAGACGAGGCGGGCGAGGCTGTCAGCTCGGTCCCATCTGGGGTGTCAAAACTGTTATCCCACAAGCGTGAGGTCGTTTACCCGGTGTGCGGGACGCCAATATACACACAGGGCAGAGGTATTTTTATGGCATGTCTGCGCAGAGACGGGCGCTAGGCGGTAGCTCCACAGAGCTAGCACAAAGTTCGCTCATACAAGTACAGCATTGATACAGTCTAGCTATGCATATGCATAAGTAATTACACAAAGCAGTTTTCTATTGGTCTACATTTCTCTTATTTCAACTTCAAGCTACAGCGCGACTTTAACATGCTGCGCACGCTCAGAGGCGAGGGCTCTCTGCTTGGGCTGGTGTCTCCAGCTCGAGGGCTGTGACTTGTAGGATTATAAGGAGGATAGTTTGCGGGAGGGTGCTTCTTATCACACTCCTACTAGTTGTTTCGGATGGTTCCCAAAACATTTCCATTAGCTTACCTGGTTCTTCAGGATGTGCTTCTCTCCCAAGGACAGTAAGTCTTGTTTAGACGTTCCACTTCCCAGCCTCAATCCTCCTTATCAGTTTGACGTAAGCCCTGACCTTCCACCAGCTCCTGGTAGACGACACCGTCAGACTACAACACGACCGTTCTTTTATGCCCGTCAGTGGCTTCAGAATTAGGAACAGAAAGAACAGGACAAGCTAAACACCCACACAAGCCTCATATCCCTAAGAAATGATTCAAAAAACCCAAACGACCCCCATTTGAGATTGCGTTGGCTTAGGGACTGCCTCCTTCAAGTGCCAGAGCGGACCGGTGGAATCAGGCACAGAATTCAGCTGCCTACCAGGAGACAGCCCTTGTCCTCGCAAGGCAAATTTTTCAAAACATCGTGCTATTTTCCCATGTTATCAACTACAGCGGGCTTGCCCTACCAGCACGAGTTGAGGACATCTTCCTGTGGGTTCATTTGACACTACAGTCAGTTTTGAGCAGGTACAAGCAACCAAGCGCGAGATAGAAAGTCAGCTAAGATACCGGCTGCCGTACAAATTGTGTTCAAGATCGTGCCTGCGGGAATGGCACAAAGCCCACGATGACTGAACAACTATGTCGGAGGCCCTACGGCAAACAGCGCCGACGTTTCGTGAAGCTCTCTTCCTGTCAAGAAAAGGACCTTTTATGCAGTATCTCTACTGGAATTCAGGCTGCTTCCTACACATTCTGGCAAGTTAGCTTTCACAGAAACCCCGAGAACTTCCAACACCAAGCAACATTTGTAATTCTTGCTCTCTACCTACGGGGAATTTCAGCCAATCAGAACACCACTTAAAGCAAAATTCTGGGTCTGTTTCACGCCAATCAAATAGCTAAGCCATGGACAGGGGTCTGTAGAAAGACGACGACTTTCAAAGATAAAGATAAGGAGAGTACTCACTTTTCTGAAATGTCTTCCAGTCGTTCCATTGATTTAGCAGCCCAACCCAGCCGTCGAAATTCTGGTGCAACAGAGAGAGCAGCAGCACGTCCACGCCACTCTCCCCTAGCCACAGAGCCTTCCGCTTTGCCCATTCCTGCCAACAGCCAGAGCATCGGCGCCGTAGCACCTTGGCAATAACGCACCTCCCATAGCTACGCACCTTCACAAAAGAACCGAGCAGGGTGTAAACAAACATTGCAATGCTTGCGGTAAAGGCTCAAACAGGGATGCCTATGTTATCACTCTGAGATTCAACAACCACTAAAAATGTCATTTTGCTGCAGTATTACAGGAGTTCATTGACTAGTGTCAAAAACATTTTGTTGAAAATTCATTGTTTGAAGCAGGACTTCCCAATGCAAATGTTAAGTAATTCTCGTGAGCCTTTAACTGAGCGGAATGCAGGATCTGACTAAAATAATGGCGGATACAGCAGGGCCAGCCCCATCCTCAGCCCTTTTTAAACCCTGGGCCCAGCCCCATCCTCACCTCATGGGTCACAGCTGGAGCCCACGCCATGGGGAACAGGGGGCCAATTACCCCAAGCCTCACAAGCCAGACACAGCCAGCAACCTGGCACAGGCATGGGCACACACCACCACCAAGCTGGTGCTGCCACGGGCAGATGCTGCCGCCAAGCTGGCACCGGCCTGGCAGACTTTAGTTTACAACCCAAAGCCGAGGTTGGCCTCTAAACAAGAGAACACGTGAAAGCATCCTTACAGGATGCCAGTCCACTGGTGTCCATGATAGCGCTCATAGACAACTAATAGACAGCTCCCCTGTCCGGGACCACGTTTTGCATGTCCCAGGCCCTCCCCGCACCCATGCTGAAAATCAAACAGAACAATTAAGGACTCTGCTTCATCGCCTCAGCCTCCAAAAGAAGCTTCCTTCCTCTGCTAACGCTCGACACAGATATCCCCATGCTGTTCCCTGAATGCAGGCTGGCCTTGGGTGCCTGTACTGCCAAAGGAAGAGAAAAACATCATGCTCTTGTCACGTGCTCCATCATCCTCTTGTTCGTCAAGAAAACAGAAGAAAGCTACCATCCCCATTGCTACATAGGAGAAATTGGTGCGGGGGACGGCTGAGCCCATCCCCAGAAATGGAACACTCTGCTATGACCCTGCTTTGCCTTTTGGCGACAGCGCCCGCCATCGGTGTGCCCCAAGCAGGCGAGGTCCCGTTCAGGCTGGCATCCGCCACAAAGAGGAGAGGTCCCCTGCGGGCTGAACAGAGTCAACTGAACAGAGTCTTCAGAAGAACTTAGCCGTGCATTCAGTTTACAAGTAAATCCCACCCAAGCAACGGGAGGGGGCATTCTGGCCTCTAAAGGAATTCAGGAGTTAATTTAGTGTTTCCAATGGAACATTCCATAGGTTGTAAAAACAGCCTTAAAGTCTTCTTCCCTCTTGCACCAACAACGCTTCTTTTACTTCTACTTAAGGGTCCCCTACAACTACTTACTACAGCATGTGTGGCTCCACTATCAATGAAAAATACAAAAATCTCCTATTTCCTTCCCCAGCTTGACTGGAACCAGAGGATCGTCTGGGGAAATTTTAAGAGATTCCTCCGGCCCCCTTCAGTCCAACCCAATCTCCGGCATGACTCCAACGGCTTCTTCTGTCTCTCTTTCCCCATTACTCAGACGGCATGGACAATTTTTTTCCAACGGCCCTCTTGCTTACAATTTGCACGCCGATTCATTCCCAGGGGAATGTCATAACCATTTCTACTATTATTTCTACAGCCCCTTCCTCACCCACAAAATTCACCTCCAGTATTTTCTCTCCCTTTTTCCTGGTCTTCCCTCAAGGCAGCCAACAAAGAAGCTTGCAGCGTTACTCGTCCCCGCTTCTCCTTCTCTTCTATTTCCTCCCGATTATTACGTACCTTAGATGCCATTGAGAAGAACTGTGAGATTGTCATGCCATCCTCGCCCCCTACCTTTTGTCATCTCTTTCTTATATCTGCTGCTGCTGCTTGACCAATAAACAGCGTGTTAAATAACTTTGAATTGCTATCACCTTACGGATCCAGATCTGTCCATTTTCGAGCTACTTCACACAATCTCTCAGAGAAGGCTGACGGGGTTTCCTTATGCCCCTGCCTTACTTCAGATAGTTTACATAAATTCTTAGGCTTTTGCACTCCGTGTTGAATCCCGTACAAAATTCACTTCTGATATTCCTTTACCCTCTCTAATCCCTCACACTTGTGTGTCTGGATCCCACTCCGGATCCTCTTTCGGGAGGTACATATTGGTATTAGGCACCCCCCCGCCTTGTTGGATCAGTCCCTCTCTAGCCTTCTCTAAAATTGTTCTCCTCTCCTCAGTGGGAAACAAATATTCTAGGAGAGCCTGTACATCTCCCCGGTTAGGACTAGGAGTCGTGATTAACAGTACTATACATTCCTTCTGGATTGTTTCCATAGGATCCGACTGCCCGTTTGCAGTTTAATAAATCACAAGCAGTAAAAGGGACGTGTACGGATACCGGTGCTCCTTCAGGCCCTGCAGCCTGTCTGAGGGGAGCTCAAACTATCGGTTTCTCTCCCCTTGTTCTTTTAGAGATAGCACTCACAACTCCATCACCACTTGAGCTATCAGATTTGGGCTGTTTGGGGGGAGCTACCGACAGCTGAATATCCTCTTCCGAATTTTCCCATTCAATACAACGAGGTTTTCCCTTTTTCTCTTTTAACACATATATTCCAATCTGATGTTTAGAATCCACTAAACCACCTTTCTTCCTAATATCCCAATCGCGCCTTAACGAAAAAAGCATATCCACAGAAGGCATTTCATCCCATTTTTCAGTTCCCCGACAACACAACATTAATTCCGATATAGTGTTATGTTTCAAGGATCCATTCTCAGGCCATTTCTCACCATCTTCCCATGGATATTGTGCCCACCGTTGATTACAATATCGTTTGAGCCGATTTTTAGTCATGGCATCTCCCCCAAATTTCTTGCAATGCTTCAGGATGCATCCTAGAGGAGAGCAAAGGGCTGCCTCCTGGGAAGCAGCAGCACCCATACCGGTACCGAAAAACCCAGTATTTCCACACAAACCAGAACGAGGGACGTCTCCCTTCGTTACTCAGAACAGGACAGCGTGGAGAAACAAACAGAACTACGCTACTGCCACCTGTCTTTCCTGGTGCGTCTTATGCAGAGCCCAGAACAGAACAGAGGCCGCCTGCTTCCCGAGACGTCTTGCCCCTACCCCCTTTTCTCCTAGCCCCAAAAAATACCTCTTGTCAGGAACGTTGCACCGTTTTGGCACTTACCGCCCGACCGCAGGGGAGGAGCTGAAGGAGTCCCCAGGCAACAGGTCGGTGCGCGCTGGAGTCCGCTCAGGCCTCTTCTCCCTGTCGGATGCGGCAAGACGAGGCGGGCGAGGCTGTCAGCTCGGTCCCATCTGGGGTGTCAAAACTGTTATCCCACAAGCGTGAGGTCGTTTACCCGGTGTGCGGGACGCCAATATACACACAGGGCAGAGGTATTTTTATGGCATGTCTGCGCAGAGACGGGCGCTAGGCGGTAGCTCCACAGAGCTAGCACAAAGTTCGCTCATACAAGTACAGCATTGATACAGTCTAGCTATGCATATGCATAAGTAATTACACAAAGCAGTTTTCTATTGGTCTACATTTCTCTTATTTCAACTTCAAGCTACAGCGCGACTTTAACATGCTGCGCACGCTCAGAGGCGAGGGCTCTCTGCTTGGGCTGGTGTCTCCGGCTCGAGGGCTGTGACTTGTAGGATTATAAGGAGGATAGTTTGCGGGAGGGTGCTTCTTATCACACTCCTACTAGTTGTTTCGGATGGTTCCCAAAACATTTCCATTAGCTTACCTGGTTCTTCAGGATGTGCTTCTCTCCCAAGGACAGTAAGTCTTGTTTAGACGTTCCACTTCCCAGCCTCAATCCTCCTTATCAGTTTGACGTAAGCCCTGACCTTCCACCAGCTCCTGGTAGACGACACCGTCAGACTACAACACGACCGTTCTTTTATGCCCGTCAGTGGCTTCAGAATTAGGAACAGAAAGAACAGGACAAGCTAAACACCCACACAAGCCTCATATCCCTAAGAAATGATTCAAAAAACCCAAACGACCCCCATTTGAGATTGCGTTGGCTTAGGGACTGCCTCCTTCAAGTGCCAGAGCGGACCGGTGGAATCAGGCACAGAATTCAGCTGCCTACCAGGAGACAGCCCTTGTCCTCGCAAGGCAAATTTTTCAAAACATCGTGCTATTTTCCCATGTTATCAACTACAGCGGGCTTGCCCTACCAGCACGAGTTGAGGACATCTTCCTGTGGGTTCATTTGACACTACAGTCAGTTTTGAGCAGGTACAAGCAACCAAGCGCGAGATAGAAAGTCAGCTAAGATACCGGCTGCCGTACAAATTGTGTTCAAGATCGTGCCTGCGGGAATGGCACAAAGCCCACGATGACTGAACAACTATGTCGGAGGCCCTACGGCAAACAGCGCCGACGTTTCGTGAAGCTCTCTTCCTGTCAAGAAAAGGACCTTTTATGCAGTATCTCTACTGGAATTCAGGCTGCTTCCTACACATTCTGGCAAGTTAGCTTTCACAGAAACCCCGAGAACTTCCAACACCAAGCAACATTTGTAATTCTTGCTCTCTACCTACGGGGAATTTCAGCCAATCAGAACACCACTTAAAGCAAAATTCTGGGTCTGTTTCACGCCAATCAAATAGCTAAGCCATGGACAGGGGTCTGTAGAAAGACGACGACTTTCAAAGATAAAGATAAGGAGAGTACTCACTTTTCTGAAATGTCTTCCAGTCGTTCCATTGATTTAGCAGCCCAACCCAGCCGTCGAAATTCTGGTGCAACAGAGAGAGCAGCAGCACGTCCACGCCACTCTCCCCTAGCCACAGAGCCTTCCGCTTTGCCCATTCCTGCCAACAGCCAGAGCATCGGCGCCGTAGCACCTTGGCAATAACGCACCTCCCATAGCTACGCACCTTCACAAAAGAACCGAGCAGGGTGTAAACAAACATTGCAATGCTTGCGGTAAAGGCTCAAACAGGGATGCCTATGTTATCACTCTGAGATTCAACAACCACTAAAAATGTCATTTTGCTGCAGTATTACAGGAGTTCATTGACTAGTGTCAAAAACATTTTGTTGAAAATTCATTGTTTGAAGCAGGACTTCCCAATGCAAATGTTAAGTAATTCTCGTGAGCCTTTAACTGAGCGGAATGCAGGATCTGACTAAAATAATGGCGGATACAGCAGGGCCAGCCCCATCCTCAGCCCTTTTTAAACCCTGGGCCCAGCCCCATCCTCACCTCATGGGTCACAGCTGGAGCCCACGCCATGGGGAACAGGGGGCCAATTACCCCAAGCCTCACAAGCCAGACACAGCCAGCAACCTGGCACAGGCATGGGCACACACCACCACCAAGCTGGTGCTGCCACGGGCAGATGCTGCCGCCAAGCTGGCACCGGCCTGGCAGACTTTAGTTTACAGCCCAAAGCCGAGGTTGGCCTCTAAACAAGAGAACACGTGAAAGCATCCTTACAGGATGCCGGTCCAGTGGTGTCCATGATAGCGCTCATAGACAACTAATAGACAGCTCCCCTGTCCGGGACCACGTTTTGCATGTCCCAGGCCCTCCCCGCACCCATGCTGAAAATCAAACAGAACAATTAAGGACTCTGCTTCATCGCCTCAGCCTCCAAAAGAAGCTTCCTTCCTCTGCTAACGCTCGACACAGATATCCCCATGCTGTTCCCTGAATGCAGGCTGGCCTTGGGTGCCTGTACTGCCAAAGGAAGAGAAAAACATCATGCTCTTGTCACGTGCTCCATCATCCTCTTGTTCGTCAAGAAAACAGAAGAAAGCTACCATCCCCATTGCTACATAGGAGAAATTGGTGCGGGGGACGGCTGAGCCCATCCCCAGAAATGGAACACTCTGCTATGACCCTGCTTTGCCTTTTGGCGACAGCGCCCGCCATCGGTGTGCCCCAAGCAGGCGAGGTCCCGTTCAGGCTGGCATCCGCCACAAAGAGGAGAGGTCCCCTGCGGGCTGAACAGAGTCAACTGAACAGAGTCTTCAGAAGAACTTAGCCGTGCATTCAGTTTACAAGTAAATCCCACCCAAGCAACGGGAGGGGGCATTCTGGCCTCTAAAGGAATTCAGGAGTTAATTTAGTGTTTCCAATGGAACATTCCATAGGTTGTAAAAACAGCCTTAAAGTCTTCTTCCCTCTTGCACCAACAACGCTTCTTTTACTTCTACTTAAGGGTCCCCTACAACTACTTACTACAGCATGTGTGGCTCCACTATCAATGAAAAATACAAAAATCTCCTATTTCCTTCCCCAGCTTGACTGGAACCAGAGGATCGTCTGGGGAAATTTTAAGAGATTCCTCCGGCCCCCTTCAGTCCAACCCAATCTCCGGCATGACTCCAACGGCTTCTTCTGTCTCTCTTTCCCCATTACTCAGACGGCATGGACAATTTTTTTCCAACGGCCCTCTTGCTTACAATTTGCACGCCGATTCATTCCCAGGGGAATGTCATAACCATTTCTACTATTATTTCTACAGCCCCTTCCTCACCCACAAAATTCACCTCCAGTATTTTCTCTCCCTTTTTCCTGGTCTTCCCTCAAGGCAGCCAACAAAGAAGCTTGCAGCGTTACTCGTCCCCGCTTCTCCTTCTCTTCTATTTCCTCCCGATTATTACGTACCTTAGATGCCATTGAGAAGAACTGTGAGATTGTCATGCCATCCTCGCCCCCTACCTTTTGTCATCTCTTTCTTATATCTGCTGCTGCTGCTTGACCAATAAACAGCGTGTTAAATAACTTTGAATTGCTATCACCTTACGGATCCAGATCTGTCCATTTTCGAGCTACTTCACACAATCTCTCAGAGAAGGCTGACGGGGTTTCCTTATGCCCCTGCCTTACTTCAGATAGTTTACATAAATTCTTAGGCTTTTGCACTCCGTGTTGAATCCCGTACAAAATTCACTTCTGATATTCCTTTACCCTCTCTAATCCCTCACACTTGTGTGTCTGGATCCCACTCCGGATCCTCTTTCGGGAGGTACATATTGGTATTAGGCACCCCCCCGCCTTGTTGGATCAGTCCCTCTCTAGCCTTCTCTAAAATTGTTCTCCTCTCCTCAGTGGGAAACAAATATTCTAGGAGAGCCTGTACATCTCCCCGGTTAGGACTAGGAGTCGTGATTAACAGTACTATACATTCCTTCTGGATTGTTTCCATAGGATCCGACTGCCCGTTTGCAGTTTAATAAATCACAAGCAGTAAAAGGGACGTGTACGGATACCGGTGCTCCTTCAGGCCCTGCAGCCTGTCTGAGGGGAGCTCAAACTATCGGTTTCTCTCCCCTTGTTCTTTTAGAGATAGCACTCACAACTCCATCACCACTTGAGCTATCAGATTTGGGCTGTTTGGGGGGAGCTACCGACAGCTGAATATCCTCTTCCGAATTTTCCCATTCAATACAACGAGGTTTTCCCTTTTTCTCTTTTAACACATATATTCCAATCTGATGTTTAGAATCCACTAAACCACCTTTCTTCCTAATATCCCAATCGCGCCTTAACGAAAAAAGCATATCCACAGAAGGCATTTCATCCCATTTTTCAGTTCCCCGACAACACAACATTAATTCCGATATAGTGTTATGTTTCAAGGATCCATTCTCAGGCCATTTCTCACCATCTTCCCATGGATATTGTGCCCACCGTTGATTACAATATCGTTTGAGCCGATTTTTAGTCATGGCATCTCCCCCAAATTTCTTGCAATGCTTCAGGATGCATCCTAGAGGAGAGCAAAGGGCTGCCTCCTGGGAAGCAGCAGCACCCATACCGGTACCGAAAAACCCAGTATTTCCACACAAACCAGAACGAGGGACGTCTCCCTTCGTTACTCAGAACAGGACAGCGTGGAGAAACAAACAGAACTACGCTACTGCCACCTGTCTTTCCTGGTGCGTCTTATGCAGAGCCCAGAACAGAACAGAGGCCGCCTGCTTCCCGAGACGTCTTGCCCCTACCCCCTTTTCTCCTAGCCCCAAAAAATACCTCTTGTCAGGAACGTTGCACCGTTTTGGCACTTACCGCCCGACCGCAGGGGAGGAGCTGAAGGAGTCCCCAGGCAACAGGTCGGTGCGCGCTGGAGTCCGCTCAGGCCTCTTCTCCCTGTCGGATGCGGCAAGACGAGGCGGGCGAGGCTGTCAGCTCGGTCCCATCTGGGGTGTCAAAACTGTTATCCCACAAGCGTGAGGTCGTTTACCCGGTGTGCGGGACGCCAATATACACACAGGGCAGAGGTATTTTTATGGCATGTCTGCGCAGAGACGGGCGCTAGGCGGTAGCTCCACAGAGCTAGCACAAAGTTCGCTCATACAAGTACAGCATTGATACAGTCTAGCTATGCATATGCATAAGTAATTACACAAAGCAGTTTTCTATTGGTCTACATTTCTCTTATTTCAACTTCAAGCTACAGCGCGACTTTAACATGCTGCGCACGCTCAGAGGCGAGGGCTCTCTGCTTGGGCTGGTGTCTCCAGCTCGAGGGCTGTGACTTGTAGGATTATAAGGAGGATAGTTTGCGGGAGGGTGCTTCTTATCACACTCCTACTAGTTGTTTCGGATGGTTCCCAAAACATTTCCATTAGCTTACCTGGTTCTTCAGGATGTGCTTCTCTCCCAAGGACAGTAAGTCTTGTTTAGACGTTCCACTTCCCAGCCTCAATCCTCCTTATCAGTTTGACGTAAGCCCTGACCTTCCACCAGCTCCTGGTAGACGACACCGTCAGACTACAACACGACCGTTCTTTTATGCCCGTCAGTGGCTTCAGAATTAGGAACAGAAAGAACAGGACAAGCTAAACACCCACACAAGCCTCATATCCCTAAGAAATGATTCAAAAAACCCAAACGACCCCCATTTGAGATTGCGTTGGCTTAGGGACTGCCTCCTTCAAGTGCCAGAGCGGACCGGTGGAATCAGGCACAGAATTCAGCTGCCTACCAGGAGACAGCCCTTGTCCTCGCAAGGCAAATTTTTCAAAACATCGTGCTATTTTCCCATGTTATCAACTACAGCGGGCTTGCCCTACCAGCACGAGTTGAGGACATCTTCCTGTGGGTTCATTTGACACTACAGTCAGTTTTGAGCAGGTACAAGCAACCAAGCGCGAGATAGAAAGTCAGCTAAGATACCGGCTGCCGTACAAATTGTGTTCAAGATCGTGCCTGCGGGAATGGCACAAAGCCCACGATGACTGAACAACTATGTCGGAGGCCCTACGGCAAACAGCGCCGACGTTTCGTGAAGCTCTCTTCCTGTCAAGAAAAGGACCTTTTATGCAGTATCTCTACTGGAATTCAGGCTGCTTCCTACACATTCTGGCAAGTTAGCTTTCACAGAAACCCCGAGAACTTCCAACACCAAGCAACATTTGTAATTCTTGCTCTCTACCTACGGGGAATTTCAGCCAATCAGAACACCACTTAAAGCAAAATTCTGGGTCTGTTTCACGCCAATCAAATAGCTAAGCCATGGACAGGGGTCTGTAGAAAGACGACGACTTTCAAAGATAAAGATAAGGAGAGTACTCACTTTTCTGAAATGTCTTCCAGTCGTTCCATTGATTTAGCAGCCCAACCCAGCCGTCGAAATTCTGGTGCAACAGAGAGAGCAGCAGCACGTCCACGCCACTCTCCCCTAGCCACAGAGCCTTCCGCTTTGCCCATTCCTGCCAACAGCCAGAGCATCGGCGCCGTAGCACCTTGGCAATAACGCACCTCCCATAGCTACGCACCTTCACAAAAGAACCGAGCAGGGTGTAAACAAACATTGCAATGCTTGCGGTAAAGGCTCAAACAGGGATGCCTATGTTATCACTCTGAGATTCAACAACCACTAAAAATGTCATTTTGCTGCAGTATTACAGGAGTTCATTGACTAGTGTCAAAAACATTTTGTTGAAAATTCATTGTTTGAAGCAGGACTTCCCAATGCAAATGTTAAGTAATTCTCGTGAGCCTTTAACTGAGCGGAATGCAGGATCTGACTAAAATAATGGCGGATACAGCAGGGCCAGCCCCATCCTCAGCCCTTTTTAAACCCTGGGCCCAGCCCCATCCTCACCTCATGGGTCACAGCTGGAGCCCACGCCATGGGGAACAGGGGGCCAATTACCCCAAGCCTCACAAGCCAGACACAGCCAGCAACCTGGCACAGGCATGGGCACACACCACCACCAAGCTGGTGCTGCCACGGGCAGATGCTGCCGCCAAGCTGGCACCGGCCTGGCAGACTTTAGTTTACAGCCCAAAGCCGAGGTTGGCCTCTAAACAAGAGAGCTCGTGAAAGCATCCTTACAGGATGCCAGTCCACTGGTGTCCATGATAGCGCTCATAGACAACTAATAGACAGCTCCCCTGTCCGGGACCACGTTTTGCATGTCCCAGGCCCTCCCCGCACCCATGCTGAAAATCAAACAGAACAATTAAGGACTCTGCTTCATCGCCTCAGCCTCCAAAAGAAGCTTCCTTCCTCTGCTAACGCTCGACACAGATATCCCCATGCTGTTCCCTGAATGCAGGCTGGCCTTGGGTGCCTGTACTGCCAAAGGAAGAGAAAAAGATCATGCTCTTGTCACGTGCTCCATCATCCTCTTGTTCGTCAAGAAAACAGAAGAAAGCTACCATCCCCATTGCTACATAGGAGAAATTGGTGCGGGGGACGGCTGAGCCCATCCCCAGAAATGGAACACTCTGCTATGACCCTGCTTTGCCTTTTGGCGACAGCGCCCGCCATCCGTGTGCCCCAAACAGGCGAGGTCCCGTTCAGGCTGGCATCCGCCACAAAGAGGAGGGGTCCCCTGCGGGCTGAACAGAGTCAACTGAACAGAGTCTTCAGAAGAACTTAGCCGTGCATTCAGTTTACAAGTAAATCCCACCCAAGCAACGGGAGGGGGCATTCTGGCCTCTAAAGGAATTCAGGAGTTAATTTAGTGTTTCCAATGGAACATTCCATAGGTTGTAAAAACAGCCTTAAAGTCTTCTTCCCTCTTGCACCAACAACGCTTCTTTTACTTCTACTTAAGGGTCCCCTACAACTACTTACTACAGCATGTGTGGCTCCACTATCAATGAAAAATACAAAAATCTCCTATTTCCTTCCCCAGCTTGACTGGAACCAGAGGATCGTCTGGGGAAATTTTAAGAGATTCCTCCGGCCCCCTTCAGTCCAACCCAATCTCCGGCATGACTCCAACGGCTGCTTCTGTCTCTCTTTCCCCATTACTCAGACGGCATGGACAATTTTTTTCCAACGGCCCTCTTGCTTACAATTTGCACGCCGATTCATTCCCAGGGGAATGTCATAACCATTTCTACTATTATTTCTACAGCCCCTTCCTCACCCACAAAATTCACCTCCAGTATTTTCTCTCCCTTTTTCCTGGTCTTCCCTCAAGGCAGCCAACAAAGAAGCTTGCAGCGTTACTCGTCCCCGCTTCTCCTTCTCTTCTATTTCCTCCCGATTATTACGTACCTTAGATGCCATTGAGAAGAACTGTGAGATTGTCATGCCATCCTCGCCCCCTACCTTTTGTCATCTCTTTCTTATATCTGCTGCTGCTGCTTGACCAATAAACAGCGTGTTAAATAACTTTGAATTGCTATCACCTTACGGATCCAGATCTGTCCGTTTTCGAGCTACTTCACACAATCTCTCAGAGAAGGCTGA
This sequence comes from Mycteria americana, assembly GCF_035582795.1. Taxonomy (NCBI): domain Eukaryota; kingdom Metazoa; phylum Chordata; class Aves; order Ciconiiformes; family Ciconiidae; genus Mycteria; species Mycteria americana. Next base: position 14,732,563 of record NC_134380.1, on the reverse strand, counting down.
CGGGGTTTCCTTATGCCCCTGCCTTACTTCAGATAGTTTACATAAATTCTTAGGCTTTTGCACTCCGTGTTGAATCCCGTACAAAATTCACTTCTGATATTCCTTTACCCTCTCTAATCCCTCACACTTGTGTGTTTGGATCCCACTCCGGATCCTCTTTCGGGAGGTACATATTGGTATTAGGCACCCCACCCCGCCTTGTTGGATCAGTCCCTCTCTAGCCTTCTCTAAAATTGTTCTCCTCTCCTCAGCGGTAAACAAATATTCTAGGAGAGCCTGTACATCTCCCCGGTTAGGACTAGGAGTCGTGATTAACAGTACTATACATTCCTTCTGGATTGTTTCCATAGGATCCCACTGCCCGTTTGCAGTTTAATAAATCACAAGCAGTAAAAGGGACATGTATGGATACCGGTGCTCCTTCAGGCCCTGCAGCCTGTCTGAGGGGAGCTCAAACTATCGTTTTCTCTCCCCTTGTTCTTTTAGAGATAGCACTCACAACTCCATCACCACTTGAGCTATCAGATTTGGGCTGTTTGGGGGGAGCTACCGACAGCTGAATATCCTCTTCCGAATTTTCCCATTCACAGAATCACAGAATCACAGAATCATATAGGTTGGAAAAGACCTTTAAGATCATCGAGTCCAACCATAAACCTAACACTGCCAAAAACCACCACTACACCATGTCTCTAAGTACCTCATCCAAACGTCCTTTAAATACCTCCAGGGATGGCGACTCAACCACTTCCCTGGGCAGTCTGTTCCAATGCTTGATAACCCTCTCGGTGAAGAAAAATTTCCTAATATCCAGTCTAAACCTCCCCTGGCGCAACTTGAGGCCATTTCCTCTTGTCCTATCACTTGTTACCTGGGAGAAGAGACCGACCCCCACCTCTCTACAACCTCCTTTCAGGTAGTTGTAGAGAGCAATGAGGTCTCCCCTCAGCCTCCTTTTCTCCAGGCTAAACAGTCCCAGCTCCCTCAGCCGCTCCTCATAAGACTTCTGCTCCAGACCCTTCACCAGCTTCGTTGCCCTTCTCTGTACGCGCTCCAGTACCTCAATATCCCTCTTGTAGTGGGGGGCCCAAAACTGAACACAGTATTCGAGGTGCGGCCTCACCAGTGCCGAGTACAGGGGCACAATCACTTCCCTAGTCCTGCTGGCCACGCTATTTTTGATACAGGCCAGGATGCCATTGGCCTTCTTGGCCGCCTGGGCACACTGCTGGCTCATATTCAGGCGGCTGTCAACCAACACCCCCAGGTCCTTCTCTGCCAGGCAGCTTTCCAGCCACTCTTCCCCAAGCCTGTAGCGTTGCATGGGGTTGCTGTGGCCCAAGTGCAGGACCTTGCACTTGGCCTTGTTAAACCTCATACAATTCACCCCAGCCCATGGATCCAGCCTGTCCAGGTCCCTCTGCAGAGCCTGCCTACCCTCCAGCAGATCAACACTCCCACACAACTTGGTGTCGTCTGCAAACTTACTGAGAGTGCACTCGATCCCTTCGTCCAGATCATTGATAAAGATGTTAAACAGAACTGGCCCCAACACAGAGCCCTGGGGAACACCGCTTGTGACCGGCCGCCAACCGGAGTAAACTCCATTCACCACCACTCTCTGGGCCCGGCCGTCCAGCCAGTTCTTTACCCAGCGAAGAGTACACCCGTCCAAGCCATGAGCAGCCAGTTTCTCCAGGAGAATGCCGTGGGAAACCGTGTCAAAGGCTTTACTGAAGTCTAGATAGACAACATCCACAGACTTCCCCTCATCCACTAGGCGGGTCACCTTATCATAGAAGGAGATCAGGTTGGTCAAGCAGGACCTGCCTTTCCTGAACCCATGCTGGCTGGGCCTGATCCCCTGGTTATTCTCTACATGCCGTGTGATAGCACTCAGGATGATCTGCTCCATCAGCTTCCCCGGCACCGAGGTCAGGCTGACAGGCCTGTAGTTCCCCGGGTCCTCCTTCCGGCCCTTCTTGAAGATGGGTGTCACATTCGCTAATCTCCAGTCAGCAGGGACTTCCCCAGTTAGCCAGGACTGCTGGTAAATGATGGAAAGGGGCTTGGTGAGCACATCTGCCAGCTCCTTCAACACTCTCGGGTGGATCTCATCAGGCCCCATAGACTTGTGAGTGTCTAAATGGTGCAGCAGGTCACTCACCATTTCCCCCTGGATAATGGGGGCTCCAGTCTGGTCCCCATCCCTATCTTCCAACTCCAGGGGCTGGGTACCCATAGAACATTCGGCCCTGCTAATAAAGACTGAGGCAAAGAAGGCATTAAGTACCTCAGCCTTTTCCTCATCCTTGGTCATTCAATACAACGAGGTTTTCCCTTTTTCTCTTTTAACACATATATTCCAATCTGATGTTTAGAATCCACTAAACCACCTTTCTTCCTAATATCCCAATCGCGCCTTAACGAAAAAAGCATATCCACAGAAGGCATTTCATCCCATTTTTCAGTTCCCCGACAACACAACATTAATTCCGATATAGTGTTATGTTTCAAGGATCCATTCTCAGGCCATTTCTCACCATCTTCCCATGGATATTGTGCCCACCGTTGATTACAATATCGTTTGAGCCGATTTTTAGTCATGGCATCTCCCCCAAATTTCTTGCAATGCTTCAGGATGCATCCTAGAGGAGAGCAAAGGGCTGCCTCCTGGGAAGCAGCAGCACCCATACCGGTACCGAAAAACCCAGTATTTCCACACAAACCAGAACGAGGGACGTCTCCCTTCGTTACTCAGAACAGGACAGCGTGGAGAAACAAACAGAACTACGCTACTGCCACCTGTCTTTCCTGGTGCGTCTTATGCAGAGCCCAGAACAGAACAGAGGCCGCCTGCTTCCCGAGACGTCTTGCCCCTACCCCCTTTTCTCCTAGCCCCAAAAAATACCTCTTGTCAGGAACGTTGCACCGTTTTGGCACTTACCGCCCGACCGCAGGGGAGGAGCTGAAGGAGTCCCCAGGCAACAGGTCGGTGCGCGCTGGAGTCCGCTCAGGCCTCTTCTCCCTGTCGGATGCGGCAAGACGAGGCGGGCGAGGCTGTCAGCTCGGTCCCATCTGGGGTGTCAAAACTGTTATCCCACAAGCGTGAGGTCGTTTACCCGGTGTGCGGGACGCCAATATACACACAGGGCAGAGGTATTTTTATGGCATGTCTGCGCAGAGACGGGCGCTAGGCGGTAGCTCCACAGAGCTAGCACAAAGTTCGCTCATACAAGTACAGCATTGATACAGTCTAGCTATGCATATGCATAAGTAATTACACAAAGCAGTTTTCTATTGGTCTACATTTCTCTTATTTCAACTTCAAGCTACAGCGCGACTTTAACATGCTGCGCACGCTCAGAGGCGAGGGCTCTCTGCTTGGGCTGGTGTCTCCAGCTCGAGGGCTGTGACTTGTAGGATTATAAGGAGGATAGTTTGCGGGAGGGTGCTTCTTATCACACTCCTACTAGTTGTTTCGGATGGTTCCCAAAACATTTCCATTAGCTTACCTGGTTCTTCAGGATGTGCTTCTCTCCCAAGGACAGTAAGTCTTGTTTAGACGTTCCACTTCCCAGCCTCAATCCTCCTTATCAGTTTGACGTAAGCCCTGACCTTCCACCAGCTCCTGGTAGACGACACCGTCAGACTACAACACGACCGTTCTTTTATGCCCGTCAGTGGCTTCAGAATTAGGAACAGAAAGAACAGGACAAGCTAAACACCCACACAAGCCTCATATCCCTAAGAAATGATTCAAAAAACCCAAACGACCCCCATTTGAGATTGCGTTGGCTTAGGGACTGCCTCCTTCAAGTGCCAGAGCGGACCGGTGGAATCAGGCACAGAATTCAGCTGCCTACCAGGAGACAGCCCTTGTCCTCGCAAGGCAAATTTTTCAAAACATCGTGCTATTTTCCCATGTTATCAACTACAGCGGGCTTGCCCTACCAGCACGAGTTGAGGACATCTTCCTGTGGGTTCATTTGACACTACAGTCAGTTTTGAGCAGGTACAAGCAACCAAGCGCGAGATAGAAAGTCAGCTAAGATACCGGCTGCCGTACAAATTGTGTTCAAGATCGTGCCTGCGGGAATGGCACAAAGCCCACGATGACTGAACAACTATGTCGGAGGCCCTACGGCAAACAGCGCCGACGTTTCGTGAAGCTCTCTTCCTGTCAAGAAAAGGACCTTTTATGCAGTATCTCTACTGGAATTCAGGCTGCTTCCTACACATTCTGGCAAGTTAGCTTTCACAGAAACCCCGAGAACTTCCAACACCAAGCAACATTTGTAATTCTTGCTCTCTACCTACGGGGAATTTCAGCCAATCAGAACACCACTTAAAGCAAAATTCTGGGTCTGTTTCACGCCAATCAAATAGCTAAGCCATGGACAGGGGTCTGTAGAAAGACGACGACTTTCAAAGATAAAGATAAGGAGAGTACTCACTTTTCTGAAATGTCTTCCAGTCGTTCCATTGATTTAGCAGCCCAACCCAGCCGTCGAAATTCTGGTGCAACAGAGAGAGCAGCAGCACGTCCACGCCACTCTCCCCTAGCCACAGAGCCTTCCGCTTTGCCCATTCCTGCCAACAGCCAGAGCATCGGCGCCGTAGCACCTTGGCAATAACGCACCTCCCATAGCTACGCACCTTCACAAAAGAACCGAGCAGGGTGTAAACAAACATTGCAATGCTTGCGGTAAAGGCTCAAACAGGGATGCCTATGTTATCACTCTGAGATTCAACAACCACTAAAAATGTCATTTTGCTGCAGTATTACAGGAGTTCATTGACTAGTGTCAAAAACATTTTGTTGAAAATTCATTGTTTGAAGCAGGACTTCCCAATGCAAATGTTAAGTAATTCTCGTGAGCCTTTAACTGAGCGGAATGCAGGATCTGACTAAAATAATGGCGGATACAGCAGGGCCAGCCCCATCCTCAGCCCTTTTTAAACCCTGGGCCCAGCCCCATCCTCACCTCATGGGTCACAGCTGGAGCCCACGCCATGGGGAACAGGGGGCCAATTACCCCAAGCCTCACAAGCCAGACACAGCCAGCAACCTGGCACAGGCATGGGCACACACCACCACCAAGCTGGTGCTGCCACGGGCAGATGCTGCCGCCAAGCTGGCACCGGCCTGGCAGACTTTAGTTTACAACCCAAAGCCGAGGTTGGCCTCTAAACAAGAGAACACGTGAAAGCATCCTTACAGGATGCCAGTCCACTGGTGTCCATGATAGCGCTCATAGACAACTAATAGACAGCTCCCCTGTCCGGGACCACGTTTTGCATGTCCCAGGCCCTCCCCGCACCCATGCTGAAAATCAAACAGAACAATTAAGGACTCTGCTTCATCGCCTCAGCCTCCAAAAGAAGCTTCCTTCCTCTGCTAACGCTCGACACAGATATCCCCATGCTGTTCCCTGAATGCAGGCTGGCCTTGGGTGCCTGTACTGCCAAAGGAAGAGAAAAACATCATGCTCTTGTCACGTGCTCCATCATCCTCTTGTTCGTCAAGAAAACAGAAGAAAGCTACCATCCCCATTGCTACATAGGAGAAATTGGTGCGGGGGACGGCTGAGCCCATCCCCAGAAATGGAACACTCTGCTATGACCCTGCTTTGCCTTTTGGCGACAGCGCCCGCCATCGGTGTGCCCCAAGCAGGCGAGGTCCCGTTCAGGCTGGCATCCGCCACAAAGAGGAGAGGTCCCCTGCGGGCTGAACAGAGTCAACTGAACAGAGTCTTCAGAAGAACTTAGCCGTGCATTCAGTTTACAAGTAAATCCCACCCAAGCAACGGGAGGGGGCATTCTGGCCTCTAAAGGAATTCAGGAGTTAATTTAGTGTTTCCAATGGAACATTCCATAGGTTGTAAAAACAGCCTTAAAGTCTTCTTCCCTCTTGCACCAACAACGCTTCTTTTACTTCTACTTAAGGGTCCCCTACAACTACTTACTACAGCATGTGTGGCTCCACTATCAATGAAAAATACAAAAATCTCCTATTTCCTTCCCCAGCTTGACTGGAACCAGAGGATCGTCTGGGGAAATTTTAAGAGATTCCTCCGGCCCCCTTCAGTCCAACCCAATCTCCGGCATGACTCCAACGGCTTCTTCTGTCTCTCTTTCCCCATTACTCAGACGGCATGGACAATTTTTTTCCAACGGCCCTCTTGCTTACAATTTGCACGCCGATTCATTCCCAGGGGAATGTCATAACCATTTCTACTATTATTTCTACAGCCCCTTCCTCACCCACAAAATTCACCTCCAGTATTTTCTCTCCCTTTTTCCTGGTCTTCCCTCAAGGCAGCCAACAAAGAAGCTTGCAGCGTTACTCGTCCCCGCTTCTCCTTCTCTTCTATTTCCTCCCGATTATTACGTACCTTAGATGCCATTGAGAAGAACTGTGAGATTGTCATGCCATCCTCGCCCCCTACCTTTTGTCATCTCTTTCTTATATCTGCTGCTGCTGCTTGACCAATAAACAGCGTGTTAAATAACTTTGAATTGCTATCACCTTACGGATCCAGATCTGTCCATTTTCGAGCTACTTCACACAATCTCTCAGAGAAGGCTGACGGGGTTTCCTTATGCCCCTGCCTTACTTCAGATAGTTTACATAAATTCTTAGGCTTTTGCACTCCGTGTTGAATCCCGTACAAAATTCACTTCTGATATTCCTTTACCCTCTCTAATCCCTCACACTTGTGTGTCTGGATCCCACTCCGGATCCTCTTTCGGGAGGTACATATTGGTATTAGGCACCCCACCCCGCCTTGTTGGATCAGTCCCTCTCTAGCCTTCTCTAAAATTGTTCTCCTCTCCTCAGTGGGAAACAAATATTCTAGGAGAGCCTGTACATCTCCCCGGTTAGGACTAGGAGTCGTGATTAACAGTACTATACATTCCTTCTGGATTGTTTCCATAGGATCCGACTGCCCGTTTGCAGTTTAATAAATCACAAGCAGTAAAAGGGACGTGTACGGATACCGGTGCTCCTTCAGGCCCTGCAGCCTGTCTGAGGGGAGCTCAAACTATCGTTTTCTCTCCCCTTGTTCTTTTAGAGATAGCACTCACAACTCCATCACCACTTGAGCTATCAGATTTGGGCTGTTTGGGGGGAGCTACCGACAGCTGAATATCCTCTTCCGAATTTTCCCATTCAATACAACGAGGTTTTCCCTTTTTCTCTTTTAACACATATATTCCAATCTGATGTTTAGAATCCACTAAACCACCTTTCTTCCTAATATCCCAATCGCGCCTTAACGAAAAAAGCATATCCACAGAAGGCATTTCATCCCATTTTTCAGTTCCCCGACAACACAACATTAATTCCGATATAGTGTTATGTTTCAAGGATCCATTCTCAGGCCATTTCTCACCATCTTCCCATGGATATTGTGCCCACCGTTGATTACAATATCGTTTGAGCCGATTTTTAGTCATGGCATCTCCCCCAAATTTCTTGCAATGCTTCAGGATGCATCCTAGAGGAGAGCAAAGGGCTGCCTCCTGGGAAGCAGCAGCACCCATACCGGTACCGAAAAACCCAGTATTTCCACACAAACCAGAACGAGGGACGTCTCCCTTCGTTACTCAGAACAGGACAGCGTGGAGAAACAAACAGAACTACGCTACTGCCACCTGTCTTTCCTGGTGCGTCTTATGCAGAGCCCAGAACAGAACAGAGGCCGCCTGCTTCCCGAGACGTCTTGCCCCTACCCCCTTTTCTCCTAGCCCCAAAAAATACCTCTTGTCAGGAACGTTGCACCGTTTTGGCACTTACCGCCCGACCGCAGGGGAGGAGCTGAAGGAGTCCCCAGGCAACAGGTCGGTGCGCGCTGGAGTCCGCTCAGGCCTCTTCTCCCTGTCGGATGCGGCAAGACGAGGCGGGCGAGGCTGTCAGCTCGGTCCCATCTGGGGTGTCAAAACTGTTATCCCACAAGCGTGAGGTCGTTTACCCGGTGTGCGGGACGCCAATATACACACAGGGCAGAGGTATTTTTATGGCATGTCTGCGCAGAGACGGGCGCTAGGCGGTAGCTCCACAGAGCTAGCACAAAGTTCGCTCGTACAAGTACAGCATTGATACAGTCTAGCTATGCATATGCATAAGTAATTACACAAAGCAGTTTTCTATTGGTCTACATTTCTCTTATTTCAACTTCAAGCTACAGCGCGACTTTAACATGCTGCGCACGCTCAGAGGCGAGGGCTCTCTGCTTGGGCTGGTGTCTCCAGCTCAAGGGCTGTGACTTGTAGGATTATAAGGAGGATAGTTTGCGGGAGGGTGCTTCTTATCACACTCCTACTAGTTGTTTCGGATGGTTCCCAAAACATTTCCATTAGCTTACCTGGTTCTTCAGGATGTGCTTCTCTCCCAAGGACAGTAAGTCTTGTTTAGACGTTCCACTTCCCAGCCTCAATCCTCCTTATCAGTTTGACGTAAGCCCTGACCTTCCACCAGCTCCTGGTAGACGACACCGTCAGACTACAACACGACCGTTCTTTTATGCCCGTCAGTGGCTTCAGAATTAGGAACAGAAAGAACAGGACAAGCTAAACACCCACACAAGCCTCATATCCCTAAGAAATGATTCAAAAAACCCAAACGACCCCCATTTGAGATTGCGTTGGCTTAGGGACTGCCTCCTTCAAGTGCCAGAGCGGACCGGTGGAATCAGGCACAGAATTCAGCTGCCTACCAGGAGACAGCCCTTGTCCTCGCAAGGCAAATTTTTCAAAACATCGTGCTATTTTCCCATGTTATCAACTACAGCGGGCTTGCCCTACCAGCACGAGTTGAGGACATCTTCCTGTGGGTTCATTTGACACTACAGTCAGTTTTGAGCAGGTACAAGCAACCAAGCGCGAGATAGAAAGTCAGCTAAGATACCGGCTGCCGTACAAATTGTGTTCAAGATCGTGCCTGCGGGAATGGCACAAAGCCCACGATGACTGAACAACTATGTCGGAGGCCCTACGGCAAACAGCGCCGACGTTTTGTGAAGCTCTCTTCCTGTCAAGAAAAGGACCTTTTATGCAGTATCTCTACTGGAATTCAGGCTGCTTCCTACACATTCTGGCAAGTTAGCTTTCACAGAAACCCCGAGAACTTCCAACACCAAGCAACATTTGTAATTCTTGCTCTCTACCTACGGGGAATTTCAGCCAATCAGAACACCACTTAAAGCAAAATTCTGGGTCTGTTTCACGCCAATCAAATAGCTAAGCCATGGACAGGGGTCTGTAGAAAGACGACGACTTTCAAAGATAAAGATAAGGAGAGTACTCACTTTTCTGAAATGTCTTCCAGTCGTTCCATTGATTTAGCAGCCCAACCCAGCCGTCGAAATTCTGGTGCAACAGAGAGAGCAGCAGCACGTCCACGCCACTCTCCCCTAGCCACAGAGCCTTCCGCTTTGCCCATTCCTGCCAACAGCCAGAGCATCGGCGCCGTAGCACCTTGGCAATAACGCACCTCCCATAGCTACGCACCTTCACAAAAGAACCGAGCAGGGTGTAAACAAACATTGCAATGCTTGCGGTAAAGGCTCAAACAGGGATGCCTATGTTATCACTCTGAGATTCAACAACCACTAAAAATGTCATTTTGCTGCAGTATTACAGGAGTTCATTGACTAGTGTCAAAAACATTTTGTTGAAAATTCATTGTTTGAAGCAGGACTTCCCAATGCAAATGTTAAGTAATTCTCGTGAGCCTTTAACTGAGCGGAATGCAGGATCTGACTAAAATAATGGCGGATACAGCAGGGCCAGCCCCATCCTCAGCCCTTTTTAAACCCTGGGCCCAGCCCCATCCTCACCTCATGGGTCACAGCTGGAGCCCACGCCATGGGGAACAGGGGGCCAATTACCCCAAGCCTCACAAGCCAGACACAGCCAGCAACCTGGCACAGGCATGGGCACACACCACCACCAAGCTGGTGCTGCCACGGGCAGATGCTGCCGCCAAGCTGGCACCGGCCTGGCAGACTTTAGTTTACAACCCAAAGCCGAGGTTGGCCTCTAAACAAGAGAACACGTGAAAGCATCCTTACAGGATGCCAGTCCACTGGTGTCCATGATAGCGCTCATAGACAACTAATAGACAGCTCCCCTGTCCGGGACCACGTTTTGCATGTCCCAGGCCCTCCCCGCACCCATGCTGAAAATCAAACAGAACAATTAAGGACTCTGCTTCATCGCCTCAGCCTCCAAAAGAAGCTTCCTTCCTCTGCTAACGCTCGACACAGATATCCCCATGCTGTTCCCTGAATGCAGGCTGGCCTTGGGTGCCTGTACTGCCAAAGGAAGAGAAAAACATCATGCTCTTGTCACGTGCTCCATCATCCTCTTGTTCGTCAAGAAAACAGAAGAAAGCTACCATCCCCATTGCTACATAGGAGAAATTGGTGCGGGGGACGGCTGAGCCCATCCCCAGAAATGGAACACTCTGCTATGACCCTGCTTTGCCTTTTGGCGACAGCGCCCGCCATCGGTGTGCCCCAAGCAGGCGAGGTCCCGTTCAGGCTGGCATCCGCCACAAAGAGGAGAGGTCCCCTGCGGGCTGAACAGAGTCAACTGAACAGAGTCTTCAGAAGAACTTAGCCGTGCATTCAGTTTACAAGTAAATCCCACCCAAGCAACGGGAGGGGGCATTCTGGCCTCTAAAGGAATTCAGGAGTTAATTTAGTGTTTCCAATGGAACATTCCATAGGTTGTAAAAACAGCCTTAAAGTCTTCTTCCCTCTTGCACCAACAACGCTTCTTTTACTTCTACTTAAGGGTCCCCTACAACTACTTACTACAGCATGTGTGGCTCCACTATCAATGAAAAATACAAAAATCTCCTATTTCCTTCCCCAGCTTGACTGGAACCAGAGGATCGTCTGGGGAAATTTTAAGAGATTCCTCCGGCCCCCTTCAGTCCAACCCAATCTCCGGCATGACTCCAACGGCTTCTTCTGTCTCTCTTTCCCCATTACTCAGACGGCATGGACAATTTTTTTCCAACGGCCCTCTTGCTTACAATTTGCACGCCGATTCATTCCCAGGGGAATGTCATAACCATTTCTACTATTATTTCTACAGCCCCTTCCTCACCCACAAAATTCACCTCCAGTATTTTCTCTCCCTTTTTCCTGGTCTTCCCTCAAGGCAGCCAACAAAGAAGCTTGCAGCGTTACTCGTCCCCGCTTCTCCTTCTCTTCTATTTCCTCCCGATTATTACGTACCTTAGATGCCATTGAGAAGAACTGTGAGATTGTCATGCCATCCTCGCCCCCTACCTTTTGTCATCTCTTTCTTATATCTGCTGCTGCTGCTTGACCAATAAACAGCGTGTTAAATAACTTTGAATTGCTATCACCTTACGGATCCAGATCTGTCCATTTTCGAGCTACTTCACACAATCTCTCAGAGAAGGCTGACGGGGTTTCCTTATGCCCCTGCCTTACTTCAGATAGTTTACATAAATTCTTAGGCTTTTGCACTCCGTGTTGAATCCCGTACAAAATTCACTTCTGATATTCCTTTACCCTCTCTAATCCCTCACACTTGTGTGTCTGGATCCCACTCCGGATCCTCTTTCGGGAGGTACATATTGGTATTAGGCACCCCACCCCGCCTTGTTGGATCAGTCCCTCTCTAGCCTTCTCTAAAATTGTTCTCCTCTCCTCAGTGGGAAACAAATATTCTAGGAGAGCCTGTACATCTCCCCGGTTAGGACTAGGAGTCGTGATTAACAGTACTATACATTCCTTCTGGATTGTTTCCATAGGATCCGACTGCCCGTTTGCAGTTTAATAAATCACAAGCAGTAAAAGGGACGTGTACGGATACCGGTGCTCCTTCAGGCCCTGCAGCCTGTCTGAGGGGAGCTCAAACTATCGGTTTCTCTCCCCTTGTTCTTTTAGAGATAGCACTCACAACTCCATCGCCACTTGAGCTATCAGATTTGGGCTGTTTGGGGGGAGCTACCGACAGCTGAATATCCTCTTCCGAATTTTCCCATTCAATACAACGAGGTTTTCCCTTTTTCTCTTTTAACACATATATTCCAATCTGATGTTTAGAATCCACTAAACCACCTTTCTTCCTAATATCCCAATCGCGCCTTAACGAAAAAAGCATATCCACAGAAGGCATTTCATCCCATTTTTCAGTTCCCCGACAACACAACATTAATTCCGATATAGTGTTATGTTTCAAGGATCCATTCTCAGGCCATTTCTCACCATCTTCCCATGGATATTGTGCCCACCGTTGATTACAATATCGTTTGAGCCGATTTTTAGTCATGGCATCTCCCCCAAATTTCTTGCAATGCTTCAGGATGCATCCTAGAGGAGAGCAAAGGGCTGCCTCCTGGGAAGCAGCAGCACCCATACCGGTACCGAAAAACCCAGTATTTCCACACAAACCAGAACGAGGGACGTCTCCCTTCGTTACTCAGAACAGGACAGCGTGGAGAAACAAACAGAACTACGCTACTGCCACCTGTCTTTCCTGGTGCGTCTTATGCAGAGCCCAGAACAGAACAGAGGCCGCCTGCTTCCCGAGACGTCTTGCCCCTACCCCCTTTTCTCCTAGCCCCAAAAAATACCTCTTGTCAGGAACGTTGCACCGTTTTGGCACTTACCGCCCGACCGCAGGGGAGGAGCTGAAGGAGTCCCCAGGCAACAGGTCGGTGCGCGCTGGAGTCCGCTCAGGCCTCTTCTCCCTGTCGGATGCGGCAAGACGAGGCGGGCGAGGCTGTCAGCTCGGTCCCATCTGGGGTGTCAAAACTGTTATCCCACAAGCGTGAGGTCGTTTACCCGGTGTGCGGGACGCCAATATACACACAGGGCAGAGGTATTTTTATGGCATGTCTGCGCAGAGACGGGCGCTAGGCGGTAGCTCCACAGAGCTAGCACAAAGTTCGCTCGTACAAGTACAGCATTGATACAGTCTAGCTATGCATATGCATAAGTAATTACACAAAGCAGTTTTCTATTGGTCTACATTTCTCTTATTTCAACTTCAAGCTACAGCGCGACTTTAACATGCTGCGCACGCTCAGAGGCGAGGGCTCTCTGCTTGGGCTGGTGTCTCCAGCTCGAGGGCTGTGACTTGTAGGATTATAAGGAGGATAGTTTGCGGGAGGGTGCTTCTTATCACACTCCTACTAGTTGTTTCGGATGGTTCCCAAAACATTTCCATTAGCTTACCTGGTTCTTCAGGATGTGCTTCTCTCCCAAGGACAGTAAGTCTTGTTTAGACGTTCCACTTCCCAGCCTCAATCCTCCTTATCAGTTTGACGTAAGCCCTGACCTTCCACCAGCTCCTGGTAGACGACACCGTCAGACTACAACACGACCGTTCTTTTATGCCCGTCAGTGGCTTCAGAATTAGGAACAGAAAGAACAGGACAAGCTAAACACCCACACAAGCCTCATATCCCTAAGAAATGATTCAAAAAACCCAAACGACCCCCATTTGAGATTGCGTTGGCTTAGGGACTGCCTCCTTCAAGTGCCAGAGCGGACCGGTGGAATCAGGCACAGAATTCAGCTGCCTACCAGGAGACAGCCCTTGTCCTCGCAAGGCAAATTTTTCAAAACATCGTGCTATTTTCCCATGTTATCAACTACAGCGGGCTTGCCCTACCAGCACGAGTTGAGGACATCTTCCTGTGGGTTCATTTGACACTACAGTCAGTTTTGAGCAGGTACAAGCAACCAAGCGCGAGATAGAAAGTCAGCTAAGATACCGGCTGCCGTACAAATTGTGTTCAAGATCGTGCCTGCGGGAATGGCACAAAGCCCACGATGACTGAACAACTATGTCGGAGGCCCTACGGCAAACAGCGCCGACGTTTCGTGAAGCTCTCTTCCTGTCAAGAAAAGGACCTTTTATGCAGTATCTCTACTGGAATTCAGGCTGCTTCCTACACATTCTGGCAAGTTAGCTTTCACAGAAACCCCGAGAACTTCCAACACCAAGCAACATTTGTAATTCTTGCTCTCTACCTACGGGGAATTTCAACCAATCAGAACACCACTTAAAGCAAAATTCTGGGTCTGTTTCACGCCAATCAAATAGCTAAGCCATGGACAGGGGTCTGTAGAAAGACGACGACTTTCAAAGATAAAGATAAGGAGAGTACTCACTTTTCTGAAATGTCTTCCAGTCGTTCCATTGATTTAGCAGCCCAACCCAGCCGTCGAAATTCTGGTGCAACAGAGAGAGCAGCAGCACGTCCACGCCACTCTCCCCTAGCCACAGAGCCTTCCGCTTTGCCCATTCCTGCCAACAGCCAGAGCATCGGTGCCGTAGCACCTTGGCAATAACGCACCTCCCATAGCTACGCACCTTCACAAAAGAACCGAGCAGGGTGTAAACAAACATTGCAATGCTTGCGGTAAGGGCTCAAACAGGGATGCCTATGTTATCACTCTGAGATTCAACAGCCACTAAAAATGTCATTTTGCTGCAGTATTACAGGAGTTCATTGACTAGTGTCAAAAACATTTTGTTGAAAATTCATTGTTTGAAGCAGGACTTCCCAATGCAAATGTTAAGTAATTCTCGTGAGCCTTTAACTGAGCGGAATGCAGGATCTGACTAAAATAATGGCGGATACAGCAGGGCCAGCCCCATCCTCAGCCCTTTTTAAACCCTGGGCCCAGCCCCATCCTCACCTCATGGGTCACAGCTGGAGCCCACGCCATGGGGAACAGGGGGCCAATTACCCCAAGCCTCACAAGCCAGACACAGCCAGCAACCTGGCACAGGCATGGGCACACACCACCACCAAGCTGGTGCTGCCACGGGCAGATGCTGCCGCCAAGCTGGCACCGGCCTGGCAGACTTTAGTTTACAGCCCAAAGCCGAGGTTGGCCTCTAAACAAGAGAACACGTGAAAGCATCCTTACAGGATGCCGGTCCAGTGGTGTCCATGATAGCTCTCACAGCCTCCCACGTAATAGACAGCTCCCCTGTCCGGGACCACGTTTTGCATGTCCCAGGCCCTCCCCGCACCCATGCTGAAAATCAAACAGAACAATTAAGGACTCTGCTTCATCGCCTCAGCCTCCAAAAGAAGCTTCCTTCCTCTGCTAACGCTCGACACAGATATCCCCATGCTGTTCCCTGAATGCAGGCTGGCCTTGGGTGCCTGTACTGCCAAAGGAAGAGAAAAACATCATGCTCTTGTCACGTGCTCCATCATCCTCTTGTTCGTCAAGAAAACAGAAGAAAGCTACCATCCCCATTGCTACATAGGAGAAATTGGTGCGGGGGACGGCTGAGCCCATCCCCAGAAATGGAACACTCTGCTATGACCCTGCTTTGCCTTTTGGCGACAGCGCCCGCCATCCGTGTGCCCCAAGCAGGCGAGGTCCCGTTCAGGCTGGCATCCGCCACAAAGAGGAGAGGTCCCCTGCGGGCTGAACAGAGTCAACTGAACAGAATCTTCAGAAGAACTTAGCCGTGCATTCAGTTTACAAGTAAATGCCACCCAAGCAACGGGAGTGGGCATTCTGGCCTCTAAAGGAATTCAGGAGTTAATTTAGTATTTCCAATGGAACATTCCATAGGTTGTAAAAACAGCCTTAAAGTCTTCTTCCCTCTTGCACCAACAACGCTTCTTTTACTTCTACTTAAGGGTCCCCTACAACTACTTACTACAGCATGTGTGGCTCCACTATCAATGAAAAATACAAAAATCTCTTCTTTCATTCCCCAGCTTGACTGGAACCAGAGGATCGTCTGGGGAAATTTTAAGAGATTCCTCCGGCCCCCTTCAGTCCAACCCAATCTCCGGCATGACTCCAACGGCTGCTTCTGTCTCTCTTTCCCCATTACTCAGACGGCATGGACAATTTTTTTCCAACGGCCCTCTTGCTTACAATTTGCACGCCGATTCATTCCCAGGGGAATGTCATAACCATTTCTACTATTATTTCTACAGCCCCTTCCTCACCCACAAAATTCACCTCCAGTATTTTCTCTCCCTTTTTCCTGGTCTTCCCTCAAGGCAGCCAACAAAGAAGCTTGCAGCGTTACTCGTCCCCGCTTCTCCTTCTCTTCTATTTCCTCCCGATTATTACGTACCTTAGATGCCATTGAGAAGAACTGTGAGATTGTCATGCCATCCTCGCCCCCTACCTTTTGTCATCTCTTTCTTATATCTGCTGCTGCTGCTTGACCAATAAACAGCGTGTTAAATAACTTTGAATTGCTATCACCTTACGGATCCAGATCTGTCCGTTTTCGAGCTACTTCACACAATCTCTCAGAGAAGGCTGACGGGGTTTCCTTATGCCCCTGCCTTACTTCAGATAGTTTACATAAATTCTTAGGCTTTTGCACTCCGTGTTGAATCCCGTACAAAATTCACTTCTGATATTCCTTTACCCTCTCTAATCCCTCACACTTGTGTGTTTGGATCCCACTCCGGATCCTCTTTCGGGAGGTACATATTGGTATTAGGCACCCCACCCCGCCTTGTTGGATCAGTCCCTCTCTAGCCTTCTCTAAAATTGTTCTCCTCTCCTCAGCGGTAAACAAATATTCTAGGAGAGCCTGTACATCTCCCCGGTTAGGACTAGGAGTCGTGATTAACAGTACTATACATTCCTTCTGGATTGTTTCCATAGGATCCCACTGCCCGTTTGCAGTTTAATAAATCACAAGCAGTAAAAGGGACATGTACGGATACCGGTGCTCCTTCAGGCCCTGCAGCCTGTCTGAGGGGAGCTCAAACTATCGTTTTCTCTCCCCTTGTTCTTTTAGAGATAGCACTCACAACTCCATCACCACTTGAGCTATCAGATTTGGGCTGTTTGGGGGGAGCTACCGACAGCTGAATATCCTCTTCCGAATTTTCCCATTCACAGAATCACAGAATCACAGAATCATATAGGTTGGAAAAGACCTTTAAGATCATCGAGTCCAACCATAAACCTAACACTGCCAAAAACCACCACTACACCATGTCTCTAAGTACCTCATCCAAACGTCCTTTAAATACCTCCAGGGATGGCGACTCAACCACTTCCCTGGGCAGTCTGTTCCAATGCTTGATAACCCTCTCGGTGAAGAAAAATTTCCTAATATCCAGTCTAAACCTCCCCTGGCGCAACTTGAGGCCATTTCCTCTTGTCCTATCACTTGTTACCTGGGAGAAGAGACCGACCCCCACCTCTCTACAACCTCCTTTCAGGTAGTTGTAGAGAGCAATGAGGTCTCCCCTCAGCCTCCTTTTCTCCAGGCTAAACAGTCCCAGCTCCCTCAGCCGCTCCTCATAAGACTTCTGCTCCAGACCCTTCACCAGCTTCGTTGCCCTTCTCTGTACGCGCTCCAGTACCTCAATATCCCTCTTGTAGTGGGGGGCCCAAAACTGAACACAGTATTCGAGGTGCGGCCTCACCAGTGCCGAGTACAGGGGCACAATCACTTCCCTAGTCCTGCTGGCCACGCTATTTTTGATACAGGCCAGGATGCCATTGGCCTTCTTGGCCGCCTGGGCACACTGCTGGCTCATATTCAGGCGGCTGTCAACCAACACCCCCAGGTCCTTCTCTGCCAGGCAGCTTTCCAGCCACTCTTCCCCAAGCCTGTAGCGTTGCATGGGGTTGCTGTGGCCCAAGTGCAGGACCTTGCACTTGGCCTTGTTAAACCTCATACAATTCACCCCAGCCCATGGATCCAGCCTGTCCAGGTCCCTCTGCAGAGCCTGCCTACCCTCCAGCAGATCAACACTCCCACACAACTTGGTGTCGTCTGCAAACTTACTGAGAGTGCACTCGATCCCTTCGTCCAGATCATTGATAAAGATGTTAAACAGAACTGGCCCCAACACAGAGCCCTGGGGAACACCGCTTGTGACCGGCCGCCAACCGGAGTAAACTCCATTCACCACCACTCTCTGGGCCCGGCCGTCCAGCCAGTTCTTTACCCAGCGAAGAGTACACCCGTCCAAGCCATGAGCAGCCAGTTTCTCCAGGAGAATGCCGTGGGAAACCGTGTCAAAGGCTTTACTGAAGTCTAGATAGACAACATCCACAGACTTCCCCTCATCCACTAGGCGGGTCACCTTATCATAGAAGGAGATCAGGTTGGTCAAGCAGGACCTGCCTTTCCTGAACCCATGCTGGCTGGGCCTGATCCCCTGGTTATTCTCTACATGCCGTGTGATAGCACTCAGGATGATCTGCTCCATCAGCTTCCCCGGCACCGAGGTCAGGCTGACAGGCCTGTAGTTCCCCGGGTCCTCCTTCCGGCCCTTCTTGAAGATGGGTGTCACATTCGCTAATCTCCAGTCAGCAGGGACTTCCCCAGTTAGCCAGGACTGCTGGTAAATGATGGAAAGGGGCTTGGTGAGCACATCTGCCAGCTCCTTCAACACTCTCGGGTGGATCTCATCAGGCCCCATAGACTTGTGAGTGTCTAAATGGTGCAGCAGGTCACTCACCATTTCCCCCTGGATAATGGGGGCTCCAGTCTGGTCCCCATCCCTATCTTCCAACTCCAGGGGCTGGGTACCCATAGAACATTCGGCCCTGCTAATAAAGACTGAGGCAAAGAAGGCATTAAGTACCTCAGCCTTTTCCTCATCCTTGGTCATTCAATACAACGAGGTTTTCCCTTTTTCTCTTTTAACACATATATTCCAATCTGATGTTTAGAATCCACTAAACCACCTTTCTTCCTAATATCCCAATCGCGCCTTAACGAAAAAAGCATATCCACAGAAGGCATTTCATCCCATTTTTCAGTTCCCCGACAACACAACATTAATTCCGATATAGTGTTATGTTTCAAGGATCCATTCTCAGGCCATTTCTCACCATCTTCCCATGGATATTGTGCCCACCGTTGATTACAATATCGTTTGAGCCGATTTTTAGTCATGGCATCTCCCCCAAATTTCTTGCAATGCTTCAGGATGCATCCTAGAGGAGAGCAAAGGGCTGCCTCCTGGGAAGCAGCAGCACCCATACCGGTACCGAAAAACCCAGTATTTCCACACAAACCAGAACGAGGGACGTCTCCCTTCGTTACTCAGAACAGGACAGCGTGGAGAAACAAACAGAACTACGCTACTGCCACCTGTCTTTCCTGGTGCGTCTTATGCAGAGCCCAGAACAGAACAGAGGCCGCCTGCTTCCCGAGACGTCTTGCCCCTACCCCCTTTTCTCCTAGCCCCAAAAAATACCTCTTGTCAGGAACGTTGCACCGTTTTGGCACTTACCGCCCGACCGCAGGGGAGGAGCTGAAGGAGTCCCCAGGCAACAGGTCGGTGCGTGCTGGAGTCCGCTCAGGCCTCTTCTCCCTGTCGGATGCGGCAAGACGAGGCGGGCGAGGCTGTCAGCTCGGTCCCATCTGGGGTGTCAAAACTGTTATCCCACAAGCGTGAGGTCGTTTACCCGGTGTGCGGGACGCCAATATACACACAGGGCAGAGGTATTTTTATGGCATGTCTGCGCAGAGACGGGCGCTAGGCAGTAGCTCCACAGAGCTAGCACAAAGTTCGCTCATACAAGTACAGCATTGATACAGTCTAGCTATGCATATGCATAAGTAATTACACAAAGCAGTTTTCTATTGGTCTACATTTCTCTTATTTCAACTTCAAGCTACAGCGCGACTTTAACATGCTGCGCACGCTCAGAGGCGAGGGCTCTCTGCTTGGGCTGGTGTCTCCAGCTCGAGGGCTGTGACTTGTAGGATTATAAGGAGGATAGTTTGCGGGAGGGTGCTTCTTATCACACTCCTACTAGTTGTTTCGGATGGTTCCCAAAACATTTCCATTAGCTTACCTGGTTCTTCAGGATGTGCTTCTCTCCCAAGGACAGTAAGTCTTGTTTAGACGTTCCACTTCCCAGCCTCAATCCTCCTTATCAGTTTGACGTAAGCCCTGACCTTCCACCAGCTCCTGGTAGACGACACCGTCAGACTACAACACGACCGTTCTTTTATGCCCGTCAGTGGCTTCAGAATTAGGAACAGAAAGAACAGGACAAGCTAAACACCCACACAAGCCTCATATCCCTAAGAAATGATTCAAAAAACCCAAACGACCCCCATTTGAGATTGCGTTGGCTTAGGGACTGCCTCCTTCAAGTGCCAGAGCGGACCGGTGGAATCAGGCACAGAATTCAGCTGCCTACCAGGAGACAGCCCTTGTCCTCGCAAGGCAAATTTTTCAAAACATCGTGCTATTTTCCCATGTTATCAACTACAGCGGGCTTGCCCTACCAGCACGAGTTGAGGACATCTTCCTGTGGGTTCATTTGACACTACAGTCAGTTTTGAGCAGGTACAAGCAACCAAGCGCGAGATAGAAAGTCAGCTAAGATACCGGCTGCCGTACAAATTGTGTTCAAGATCGTGCCTGCGGGAATGGCACAAAGCCCACGATGACTGAACAACTATGTCGGAGGCCCTACGGCAAACAGCGCCGACGTTTCGTGAAGCTCTCTTCCTGTCAAGAAAAGGACCTTTTATGCAGTATCTCTACTGGAATTCAGGCTGCTTCCTACACATTCTGGCAAGTTAGCTTTCACAGAAACCCCGAGAACTTCCAACACCAAGCAACATTTGTAATTCTTGCTCTCTACCTACGGGGAATTTCAGCCAATCAGAACACCACTTAAAGCAAAATTCTGGGTCTGTTTCACGCCAATCAAATAGCTAAGCCATGGACAGGGGTCTGTAGAAAGACGACGACTTTCAAAGATAAAGATAAGGAGAGTACTCACTTTTCTGAAATGTCTTCCAGTCGTTCCATTGATTTAGCAGCCCAACCCAGCCGTCGAAATTCTGGTGCAACAGAGAGAGCAGCAGCACGTCCACGCCACTCTCCCCTAGCCACAGAGCCTTCCGCTTTGCCCATTCCTGCCAACAGCCAGAGCATCGGCGCCGTAGCACCTTGGCAATAACGCACCTCCCATAGCTACGCACCTTCACAAAAGAACCGAGCAGGGTGTAAACAAACATTGCAATGCTTGCGGTAAGGGCTCAAACAGGGATGCCTATGTTATCACCCTGAGATTCAACAACCACTAAAAATGTCATTTTGCTGCAGTATTACAGGAGTTCATTGACTAGTGTCAAAAACATTTTGTTGAAAATTCATTGTTTGAAGCAGGACTTCCCAATGCAAATGTTAAGTAATCCTCGTGAGCCTTTAACTGAGCGGAATGCAGGATCTGACTAAAATAATGGCGGATACAGCAGGGCCAGCCCCATCCTCAGCCCTTTTTAAACCCTGGGCCCAGCCCCATCCTCACCTCATGGGTCCCACCTGTGCTGCCCCGGGCCACAGCTGGAGCCCACGCCATGGGGAACAGGGGGCCAATTACCCCAAGCCTCACAAGCCAGACACAGCCAGCAACCTGGCACAGGCATGGGCACACACCACCACCAAGCTGGTGCTGCCACGGGCAGATGCTGCCGCCAAGCTGGCACCGGCCTGGCAGACTTTAGTTTACAGCCCAAAGCCGAGGTTGGCCTCTAAACAAGAGAACACGTGAAAGCATCCTTACAGGATGCCGGTCCAGTGGTGTCCATGATAGCTCTCACAGCCTCCCACGTAATAGACAGCTCCCCTGTCCGGGACCACGTTTTGCATGTCCCAGGCCCTCCCCGCACCCATGCTGAAAATCAAACAGAACAATTAAGGACTCTGCTTCATCGCCTCAGCCTCCAAAAGAAGCTTCCTTCCTCTGCTAACGCTCGACACAGATATCCCCATGCTGTTCCCTGAATGCAGGCTGGCCTTGGGTGCCTGTACTGCCAAAGGAAGAGAAAAACATCATGCTCTTGTCACGTGCTCCATCATCCTCTTGTTCGTCAAGAAAACAGAAGAAAGCTACCATCCCCATTGCTACATAGGAGAAATTGGTGCGGGGGACGGCTGAGCCCATCCCCAGAAATGGAACACTCTGCTATGACCCTGCTTTGCCTTTTGGCGACAGCGCCCGCCATCCGTGTGCCCCAAGCAGGCGAGGTCCCGTTCAGGCTGGCATCCGCCACAAAGAGGAGAGGTCCCCTGCGGGCTGAACAGAGTCAACTGAACAGAATCTTCAGAAGAACTTAGCCGTGCATTCAGTTTACAAGTAAATGCCACCCAAGCAACGGGAGTGGGCATTCTGGCCTCTAAAGGAATTCAGGAGTTAATTTAGTATTTCCAATGGAACATTCCATAGGTTGTAAAAACAGCCTTAAAGTCTTCTTCCCTCTTGCACCAACAACGCTTCTTTTACTTCTACTTAAGGGTCCCCTACAACTACTTACTACAGCATGTGTGGCTCCACTATCAATGAAAAATACAAAAATCTCTTCTTTCATTCCCCAGCTTGACTGGAACCAGAGGATCGTCTGGGGAAATTTTAAGAGATTCCTCCGGCCCCCTTCAGTCCAACCCAATCTCCGGCATGACTCCAACGGCTGCTTCTGTCTCTCTTTCCCCATTACTCAGACGGCATGGACAATTTTTTTCCAACGGCCCTCTTGCTTACAATTTGCACGCCGATTCATTCCCAGGGGAATGTCATAACCATTTCTACTATTATTTCTACAGCCCCTTCCTCACCCACAAAATTCACCTCCAGTATTTTCTCTCCCTTTTTCCTGGTCTTCCCTCAAGGCAGCCAACAAAGAAGCTTGCAGCGTTACTCGTCCCCGCTTCTCCTTCTCTTCTATTTCCTCCCGATTATTACGTACCTTAGATGCCATTGAGAAGAACTGTGAGATTGTCATGCCATCCTCGCCCCCTACCTTTTGTCATCTCTTTCTTATATCTGCTGCTGCTGCTTGACCAATAAACAGCGTGTTAAATAACTTTGAATTGCTATCACCTTACGGATCCAGATCTGTCCGTTTTCGAGCTACTTCACACAATCTCTCAGAGAAGGCTGACGGGGTTTCCTTATGCCCCTGCCTTACTTCAGATAGTTTACATAAATTCTTAGGCTTTTGCACTCCGTGTTGAATCCCGTACAAAATTCACTTCTGATATTCCTTTACCCTCTCTAATCCCTCACACTTGTGTGTTTGGATCCCACTCCGGATCCTCTTTCGGGAGGTACATATTGGTATTAGGCACCCCACCCCGCCTTGTTGGATCAGTCCCTCTCTAGCCTTCTCTAAAATTGTTCTCCTCTCCTCAGCGGTAAACAAATATTCTAGGAGAGCCTGTACATCTCCCCGGTTAGGACTAGGAGTCGTGATTAACAGTACTATACATTCCTTCTGGATTGTTTCCATAGGATCCCACTGCCCGTTTGCAGTTTAATAAATCACAAGCAGTAAAAGGGACATGTACGGATACCGGTGCTCCTTCAGGCCCTGCAGCCTGTCTGAGGGGAGCTCAAACTATCGTTTTCTCTCCCCTTGTTCTTTTAGAGATAGCACTCACAACTCCATCACCACTTGAGCTATCAGATTTGGGCTGTTTGGGGGGAGCTACCGACAGCTGAATATCCTCTTCCGAATTTTCCCATTCACAGAATCACAGAATCACAGAATCATATAGGTTGGAAAAGACCTTTAAGATCATCGAGTCCAACCATAAACCTAACACTGCCAAAAACCACCACTACACCATGTCTCTAAGTACCTCATCCAAACGTCCTTTAAATACCTCCAGGGATGGCGACTCAACCACTTCCCTGGGCAGTCTGTTCCAATGCTTGATAACCCTCTCGGTGAAGAAAAATTTCCTAATATCCAGTCTAAACCTCCCCTGGCGCAACTTGAGGCCATTTCCTCTTGTCCTATCACTTGTTACCTGGGAGAAGAGACCGACCCCCACCTCTCTACAACCTCCTTTCAGGTAGTTGTAGAGAGCAATGAGGTCTCCCCTCAGCCTCCTTTTCTCCAGGCTAAACAGTCCCAGCTCCCTCAGCCGCTCCTCATAAGACTTCTGCTCCAGACCCTTCACCAGCTTCGTTGCCCTTCTCTGTACGCGCTCCAGTACCTCAATATCCCTCTTGTAGTGGGGGGCCCAAAACTGAACACAGTATTCGAGGTGCGGCCTCACCAGTGCCGAGTACAGGGGCACAATCACTTCCCTAGTCCTGCTGGCCACGCTATTTTTGATACAGGCCAGGATGCCATTGGCCTTCTTGGCCGCCTGGGCACACTGCTGGCTCATATTCAGGCGGCTGTCAACCAACACCCCCAGGTCCTTCTCTGCCAGGCAGCTTTCCAGCCACTCTTCCCCAAGCCTGTAGCGTTGCATGGGGTTGCTGTGGCCCAAGTGCAGGACCTTGCACTTGGCCTTGTTAAACCTCATACAATTCACCCCAGCCCATGGATCCAGCCTGTCCAGGTCCCTCTGCAGAGCCTGCCTACCCTCCAGCAGATCAACACTCCCACACAACTTGGTGTCGTCTGCAAACTTACTGAGAGTGCACTCGATCCCTTCGTCCAGATCATTGATAAAGATGTTAAACAGAACTGGCCCCAACACAGAGCCCTGGGGAACACCGCTTGTGACCGGCCGCCAACCGGAGTAAACTCCATTCACCACCACTCTCTGGGCCCGGCCGTCCAGCCAGTTCTTTACCCAGCGAAGAGTACACCCGTCCAAGCCATGAGCAGCCAGTTTCTCCAGGAGAATGCCGTGGGAAACCGTGTCAAAGGCTTTACTGAAGTCTAGATAGACAACATCCACAGACTTCCCCTCATCCACTAGGCGGGTCACCTTATCATAGAAGGAGATCAGGTTGGTCAAGCAGGACCTGCCTTTCCTGAACCCATGCTGGCTGGGCCTGATCCCCTGGTTATTCTCTACATGCCGTGTGATAGCACTCAGGATGATCTGCTCCATCAGCTTCCCCGGCACCGAGGTCAGGCTGACAGGCCTGTAGTTCCCCGGGTCCTCCTTCCGGCCCTTCTTGAAGATGGGTGTCACATTCGCTAATCTCCAGTCAGCAGGGACTTCCCCAGTTAGCCAGGACTGCTGGTAAATGATGGAAAGGGGCTTGGTGAGCACATCTGCCAGCTCCTTCAACACTCTCGGGTGGATCTCATCAGGCCCCATAGACTTGTGAGTGTCTAAATGGTGCAGCAGGTCACTCACCATTTCCCCCTGGATAATGGGGGCTCCAGTCTGGTCCCCATCCCTATCTTCCAACTCCAGGGGCTGGGTACCCATAGAACATTCGGCCCTGCTAATAAAGACTGAGGCAAAGAAGGCATTAAGTACCTCAGCCTTTTCCTCATCCTTGGTCATTCAATACAACGAGGTTTTCCCTTTTTCTCTTTTAACACATATATTCCAATCTGATGTTTAGAATCCACTAAACCACCTTTCTTCCTAATATCCCAATCGCGCCTTAACGAAAAAAGCATATCCACAGAAGGCATTTCATCCCATTTTTCAGTTCCCCGACAACACAACATTAATTCCGATATAGTGTTATGTTTCAAGGATCCATTCTCAGGCCATTTCTCACCATCTTCCCATGGATATTGTGCCCACCGTTGATTACAATATCGTTTGAGCCGATTTTTAGTCATGGCATCTCCCCCAAATTTCTTGCAATGCTTCAGGATGCATCCTAGAGGAGAGCAAAGGGCTGCCTCCTGGGAAGCAGCAGCACCCATACCGGTACCGAAAAACCCAGTATTTCCACACAAACCAGAACGAGGGACGTCTCCCTTCGTTACTCAGAACAGGACAGCGTGGAGAAACAAACAGAACTACGCTACTGCCACCTGTCTTTCCTGGTGCGTCTTATGCAGAGCCCAGAACAGAACAGAGGCCGCCTGCTTCCCGAGACGTCTTGCCCCTACCCCCTTTTCTCCTAGCCCCAAAAAATACCTCTTGTCAGGAACGTTGCACCGTTTTGGCACTTACCGCCCGACCGCAGGGGAGGAGCTGAAGGAGTCCCCAGGCAACAGGTCGGTGCGTGCTGGAGTCCGCTCAGGCCTCTTCTCCCTGTCGGATGCGGCAAGACGAGGCGGGCGAGGCTGTCAGCTCGGTCCCATCTGGGGTGTCAAAACTGTTATCCCACAAGCGTGAGGTCGTTTACCCGGTGTGCGGGACGCCAATATACACACAGGGCAGAGGTATTTTTATGGCATGTCTGCGCAGAGACGGGCGCTAGGCGGTAGCTCCACAGAGCTAGCACAAAGTTCGCTCATACAAGTACAGCATTGATACAGTCTAGCTATGCATATGCATAAGTAATTACACAAAGCAGTTTTCTATTGGTCTACATTTCTCTTATTTCAACTTCAAGCTACAGCGCGACTTTAACATGCTGCGCACGCTCAGAGGCGAGGGCTCTCTGCTTGGGCTGGTGTCTCCAGCTCGAGGGCTGTGACTTGTAGGATTATAAGGAGGATAGTTTGCGGGAGGGTGCTTCTTATCACACTCCTACTAGTTGTTTCGGATGGTTCCCAAAACATTTCCATTAGCTTACCTGGTTCTTCAGGATGTGCTTCTCTCCCAAGGACAGTAAGTCTTGTTTAGACGTTCCACTTCCCAGCCTCAATCCTCCTTATCAGTTTGACGTAAGCCCTGACCTTCCACCAGCTCCTGGTAGACGACACCGTCAGACTACAACACGACCGTTCTTTTATGCCCGTCAGTGGCTTCAGAATTAGGAACAGAAAGAACAGGACAAGCTAAACACCCACACAAGCCTCATATCCCTAAGAAATGATTCAAAAAACCCAAACGACCCCCATTTGAGATTGCGTTGGCTTAGGGACTGCCTCCTTCAAGTGCCAGAGCGGACCGGTGGAATCAGGCACAGAATTCAGCTGCCTACCAGGAGACAGCCCTTGTCCTCGCAAGGCAAATTTTTCAAAACATCGTGCTATTTTCCCATGTTATCAACTACAGCGGGCTTGCCCTACCAGCACGAGTTGAGGACATCTTCCTGTGGGTTCATTTGACACTACAGTCAGTTTTGAGCAGGTACAAGCAACCAAGCGCGAGATAGAAAGTCAGCTAAGATACCGGCTGCCGTACAAATTGTGTTCAAGATCGTGCCTGCGGGAATGGCACAAAGCCCACGATGACTGAACAACTATGTCGGAGGCCCTACGGCAAACAGCGCCGACGTTTCGTGAAGCTCTCTTCCTGTCAAGAAAAGGACCTTTTATGCAGTATCTCTACTGGAATTCAGGCTGCTTCCTACACATTCTGGCAAGTTAGCTTTCACAGAAACCCCGAGAACTTCCAACACCAAGCAACATTTGTAATTCTTGCTCTCTACCTACGGGGAATTTCAGCCAATCAGAACACCACTTAAAGCAAAATTCTGGGTCTGTTTCACGCCAATCAAATAGCTAAGCCATGGACAGGGGTCTGTAGAAAGACGACGACTTTCAAAGATAAAGATAAGGAGAGTACTCACTTTTCTGAAATGTCTTCCAGTCGTTCCATTGATTTAGCAGCCCAACCCAGCCGTCGAAATTCTGGTGCAACAGAGAGAGCAGCAGCACGTCCACGCCACTCTCCCCTAGCCACAGAGCCTTCCGCTTTGCCCATTCCTGCCAACAGCCAGAGCATCGGCGCCGTAGCACCTTGGCAATAACGCACCTCCCATAGCTACGCACCTTCACAAAAGAACCGAGCAGGGTGTAAACAAACATTGCAATGCTTGCGGTAAGGGCTCAAACAGGGATGCCTATGTTATCACCCTGAGATTCAACAACCACTAAAAATGTCATTTTGCTGCAGTATTACAGGAGTTCATTGACTAGTGTCAAAAACATTTTGTTGAAAATTCATTGTTTGAAGCAGGACTTCCCAATGCAAATGTTAAGTAATCCTCGTGAGCCTTTAACTGAGCGGAATGCAGGATCTGACTAAAATAATGGCGGATACAGCAGGGCCAGCCCCATCCTCAGCCCTTTTTAAACCCTGGGCCCAGCCCCATCCTCACCTCATGGGTCCCACCTGTGCTGCCCCGGGCCACAGCTGGAGCCCACGCCATGGGGAACAGGGGGCCAATTACCCCAAGCCTCACAAGCCAGACACAGCCAGCAACCTGGCACAGGCATGGGCACACACCACCACCAAGCTGGTGCTGCCACGGGCAGATGCTGCCGCCAAGCTGGCACCGGCCTGGCAGACTTTAGTTTACAGCCCAAAGCCGAGGTTGGCCTCTAAACAAGAGAACACGTGAAAGCATCCTTACAGGATGCCGGTCCAGTGGTGTCCATGATAGCTCTCACAGCCTCCCACGTAATAGACAGCTCCCCTGTCCGGGACCACGTTTTGCATGTCCCAGGCCCTCCCCGCACCCATGCTGAAAATCAAACAGAACAATTAAGGACTCTGCTTCATCGCCTCAGCCTCCAAAAGAAGCTTCCTTCCTCTGCTAACGCTCGACACAGATATCCCCATGCTGTTCCCTGAATGCAGGCTGGCCTTGGGTGCCTGTACTGCCAAAGGAAGAGAAAAACATCATGCTCTTGTCACGTGCTCCATCATCCTCTTGTTCGTCAAGAAAACAGAAGAAAGCTACCATCCCCATTGCTACATAGGAGAAATTGGTGCGGGGGACGGCTGAGCCCATCCCCAGAAATGGAACACTCTGCTATGACCCTGCTTTGCCTTTTGGCGACAGCGCCCGCCATCCGTGTGCCCCAAGCAGGCGAGGTCCCGTTCAGGCTGGCATCCGCCACAAAGAGGAGAGGTCCCCTGCGGGCTGAACAGAGTCAACTGAACAGAATCTTCAGAAGAACTTAGCCGTGCATTCAGTTTACAAGTAAATGCCACCCAAGCAACGGGAGTGGGCATTCTGGCCTCTAAAGGAATTCAGGAGTTAATTTAGTATTTCCAATGGAACATTCCATAGGTTGTAAAAACAGCCTTAAAGTCTTCTTCCCTCTTGCACCAACAACGCTTCTTTTACTTCTACTTAAGGGTCCCCTACAACTACTTACTACAGCATGTGTGGCTCCACTATCAATGAAAAATACAAAAATCTCTTCTTTCATTCCCCAGCTTGACTGGAACCAGAGGATCGTCTGGGGAAATTTTAAGAGATTCCTCCGGCCCCCTTCAGTCCAACCCAATCTCCGGCATGACTCCAACGGCTGCTTCTGTCTCTCTTTCCCCATTACTCAGACGGCATGGACAATTTTTTTCCAACGGCCCTCTTGCTTACAATTTGCACGCCGATTCATTCCCAGGGGAATGTCATAACCATTTCTACTATTATTTCTACAGCCCCTTCCTCACCCACAAAATTCACCTCCAGTATTTTCTCTCCCTTTTTCCTGGTCTTCCCTCAAGGCAGCCAACAAAGAAGCTTGCAGCGTTACTCGTCCCCGCTTCTCCTTCTCTTCTATTTCCTCCCGATTATTACGTACCTTAGATGCCATTGAGAAGAACTGTGAGATTGTCATGCCATCCTCGCCCCCTACCTTTT
The DNA here is from genome assembly GCF_035582795.1 of Mycteria americana. NCBI lineage: Eukaryota > Metazoa > Chordata > Aves > Ciconiiformes > Ciconiidae > Mycteria > Mycteria americana. The sequence continues at coordinate 14,703,152 of NC_134380.1, read as the reverse complement.
GTCATCTCTTTCTTATATCTGCTGCTGCTGCTTGACCAATAAACAGCGTGTTAAATAACTTTGAATTGCTATCACCTTACGGATCCAGATCTGTCCGTTTTCGAGCTACTTCACACAATCTCTCAGAGAAGGCTGACGGGGTTTCCTTATGCCCCTGCCTTACTTCAGATAGTTTACATAAATTCTTAGGCTTTTGCACTCCGTGTTGAATCCCGTACAAAATTCACTTCTGATATTCCTTTACCCTCTCTAATCCCTCACACTTGTGTGTTTGGATCCCACTCCGGATCCTCTTTCGGGAGGTACATATTGGTATTAGGCACCCCACCCCGCCTTGTTGGATCAGTCCCTCTCTAGCCTTCTCTAAAATTGTTCTCCTCTCCTCAGCGGTAAACAAATATTCTAGGAGAGCCTGTACATCTCCCCGGTTAGGACTAGGAGTCGTGATTAACAGTACTATACATTCCTTCTGGATTGTTTCCATAGGATCCCACTGCCCGTTTGCAGTTTAATAAATCACAAGCAGTAAAAGGGACATGTACGGATACCGGTGCTCCTTCAGGCCCTGCAGCCTGTCTGAGGGGAGCTCAAACTATCGTTTTCTCTCCCCTTGTTCTTTTAGAGATAGCACTCACAACTCCATCACCACTTGAGCTATCAGATTTGGGCTGTTTGGGGGGAGCTACCGACAGCTGAATATCCTCTTCCGAATTTTCCCATTCACAGAATCACAGAATCACAGAATCATATAGGTTGGAAAAGACCTTTAAGATCATCGAGTCCAACCATAAACCTAACACTGCCAAAAACCACCACTACACCATGTCTCTAAGTACCTCATCCAAACGTCCTTTAAATACCTCCAGGGATGGCGACTCAACCACTTCCCTGGGCAGTCTGTTCCAATGCTTGATAACCCTCTCGGTGAAGAAAAATTTCCTAATATCCAGTCTAAACCTCCCCTGGCGCAACTTGAGGCCATTTCCTCTTGTCCTATCACTTGTTACCTGGGAGAAGAGACCGACCCCCACCTCTCTACAACCTCCTTTCAGGTAGTTGTAGAGAGCAATGAGGTCTCCCCTCAGCCTCCTTTTCTCCAGGCTAAACAGTCCCAGCTCCCTCAGCCGCTCCTCATAAGACTTCTGCTCCAGACCCTTCACCAGCTTCGTTGCCCTTCTCTGTACGCGCTCCAGTACCTCAATATCCCTCTTGTAGTGGGGGGCCCAAAACTGAACACAGTATTCGAGGTGCGGCCTCACCAGTGCCGAGTACAGGGGCACAATCACTTCCCTAGTCCTGCTGGCCACGCTATTTTTGATACAGGCCAGGATGCCATTGGCCTTCTTGGCCGCCTGGGCACACTGCTGGCTCATATTCAGGCGGCTGTCAACCAACACCCCCAGGTCCTTCTCTGCCAGGCAGCTTTCCAGCCACTCTTCCCCAAGCCTGTAGCGTTGCATGGGGTTGCTGTGGCCCAAGTGCAGGACCTTGCACTTGGCCTTGTTAAACCTCATACAATTCACCCCAGCCCATGGATCCAGCCTGTCCAGGTCCCTCTGCAGAGCCTGCCTACCCTCCAGCAGATCAACACTCCCACACAACTTGGTGTCGTCTGCAAACTTACTGAGAGTGCACTCGATCCCTTCGTCCAGATCATTGATAAAGATGTTAAACAGAACTGGCCCCAACACAGAGCCCTGGGGAACACCGCTTGTGACCGGCCGCCAACCGGAGTAAACTCCATTCACCACCACTCTCTGGGCCCGGCCGTCCAGCCAGTTCTTTACCCAGCGAAGAGTACACCCGTCCAAGCCATGAGCAGCCAGTTTCTCCAGGAGAATGCCGTGGGAAACCGTGTCAAAGGCTTTACTGAAGTCTAGATAGACAACATCCACAGACTTCCCCTCATCCACTAGGCGGGTCACCTTATCATAGAAGGAGATCAGGTTGGTCAAGCAGGACCTGCCTTTCCTGAACCCATGCTGGCTGGGCCTGATCCCCTGGTTATTCTCTACATGCCGTGTGATAGCACTCAGGATGATCTGCTCCATCAGCTTCCCCGGCACCGAGGTCAGGCTGACAGGCCTGTAGTTCCCCGGGTCCTCCTTCCGGCCCTTCTTGAAGATGGGTGTCACATTCGCTAATCTCCAGTCAGCAGGGACTTCCCCAGTTAGCCAGGACTGCTGGTAAATGATGGAAAGGGGCTTGGTGAGCACATCTGCCAGCTCCTTCAACACTCTCGGGTGGATCTCATCAGGCCCCATAGACTTGTGAGTGTCTAAATGGTGCAGCAGGTCACTCACCATTTCCCCCTGGATAATGGGGGCTCCAGTCTGGTCCCCATCCCTATCTTCCAACTCCAGGGGCTGGGTACCCATAGAACATTCGGCCCTGCTAATAAAGACTGAGGCAAAGAAGGCATTAAGTACCTCAGCCTTTTCCTCATCCTTGGTCATTCAATACAACGAGGTTTTCCCTTTTTCTCTTTTAACACATATATTCCAATCTGATGTTTAGAATCCACTAAACCACCTTTCTTCCTAATATCCCAATCGCGCCTTAACGAAAAAAGCATATCCACAGAAGGCATTTCATCCCATTTTTCAGTTCCCCGACAACACAACATTAATTCCGATATAGTGTTATGTTTCAAGGATCCATTCTCAGGCCATTTCTCACCATCTTCCCATGGATATTGTGCCCACCGTTGATTACAATATCGTTTGAGCCGATTTTTAGTCATGGCATCTCCCCCAAATTTCTTGCAATGCTTCAGGATGCATCCTAGAGGAGAGCAAAGGGCTGCCTCCTGGGAAGCAGCAGCACCCATACCGGTACCGAAAAACCCAGTATTTCCACACAAACCAGAACGAGGGACGTCTCCCTTCGTTACTCAGAACAGGACAGCGTGGAGAAACAAACAGAACTACGCTACTGCCACCTGTCTTTCCTGGTGCGTCTTATGCAGAGCCCAGAACAGAACAGAGGCCGCCTGCTTCCCGAGACGTCTTGCCCCTACCCCCTTTTCTCCTAGCCCCAAAAAATACCTCTTGTCAGGAACGTTGCACCGTTTTGGCACTTACCGCCCGACCGCAGGGGAGGAGCTGAAGGAGTCCCCAGGCAACAGGTCGGTGCGTGCTGGAGTCCGCTCAGGCCTCTTCTCCCTGTCGGATGCGGCAAGACGAGGCGGGCGAGGCTGTCAGCTCGGTCCCATCTGGGGTGTCAAAACTGTTATCCCACAAGCGTGAGGTCGTTTACCCGGTGTGCGGGACGCCAATATACACACAGGGCAGAGGTATTTTTATGGCATGTCTGCGCAGAGACGGGCGCTAGGCGGTAGCTCCACAGAGCTAGCACAAAGTTCGCTCATACAAGTACAGCATTGATACAGTCTAGCTATGCATATGCATAAGTAATTACACAAAGCAGTTTTCTATTGGTCTACATTTCTCTTATTTCAACTTCAAGCTACAGCGCGACTTTAACATGCTGCGCACGCTCAGAGGCGAGGGCTCTCTGCTTGGGCTGGTGTCTCCAGCTCGAGGGCTGTGACTTGTAGGATTATAAGGAGGATAGTTTGCGGGAGGGTGCTTCTTATCACACTCCTACTAGTTGTTTCGGATGGTTCCCAAAACATTTCCATTAGCTTACCTGGTTCTTCAGGATGTGCTTCTCTCCCAAGGACAGTAAGTCTTGTTTAGACGTTCCACTTCCCAGCCTCAATCCTCCTTATCAGTTTGACGTAAGCCCTGACCTTCCACCAGCTCCTGGTAGACGACACCGTCAGACTACAACACGACCGTTCTTTTATGCCCGTCAGTGGCTTCAGAATTAGGAACAGAAAGAACAGGACAAGCTAAACACCCACACAAGCCTCATATCCCTAAGAAATGATTCAAAAAACCCAAACGACCCCCATTTGAGATTGCGTTGGCTTAGGGACTGCCTCCTTCAAGTGCCAGAGCGGACCGGTGGAATCAGGCACAGAATTCAGCTGCCTACCAGGAGACAGCCCTTGTCCTCGCAAGGCAAATTTTTCAAAACATCGTGCTATTTTCCCATGTTATCAACTACAGCGGGCTTGCCCTACCAGCACGAGTTGAGGACATCTTCCTGTGGGTTCATTTGACACTACAGTCAGTTTTGAGCAGGTACAAGCAACCAAGCGCGAGATAGAAAGTCAGCTAAGATACCGGCTGCCGTACAAATTGTGTTCAAGATCGTGCCTGCGGGAATGGCACAAAGCCCACGATGACTGAACAACTATGTCGGAGGCCCTACGGCAAACAGCGCCGACGTTTCGTGAAGCTCTCTTCCTGTCAAGAAAAGGACCTTTTATGCAGTATCTCTACTGGAATTCAGGCTGCTTCCTACACATTCTGGCAAGTTAGCTTTCACAGAAACCCCGAGAACTTCCAACACCAAGCAACATTTGTAATTCTTGCTCTCTACCTACGGGGAATTTCAGCCAATCAGAACACCACTTAAAGCAAAATTCTGGGTCTGTTTCACGCCAATCAAATAGCTAAGCCATGGACAGGGGTCTGTAGAAAGACGACGACTTTCAAAGATAAAGATAAGGAGAGTACTCACTTTTCTGAAATGTCTTCCAGTCGTTCCATTGATTTAGCAGCCCAACCCAGCCGTCGAAATTCTGGTGCAACAGAGAGAGCAGCAGCACGTCCACGCCACTCTCCCCTAGCCACAGAGCCTTCCGCTTTGCCCATTCCTGCCAACAGCCAGAGCATCGGCGCCGTAGCACCTTGGCAATAACGCACCTCCCATAGCTACGCACCTTCACAAAAGAACCGAGCAGGGTGTAAACAAACATTGCAATGCTTGCGGTAAGGGCTCAAACAGGGATGCCTATGTTATCACCCTGAGATTCAACAACCACTAAAAATGTCATTTTGCTGCAGTATTACAGGAGTTCATTGACTAGTGTCAAAAACATTTTGTTGAAAATTCATTGTTTGAAGCAGGACTTCCCAATGCAAATGTTAAGTAATCCTCGTGAGCCTTTAACTGAGCGGAATGCAGGATCTGACTAAAATAATGGCGGATACAGCAGGGCCAGCCCCATCCTCAGCCCTTTTTAAACCCTGGGCCCAGCCCCATCCTCACCTCATGGGTCCCACCTGTGCTGCCCCGGGCCACAGCTGGAGCCCACGCCATGGGGAACAGGGGGCCAATTACCCCAAGCCTCACAAGCCAGACACAGCCAGCAACCTGGCACAGGCATGGGCACACACCACCACCAAGCTGGTGCTGCCACGGGCAGATGCTGCCGCCAAGCTGGCACCGGCCTGGCAGACTTTAGTTTACAGCCCAAAGCCGAGGTTGGCCTCTAAACAAGAGAACACGTGAAAGCATCCTTACAGGATGCCGGTCCAGTGGTGTCCATGATAGCGCTCATAGACAACTAATAGACAGCTCCCCTGTCCGGGACCACGTTTTGCATGTCCCAGGCCCTCCCCGCACCCATGCTGAAAATCAAACAGAACAATTAAGGACTCTGCTTCATCGCCTCAGCCTCCAAAAGAAGCTTCCTTCCTCTGCTAACGCTCGACACAGATATCCCCATGCTGTTCCCTGAATGCAGGCTGGCCTTGGGTGCCTGTACTGCCAAAGGAAGAGAAAAAGATCATGCTCTTGTCACGTGCTCCATCATCCTCTTGTTCGTCAAGAAAACAGAAGAAAGCTACCATCCCCATTGCTACATAGGAGAAATTGGTGCGGGGGACGGCTGAGCCCATCCCCAGAAATGGAACACTCTGCTATGACCCTGCTTTGCCTTTTGGCGACAGCGCCCGCCATCCGTGTGCCCCAAACAGGCGAGGTCCCGTTCAGGCTGGCATCCGCCACAAAGAGGAGAGGTCCCCTGCGGGCTGAACAGAGTCAACTGAACAGAGTCTTCAGAAGAACTTAGCCGTGCATTCAGTTTACAAGTAAATCCCACCCAAGCAACGGGAGGGGGCATTCTGGCCTCTAAAGGAATTCAGGAGTTAATTTAGTGTTTCCAATGGAACATTCCATAGGTTGTAAAAACAGCCTTAAAGTCTTCTTCCCTCTTGCACCAACAACGCTTCTTTTACTTCTACTTAAGGGTCCCCTACAACTACTTACTACAGCATGTGTGGCTCCACTATCAATGAAAAATACAAAAATCTCCTATTTCCTTCCCCAGCTTGACTGGAACCAGAGGATCGTCTGGGGAAATTTTAAGAGATTCCTCCGGCCCCCTTCAGTCCAACCCAATCTCCGGCATGACTCCAACGGCTTCTTCTGTCTCTCTTTCCCCATTACTCAGACGGCATGGACAATTTTTTTCCAACGGCCCTCTTGCTTACAATTTGCACGCCGATTCATTCCCAGGGGAATGTCATAACCATTTCTACTATTATTTCTACAGCCCCTTCCTCACCCACAAAATTCACCTCCAGTATTTTCTCTCCCTTTTTCCTGGTCTTCCCTCAAGGCAGCCAACAAAGACGCTTGCAGCGTTACTCGTCCCCGCTTCTCCTTCTCTTCTATTTCCTCCCGATTATTACGTACCTTAGATGCCATTGAGAAGAACTGTGAGATTGTCATGCCATCCTCGCCCCCTACCTTTTGTCATCTCTTTCTTATATCTGCTGCTGCTGCTTGACCAATAAACAGCGTGTTAAATAACTTTGAATTGCTATCACCTTACGGATCCAGATCTGTCCATTTTCGAGCTACTTCACACAATCTCTCAGAGAAGGCTGACGGGGTTTCCTTATGCCCCTGCCTTACTTCAGATAGTTTACATAAATTCTTAGGCTTTTGCACTCCGTGTTGAATCCCGTACAAAATTCACTTCTGATATTCCTTTACCCTCTCTAATCCCTCACACTTGTGTGTCTGGATCCCACTCCGGATCCTCTTTCGGGAGGTACATATTGGTATTAGGCACCCCACCCCGCCTTGTTGGATCAGTCCCTCTCTAGCCTTCTCTAAAATTGTTCTCCTCTCCTCAGTGGGAAACAAATATTCTAGGAGAGCCTGTACATCTCCCCGGTTAGGACTAGGAGTCGTGATTAACAGTACTATACATTCCTTCTGGATTGTTTCCATAGGATCCGACTGCCCGTTTGCAGTTTAATAAATCACAAGCAGTAAAAGGGACGTGTACGGATACCGGTGCTCCTTCAGGCCCTGCAGCCTGTCTGAGGGGAGCTCAAACTATCGGTTTCTCTCCCCTTGTTCTTTTAGAGATAGCACTCACAACTCCATCGCCACTTGAGCTATCAGATTTGGGCTGTTTGGGGGGAGCTACCGACAGCTGAATATCCTCTTCCGAATTTTCCCATTCAATACAACGAGGTTTTCCCTTTTTCTCTTTTAACACATATATTCCAATCTGATGTTTAGAATCCACTAAACCACCTTTCTTCCTAATATCCCAATCGCGCCTTAACGAAAAAAGCATATCCACAGAAGGCATTTCATCCCATTTTTCAGTTCCCCGACAACACAACATTAATTCCGATATAGTGTTATGTTTCAAGGATCCATTCTCAGGCCATTTCTCACCATCTTCCCATGGATATTGTGCCCACCGTTGATTACAATATCGTTTGAGCCGATTTTTAGTCATGGCATCTCCCCCAAATTTCTTGCAATGCTTCAGGATGCATCCTAGAGGAGAGCAAAGGGCTGCCTCCTGGGAAGCAGCAGCACCCATACCGGTACCGAAAAACCCAGTATTTCCACACAAACCAGAACGAGGGACGTCTCCCTTCGTTACTCAGAACAGGACAGCGTGGAGAAACAAACAGAACTACGCTACTGCCACCTGTCTTTCCTGGTGCGTCTTATGCAGAGCCCAGAACAGAACAGAGGCCGCCTGCTTCCCGAGACGTCTTGCCCCTACCCCCTTTTCTCCTAGCCCCAAAAAATACCTCTTGTCAGGAACGTTGCACCGTTTTGGCACTTACCGCCCGACCGCAGGGGAGGAGCTGAAGGAGTCCCCAGGCAACAGGTCGGTGCGCGCTGGAGTCCGCTCAGGCCTCTTCTCCCTGTCGGATGCGGCAAGACGAGGCGGGCGAGGCTGTCAGCTCGGTCCCATCTGGGGTGTCAAAACTGTTATCCCACAAGCGTGAGGTCGTTTACCCGGTGTGCGGGACGCCAATATACACACAGGGCAGAGGTATTTTTATGGCATGTCTGCGCAGAGACGGGCGCTAGGCGGTAGCTCCACAGAGCTAGCACAAAGTTCGCTCGTACAAGTACAGCATTGATACAGTCTAGCTATGCATATGCATAAGTAATTACACAAAGCAGTTTTCTATTGGTCTACATTTCTCTTATTTCAACTTCAAGCTACAGCGCGACTTTAACATGCTGCGCACGCTCAGAGGCGAGGGCTCTCTGCTTGGGCTGGTGTCTCCAGCTCGAGGGCTGTGACTTGTAGGATTATAAGGAGGATAGTTTGCGGGAGGGTGCTTCTTATCACACTCCTACTAGTTGTTTCGGATGGTTCCCAAAACATTTCCATTAGCTTACCTGGTTCTTCAGGATGTGCTTCTCTCCCAAGGACAGTAAGTCTTGTTTAGACGTTCCACTTCCCAGCCTCAATCCTCCTTATCAGTTTGACGTAAGCCCTGACCTTCCACCAGCTCCTGGTAGACGACACCGTCAGACTACAACACGACCGTTCTTTTATGCCCGTCAGTGGCTTCAGAATTAGGAACAGAAAGAACAGGACAAGCTAAACACCCACACAAGCCTCATATCCCTAAGAAATGATTCAAAAAACCCAAACGACCCCCATTTGAGATTGCGTTGGCTTAGGGACTGCCTCCTTCAAGTGCCAGAGCGGACCGGTGGAATCAGGCACAGAATTCAGCTGCCTACCAGGAGACAGCCCTTGTCCTCGCAAGGCAAATTTTTCAAAACATCGTGCTATTTTCCCATGTTATCAACTACAGCGGGCTTGCCCTACCAGCACGAGTTGAGGACATTTTCCTGTGGGTTCATTTGACACTACAGTCAGTTTTGAGCAGGTACAAGCAACCAAGCGCGAGATAGAAAGTCAGCTAAGATACCGGCTGCCGTACAAATTGTGTTCAAGATCGTGCCTGCGGGAATGGCACAAAGCCCACGATGACTGAACAACTATGTCGGAGGCCCTACGGCAAACAGCGCCGACGTTTCGTGAAGCTCTCTTCCTGTCAAGAAAAGGACCTTTTATGCAGTATCTCTACTGGAATTCAGGCTGCTTCCTACACATTCTGGCAAGTTAGCTTTCACAGAAACCCCGAGAACTTCCAACACCAAGCAACATTTGTAATTCTTGCTCTCTACCTACGGGGAATTTCAGCCAATCAGAACACCACTTAAAGCAAAATTCTGGGTCTGTTTCACGCCAATCAAATAGCTAAGCCATGGACAGGGGTCTGTAGAAAGACGACGACTTTCAAAGATAAAGATAAGGAGAGTACTCACTTTTCTGAAATGTCTTCCAGTCGTTCCATTGATTTAGCAGCCCAACCCAGCCGTCGAAATTCTGGTGCAACAGAGAGAGCAGCAGCACGTCCACGCCACTCTCCCCTAGCCACAGAGCCTTCCGCTTTGCCCATTCCTGCCAACAGCCAGAGCATCGGCGCCGTAGCACCTTGGCAATAACGCACCTCCCATAGCTACGCACCTTTACAAAAGAACCGAGCAGGGTATAAACAAACATTGCAATGCTTGCGGTAAGGGCTCAAACAGGGATGCCTATGTTATCACCCTGAGATTCAACAGCCACTAAAAATGTCATTTTGCTGCAGTATTACAGGAGTTCATTGACTAGTGTCAAAAACATTTTGTTGAAAATTCATTGTTTGAAGCAGGACTTCCCAATGCAAATGTTAAGTAATCCTCGTGAGCCTTTAACTGAGCGGAATGCAGGATCTGACTAAAATAATGGCGGATACAGCAGGGCCAGCCCCATCCTCAGCCCTTTTTAAACCCTGGGCCCAGCCCCATCCTCACCTCATGGGTCCCACCTGTGCTGCCCCGGGCCACAGCTGGAGCCCACGCCATGGGGAACAGGGGGCCAATTACCCCAAGCCTCACAAGCCAGACACAGCCAGCAACCTGGCACAGGCATGGGCACACACCACCACCAAGCTGGTGCTGCCACGGGCAGATGCTGCCGCCAAGCTGGCACCGGCCTGGCAGACTTTAGTTTACAGCCCAAAGCCGAGGTTGGCCTCTAAACAAGAGAACACGTGAAAGCATCCTTACAGGATGCCGGTCCAGTGGTGTCCATGATAGCGCTCATAGACAACTAATAGACAGCTCCCCTGTCCGGGACCACGTTTTGCATGTCCCAGGCCCTCCCCGCACCCATGCTGAAAATCAAACAGAACAATTAAGGACTCTGCTTCATCGCCTCAGCCTCCAAAAGAAGCTTCCTTCCTCTGCTAACGCTCGACACAGATATCCCCATGCTGTTCCCTGAATGCAGGCTGGCCTTGGGTGCCTGTACTGCCAAAGGAAGAGAAAAAGATCATGCTCTTGTCACGTGCTCCATCATCCTCTTGTTCGTCAAGAAAACAGAAGAAAGCTACCATCCCCATTGCTACATAGGAGAAATTGGTGCGGGGGACGGCTGAGCCCATCCCCAGAAATGGAACACTCTGCTATGACCCTGCTTTGCCTTTTGGCGACAGCGCCCGCCATCCGTGTGCCCCAAACAGGCGAGGTCCCGTTCAGGCTGGCATCCGCCACAAAGAGGAGAGGTCCCCTGCGGGCTGAACAGAGTCAACTGAACAGAGTCTTCAGAAGAACTTAGCCGTGCATTCAGTTTACAAGTAAATCCCACCCAAGCAACGGGAGGGGGCATTCTGGCCTCTAAAGGAATTCAGGAGTTAATTTAGTGTTTCCAATGGAACATTCCATAGGTTGTAAAAACAGCCTTAAAGTCTTCTTCCCTCTTGCACCAACAACGCTTCTTTTACTTCTACTTAAGGGTCCCCTACAACTACTTACTACAGCATGTGTGGCTCCACTATCAATGAAAAATACAAAAATCTCCTATTTCCTTCCCCAGCTTGACTGGAACCAGAGGATCGTCTGGGGAAATTTTAAGAGATTCCTCCGGCCCCCTTCAGTCCAACCCAATCTCCGGCATGACTCCAACGGCTTCTTCTGTCTCTCTTTCCCCATTACTCAGACGGCATGGACAATTTTTTTCCAACGGCCCTCTTGCTTACAATTTGCACGCCGATTCATTCCCAGGGGAATGTCATAACCATTTCTACTATTATTTCTACAGCCCCTTCCTCACCCACAAAATTCACCTCCAGTATTTTCTCTCCCTTTTTCCTGGTCTTCCCTCAAGGCAGCCAACAAAGACGCTTGCAGCGTTACTCGTCCCCGCTTCTCCTTCTCTTCTATTTCCTCCCGATTATTACGTACCTTAGATGCCATTGAGAAGAACTGTGAGATTGTCATGCCATCCTCGCCCCCTACCTTTTGTCATCTCTTTCTTATATCTGCTGCTGCTGCTTGACCAATAAACAGCGTGTTAAATAACTTTGAATTGCTATCACCTTACGGATCCAGATCTGTCCATTTTCGAGCTACTTCACACAATCTCTCAGAGAAGGCTGACGGGGTTTCCTTATGCCCCTGCCTTACTTCAGATAGTTTACATAAATTCTTAGGCTTTTGCACTCCGTGTTGAATCCCGTACAAAATTCACTTCTGATATTCCTTTACCCTCTCTAATCCCTCACACTTGTGTGTCTGGATCCCACTCCGGATCCTCTTTCGGGAGGTACATATTGGTATTAGGCACCCCACCCCGCCTTGTTGGATCAGTCCCTCTCTAGCCTTCTCTAAAATTGTTCTCCTCTCCTCAGTGGGAAACAAATATTCTAGGAGAGCCTGTACATCTCCCCGGTTAGGACTAGGAGTCGTGATTAACAGTACTATACATTCCTTCTGGATTGTTTCCATAGGATCCGACTGCCCGTTTGCAGTTTAATAAATCACAAGCAGTAAAAGGGACGTGTACGGATACCGGTGCTCCTTCAGGCCCTGCAGCCTGTCTGAGGGGAGCTCAAACTATCGGTTTCTCTCCCCTTGTTCTTTTAGAGATAGCACTCACAACTCCATCGCCACTTGAGCTATCAGATTTGGGCTGTTTGGGGGGAGCTACCGACAGCTGAATATCCTCTTCCGAATTTTCCCATTCAATACAACGAGGTTTTCCCTTTTTCTCTTTTAACACATATATTCCAATCTGATGTTTAGAATCCACTAAACCACCTTTCTTCCTAATATCCCAATCGCGCCTTAACGAAAAAAGCATATCCACAGAAGGCATTTCATCCCATTTTTCAGTTCCCCGACAACACAACATTAATTCCGATATAGTGTTATGTTTCAAGGATCCATTCTCAGGCCATTTCTCACCATCTTCCCATGGATATTGTGCCCACCGTTGATTACAATATCGTTTGAGCCGATTTTTAGTCATGGCATCTCCCCCAAATTTCTTGCAATGCTTCAGGATGCATCCTAGAGGAGAGCAAAGGGCTGCCTCCTGGGAAGCAGCAGCACCCATACCGGTACCGAAAAACCCAGTATTTCCACACAAACCAGAACGAGGGACGTCTCCCTTCGTTACTCAGAACAGGACAGCGTGGAGAAACAAACAGAACTACGCTACTGCCACCTGTCTTTCCTGGTGCGTCTTATGCAGAGCCCAGAACAGAACAGAGGCCGCCTGCTTCCCGAGACGTCTTGCCCCTACCCCCTTTTCTCCTAGCCCCAAAAAATACCTCTTGTCAGGAACGTTGCACCGTTTTGGCACTTACCGCCCGACCGCAGGGGAGGAGCTGAAGGAGTCCCCAGGCAACAGGTCGGTGCGCGCTGGAGTCCGCTCAGGCCTCTTCTCCCTGTCGGATGCGGCAAGACGAGGCGGGCGAGGCTGTCAGCTCGGTCCCATCTGGGGTGTCAAAACTGTTATCCCACAAGCGTGAGGTCGTTTACCCGGTGTGCGGGACGCCAATATACACACAGGGCAGAGGTATTTTTATGGCATGTCTGCGCAGAGACGGGCGCTAGGCGGTAGCTCCACAGAGCTAGCACAAAGTTCGCTCGTACAAGTACAGCATTGATACAGTCTAGCTATGCATATGCATAAGTAATTACACAAAGCAGTTTTCTATTGGTCTACATTTCTCTTATTTCAACTTCAAGCTACAGCGCGACTTTAACATGCTGCGCACGCTCAGAGGCGAGGGCTCTCTGCTTGGGCTGGTGTCTCCAGCTCGAGGGCTGTGACTTGTAGGATTATAAGGAGGATAGTTTGCGGGAGGGTGCTTCTTATCACACTCCTACTAGTTGTTTCGGATGGTTCCCAAAACATTTCCATTAGCTTACCTGGTTCTTCAGGATGTGCTTCTCTCCCAAGGACAGTAAGTCTTGTTTAGACGTTCCACTTCCCAGCCTCAATCCTCCTTATCAGTTTGACGTAAGCCCTGACCTTCCACCAGCTCCTGGTAGACGACACCGTCAGACTACAACACGACCGTTCTTTTATGCCCGTCAGTGGCTTCAGAATTAGGAACAGAAAGAACAGGACAAGCTAAACACCCACACAAGCCTCATATCCCTAAGAAATGATTCAAAAAACCCAAACGACCCCCATTTGAGATTGCGTTGGCTTAGGGACTGCCTCCTTCAAGTGCCAGAGCGGACCGGTGGAATCAGGCACAGAATTCAGCTGCCTACCAGGAGACAGCCCTTGTCCTCGCAAGGCAAATTTTTCAAAACATCGTGCTATTTTCCCATGTTATCAACTACAGCGGGCTTGCCCTACCAGCACGAGTTGAGGACATCTTCCTGTGGGTTCATTTGACACTACAGTCAGTTTTGAGCAGGTACAAGCAACCAAGCGCGAGATAGAAAGTCAGCTAAGATACCGGCTGCCGTACAAATTGTGTTCAAGATCGTGCCTGCGGGAATGGCACAAAGCCCACGATGACTGAACAACTATGTCGGAGGCCCTACGGCAAACAGCGCCGACGTTTCGTGAAGCTCTCTTCCTGTCAAGAAAAGGACCTTTTATGCAGTATCTCTACTGGAATTCAGGCTGCTTCCTACACATTCTGGCAAGTTAGCTTTCACAGAAACCCCGAGAACTTCCAACACCAAGCAACATTTGTAATTCTTGCTCTCTACCTACGGGGAATTTCAGCCAATCAGAACACCACTTAAAGCAAAATTCTGGGTCTGTTTCACGCCAATCAAATAGCTAAGCCATGGACAGGGGTCTGTAGAAAGACGACGACTTTCAAAGATAAAGATAAGGAGAGTACTCACTTTTCTGAAATGTCTTCCAGTCGTTCCATTGATTTAGCAGCCCAACCCAGCCGTCGAAATTCTGGTGCAACAGAGAGAGCAGCAGCACGTCCACGCCACTCTCCCCTAGCCACAGAGCCTTCCGCTTTGCCCATTCCTGCCAACAGCCAGAGCATCGGCGCCGTAGCACCTTGGCAATAACGCACCTCCCATAGCTACGCACCTTTACAAAAGAACCGAGCAGGGTGTAAACAAACATTGCAATGCTTGCGGTAAGGGCTCAAACAGGGATGCCTATGTTATCACCCTGAGATTCAACAGCCACTAAAAATGTCATTTTGCTGCAGTATTACAGGAGTTCATTGACTAGTGTCAAAAACATTTTGTTGAAAATTCATTGTTTGAAGCAGGACTTCCCAATGCAAATGTTAAGTAATCCTCGTGAGCCTTTAACTGAGCGGAATGCAGGATCTGACTAAAATAATGGCGGATACAGCAGGGCCAGCCCCATCCTCAGCCCTTTTTAAACCCTGGGCCCAGCCCCATCCTCACCTCATGGGTCCCACCTGTGCTGCCCCGGGCCACAGCTGGAGCCCACGCCATGGGGAACAGGGGGCCAATTACCCCAAGCCTCACAAGCCAGACACAGCCAGCAACCTGGCACAGGCATGGGCACACACCACCACCAAGCTGGTGCTGCCACGGGCAGATGCTGCCGCCAAGCTGGCACCGGCCTGGCAGACTTTAGTTTACAGCCCAAAGCCGAGGTTGGCCTCTAAACAAGAGAACACGTGAAAGCATCCTTACAGGATGCCGGTCCAGTGGTGTCCATGATAGCGCTCATAGACAACTAATAGACAGCTCCCCTGTCCGGGACCACGTTTTGCATGTCCCAGGCCCTCCCCGCACCCATGCTGAAAATCAAACAGAACAATTAAGGACTCTGCTTCATCGCCTCAGCCTCCAAAAGAAGCTTCCTTCCTCTGCTAACGCTCGACACAGATATCCCCATGCTGTTCCCTGAATGCAGGCTGGCCTTGGGTGCCTGTACTGCCAAAGGAAGAGAAAAAGATCATGCTCTTGTCACGTGCTCCATCATCCTCTTGTTCGTCAAGAAAACAGAAGAAAGCTACCATCCCCATTGCTACATAGGAGAAATTGGTGCGGGGGACGGCTGAGCCCATCCCCAGAAATGGAACACTCTGCTATGACCCTGCTTTGCCTTTTGGCGACAGCGCCCGCCATCCGTGTGCCCCAAACAGGCGAGGTCCCGTTCAGGCTGGCATCCGCCACAAAGAGGAGAGGTCCCCTGCGGGCTGAACAGAGTCAACTGAACAGAGTCTTCAGAAGAACTTAGCCGTGCATTCAGTTTACAAGTAAATCCCACCCAAGCAACGGGAGGGGGCATTCTGGCCTCTAAAGGAATTCAGGAGTTAATTTAGTGTTTCCAATGGAACATTCCATAGGTTGTAAAAACAGCCTTAAAGTCTTCTTCCCTCTTGCACCAACAACGCTTCTTTTACTTCTACTTAAGGGTCCCCTACAACTACTTACTACAGCATGTGTGGCTCCACTATCAATGAAAAATACAAAAATCTCCTATTTCCTTCCCCAGCTTGACTGGAACCAGAGGATCGTCTGGGGAAATTTTAAGAGATTCCTCCGGCCCCCTTCAGTCCAACCCAATCTCCGGCATGACTCCAACGGCTTCTTCTGTCTCTCTTTCCCCATTACTCAGACGGCATGGACAATTTTTTTCCAACGGCCCTCTTGCTTACAATTTGCACGCCGATTCATTCCCAGGGGAATGTCATAACCATTTCTACTATTATTTCTACAGCCCCTTCCTCACCCACAAAATTCACCTCCAGTATTTTCTCTCCCTTTTTCCTGGTCTTCCCTCAAGGCAGCCAACAAAGAAGCTTGCAGCGTTACTCGTCCCCGCTTCTCCTTCTCTTCTATTTCCTCCCGATTATTACGTACCTTAGATGCCATTGAGAAGAACTGTGAGATTGTCATGCCATCCTCGCCCCCTACCTTTTGTCATCTCTTTCTTATATCTGCTGCTGCTGCTTGACCAATAAACAGCGTGTTAAATAACTTTGAATTGCTATCACCTTACGGATCCAGATCTGTCCATTTTCGAGCTACTTCACACAATCTCTCAGAGAAGGCTGACGGGGTTTCCTTATGCCCCTGCCTTACTTCAGATAGTTTACATAAATTCTTAGGCTTTTGCACTCCGTGTTGAATCCCGTACAAAATTCACTTCTGATATTCCTTTACCCTCTCTAATCCCTCACACTTGTGTGTCTGGATCCCACTCCGGATCCTCTTTCGGGAGGTACATATTGGTATTAGGCACCCCACCCCGCCTTGTTGGATCAGTCCCTCTCTAGCCTTCTCTAAAATTGTTCTCCTCTCCTCAGTGGGAAACAAATATTCTAGGAGAGCCTGTACATCTCCCCGGTTAGGACTAGGAGTCGTGATTAACAGTACTATACATTCCTTCTGGATTGTTTCCATAGGATCCGACTGCCCGTTTGCAGTTTAATAAATCACAAGCAGTAAAAGGGACGTGTACGGATACCGGTGCTCCTTCAGGCCCTGCAGCCTGTCTGAGGGGAGCTCAAACTATCGGTTTCTCTCCCCTTGTTCTTTTAGAGATAGCACTCACAACTCCATCGCCACTTGAGCTATCAGATTTGGGCTGTTTGGGGGGAGCTACCGACAGCTGAATATCCTCTTCCGAATTTTCCCATTCAATACAACGAGGTTTTCCCTTTTTCTCTTTTAACACATATATTCCAATCTGATGTTTAGAATCCACTAAACCACCTTTCTTCCTAATATCCCAATCGCGCCTTAACGAAAAAAGCATATCCACAGAAGGCATTTCATCCCATTTTTCAGTTCCCCGACAACACAACATTAATTCCGATATAGTGTTATGTTTCAAGGATCCATTCTCAGGCCATTTCTCACCATCTTCCCATGGATATTGTGCCCACCGTTGATTACAATATCGTTTGAGCCGATTTTTAGTCATGGCATCTCCCCCAAATTTCTTGCAATGCTTCAGGATGCATCCTAGAGGAGAGCAAAGGGCTGCCTCCTGGGAAGCAGCAGCACCCATACCGGTACCGAAAAACCCAGTATTTCCACACAAACCAGAACGAGGGACGTCTCCCTTCGTTACTCAGAACAGGACAGCGTGGAGAAACAAACAGAACTACGCTACTGCCACCTGTCTTTCCTGGTGCGTCTTATGCAGAGCCCAGAACAGAACAGAGGCCGCCTGCTTCCCGAGACGTCTTGCCCCTACCCCCTTTTCTCCTAGCCCCAAAAAATACCTCTTGTCAGGAACGTTGCACCGTTTTGGCACTTACCGCCCGACCGCAGGGGAGGAGCTGAAGGAGTCCCCAGGCAACAGGTCGGTGCGCGCTGGAGTCCGCTCAGGCCTCTTCTCCCTGTCGGATGCGGCAAGACGAGGCGGGCGAGGCTGTCAGCTCGGTCCCATCTGGGGTGTCAAAACTGTTATCCCACAAGCGTGAGGTCGTTTACCCGGTGTGCGGGACGCCAATATACACACAGGGCAGAGGTATTTTTATGGCATGTCTGCGCAGAGACGGGCGCTAGGCGGTAGCTCCACAGAGCTAGCACAAAGTTCGCTCGTACAAGTACAGCATTGATACAGTCTAGCTATGCATATGCATAAGTAATTACACAAAGCAGTTTTCTATTGGTCTACATTTCTCTTATTTCAACTTCAAGCTACAGCGCGACTTTAACATGCTGCGCACGCTCAGAGGCGAGGGCTCTCTGCTTGGGCTGGTGTCTCCAGCTCGAGGGCTGTGACTTGTAGGATTATAAGGAGGATAGTTTGCGGGAGGGTGCTTCTTATCACACTCCTACTAGTTGTTTCGGATGGTTCCCAAAACATTTCCATTAGCTTACCTGGTTCTTCAGGATGTGCTTCTCTCCCAAGGACAGTAAGTCTTGTTTAGACGTTCCACTTCCCAGCCTCAATCCTCCTTATCAGTTTGACGTAAGCCCTGACCTTCCACCAGCTCCTGGTAGACGACACCGTCAGACTACAACACGACCGTTCTTTTATGCCCGTCAGTGGCTTCAGAATTAGGAACAGAAAGAACAGGACAAGCTAAACACCCACACAAGCCTCATATCCCTAAGAAATGATTCAAAAAACCCAAACGACCCCCATTTGAGATTGCGTTGGCTTAGGGACTGCCTCCTTCAAGTGCCAGAGCGGACCGGTGGAATCAGGCACAGAATTCAGCTGCCTACCAGGAGACAGCCCTTGTCCTCGCAAGGCAAATTTTTCAAAACATCGTGCTATTTTCCCATGTTATCAACTACAGCGGGCTTGCCCTACCAGCACGAGTTGAGGACATCTTCCTGTGGGTTCATTTGACACTACAGTCAGTTTTGAGCAGGTACAAGCAACCAAGCGCGAGATAGAAAGTCAGCTAAGATACCGGCTGCCGTACAAATTGTGTTCAAGATCGTGCCTGCGGGAATGGCACAAAGCCCACGATGACTGAACAACTATGTCGGAGGCCCTACGGCAAACAGCGCCGACGTTTCGTGAAGCTCTCTTCCTGTCAAGAAAAGGACCTTTTATGCAGTATCTCTACTGGAATTCAGGCTGCTTCCTACACATTCTGGCAAGTTAGCTTTCACAGAAACCCCGAGAACTTCCAACACCAAGCAACATTTGTAATTCTTGCTCTCTACCTACGGGGAATTTCAGCCAATCAGAACACCACTTAAAGCAAAATTCTGGGTCTGTTTCACGCCAATCAAATAGCTAAGCCATGGACAGGGGTCTGTAGAAAGACGACGACTTTCAAAGATAAAGATAAGGAGAGTACTCACTTTTCTGAAATGTCTTCCAGTCGTTCCATTGATTTAGCAGCCCAACCCAGCCGTCGAAATTCTGGTGCAACAGAGAGAGCAGCAGCACGTCCACGCCACTCTCCCCTAGCCACAGAGCCTTCCGCTTTGCCCATTCCTGCCAACAGCCAGAGCATCGGCGCCGTAGCACCTTGGCAATAACGCACCTCCCATAGCTACGCACCTTCACAAAAGAACCGAGCAGGGTGTAAACAGACATTGCAATGCTTGCGGTAAGGGCTCAAACAGGGATGCCTATGTTATCACTCTGAGATTCAACAACCACTAAAAATGTCATTTTGCTGCAGTATTACAGGAGTTCATTGACTAGTGTCAAAAACATTTTGTTGAAAATTCATTGTTTGAAGCAGGACTTCCCAATGCAAATGTTAAGTAATCCTCGTGAGCCTTTAACTGAGCGGAATGCAGGATCTGACTAAAATAATGGCGGATACAGCAGGGCCAGCCCCATCCTCAGCCCTTTTTAAACCCTGGGCCCAGCCCCATCCTCACCTCATGGGTCCCACCTGTGCTGCCCCGGGCCACAGCTGGAGCCCACGCCATGGGGAACAGGGGGCCAATTACCCCAAGCCTCACAAGCCAGACACAGCCAGCAACCTGGCACAGGCATGGGCACACACCACCACCAAGCTGGTGCTGCCACGGGCAGATGCTGCCGCCAAGCTGGCACCGGCCTGGCAGACTTTAGTTTACAGCCCAAAGCCGAGGTTGGCCTCTAAACAAGAGAACACGTGAAAGCATCCTTACAGGATGCCGGTCCAGTGGTGTCCATGATAGCGCTCATAGACAACTAATAGACAGCTCCCCTGTCCGGGACCACGTTTTGCATGTCCCAGGCCCTCCCCGCACCCATGCTGAAAATCAAACAGAACAATTAAGGACTCTGCTTCATCGCCTCAGCCTCCAAAAGAAGCTTCCTTCCTCTGCTAACGCTCGACACAGATATCCCCATGCTGTTCCCTGAATGCAGGCTGGCCTTGGGTGCCTGTACTGCCAAAGGAAGAGAAAAAGATCATGCTCTTGTCACGTGCTCCATCATCCTCTTGTTCGTCAAGAAAACAGAAGAAAGCTACCATCCCCATTGCTACATAGGAGAAATTGGTGCGGGGGACGGCTGAGCCCATCCCCAGAAATGGAACACTCTGCTATGACCCTGCTTTGCCTTTTGGCGACAGCGCCCGCCATCCGTGTGCCCCAAACAGGCGAGGTCCCGTTCAGGCTGGCATCCGCCACAAAGAGGAGAGGTCCCCTGCGGGCTGAACAGAGTCAACTGAACAGAGTCTTCAGAAGAACTTAGCCGTGCATTCAGTTTACAAGTAAATCCCACCCAAGCAACGGGAGGGGGCATTCTGGCCTCTAAAGGAATTCAGGAGTTAATTTAGTGTTTCCAATGGAACATTCCATAGGTTGTAAAAACAGCCTTAAAGTCTTCTTCCCTCTTGCACCAACAACGCTTCTTTTACTTCTACTTAAGGGTCCCCTACAACTACTTACTACAGCATGTGTGGTTCCACTATCAATGAAAAATAAAAAATCTCCTATTTCATTCCCCAGCTTGACTGGAACCAGAGGATCGTCAGGAGTTCATTGACTAGTGTAAAAAAAAAATTTTGTTGAAAATTCATTGTTTGAAGCATGACTTCCAAATGCAAATGTTAAGCAATTCTCGTGAGCCTTTAACTGAGCGGAATGCAGGATCTGACTAAAACAATGGCGGAATGGAGGGCTAGAAGCCCAAAACTAACTCACCATCCTGGCAACTATTGGAGACTTTTGGTGACTGCGGGGGAACAGAGCTTGGGAAGCTTTGCCAGTCTGGCAATAGAAAGCTAAGGCCCTGCAAACACGGTATGTTTAACAAAAAAAAAAAAAAAGGGGGGGGGCTGTTTTGTAGTTCCTCTGCTTTCTACACAGAACCAAAGCAATTTTAGTTCACTAATGAACGTTCACACTTCCACACGGTACTCCTACAAACATCATTCACTGCTAATAAGCAACGGATGTAGTGGGTACAGAGAAACCTTCTGTACAGCAAGTTCTTTAAGCTTTTCTGTGTTCAAGACTTTACTTCCCAGGTCCCTGCAAAGACCCTGACTCTGCCCTGCCCCACCCACCCCGTTCTATTTGGAACGATTGCTGAAAAACACAAATACTCCACAGCAAATAAGCAACCGACATCCAGACCCAGAGCTTTCCCTTAGAGGACAATGCCAAAGCCCAGCCCAGAATTTTTACCTGCTGATGACCGCCAGCGTGTGAGAGCAGAGTTGGATGCCAGGACTTCCCTCCGGCCACACGCATGCGCGGTGGCGCATTTTCAAGTGCTCGGTGCTGCCTCTCGGTGGTTCAAAGTCGGTACTGCAGCTGAGGAGCCGTGCATGTGCCGTGGCACATTTTCATGAGATGGCTGTTGCCACCGTGTGGAGAAAAGTCGGTGCTGCATCCCGGGAGCCGCGCACGCGCAGTGGTGAACTTTCAAGTGCTCGGTGCTGCCGCCCGGTGGAGAAAATCCGGTACTGCAGCTGGTACCGGAGAAAATCCGGTACTGCACTTTCACCTCCTCGCTGCTGCCGCCCGCTGGTCAGAAGTCGGTACTGCAGCCGAGAGCTGCGCATGTGTGATGGCGCTTCATTGTGCTCTCCGCTGCCGCCGTGTGCACAAAAGTTGGTACTGCAGCTAGGGAGCCGCGCATGCGCAGTGGTGCCTTCGCACGACCTCGCTGCTGCCACCCTGTGGACAATCGTTGTTACTGCACCTGGGTGGTCGCGCATGCGCGGTGGTGCCTTTGCCCGACCTCGCTGCTGCCAGCCTGTGGACAAAAGTCGGTACTGCACCTAGGGAGCCGCGCATGCGCGATGGTGCACTTTCATGTTCTCGCTGCTGCCGCCCGCTGGTCAGGAGTCGGTACTGCAGCTGGGGAGCTGCGCATGAGCGACGGCGCTTTTTTGTGCCCGCCGCTGCCGCCCTGTGGACAGAAGTCGGTACTGCAGATGTGGAGCCGCGCTTGCACAGTGGCGCATTTTAAAGTGCTCGCTGCTGTCGCTCATTGCAACAGGGTCAGTACTGCAGATGGGGATCCGCGCATGCGCGGTGGGTCTTTTTGTGCTCGCTGCTGCATCCCGGTGGACAAACGTCGGTACTGCAGCTGGGGAGCCGCACATGCGCGGCGGCGCATTTTTTTTGTGCTCGCTGCTGTCGCCCGGTGACCAAAACTCGGTACTGTAGCTGTGTAGCTGCGCCTGCGCAGTGGCGCATTTTCAAGTGCTCGGTGCTGCCTCTCGGTGGTTCAAAGTCGGTACCGCAGCTGGGGAGAGCTCTGTCGGTCGTGTTGCCATTGAAACTTTCTTCACATACATCATCTTCCTACGCATTTTAAACTCCTTTTTTAAATTCCTATATACGAGTTATTTTTCTATTTTATCACCCTGTATATCTCTATTTAGATTTTTTCATATTCTAAAATCCTTTATAGAATAGACAGAGGGGTTTCTTTTAAAATCTTCTTACATATATATATTTAAATAAAATTTTTCAATATATATATAAAAGAGAGATTTTTCTCTACTTCAATCCCTACACCCCTATTTATTTTTTAATTATTTAATCCCTTCCCCACGAATTCTCAGGCGTTTTGGGGCTGCCACCCCCCTTTCAGGGGCAGGGGGGTGACCTGTCCCGTGACCCCCCCCATCCCCTCACTCAACCTGCTCCTCTGCCATATCATCATCGTCCCCCCCAGTGACACTAGGGTGCCCCAAATGACATCATCACTCCCCAGCCTCCCCCCTTCTTAGTCACCCCCAAAAGACAAACAAAACAAGGGAAACTGCCCCAACTGCCAGCTCCTTACTTCCATCAGGCCCCTTACATATGTACATGCCCCACCAAAACAGGGGAGCTCCACTAGAAAAAGAAAGGGGGGGCAGCCCCCCAGATGCTTGCAGCCCCCCCAGCCCCTGTCCCGCAGCCTGGCAGCCGTCCCACGGCATAGGGGAGCGCGCCCGATGACGGTGCCACCTCTCTTGCTCGGCCTCTTACAGATGCTTACAGCAAGACCGCTGAGAAACAAAAACCCTCTCTCGTCCCACTCGGTGGGTTGCGAGAGGGGTGATTCTTTTCCATTCCCCGACTGTTTGAGTACCGACAAAGGCCGAGCTCTGCTCAGCAGAGCCGCGTGGTCGGCAGAGTCACGACAATGACCCAGAGGAACAGGCTGGCCAGCAACTTTATTAACTGGCGAATTCCACAAACGGACAAATTTAACAACCTGACGAGTTTAACAAACGAACAAAGGCGATTTGGCAATGGAGCTATTTTCCGGGCAACCCGATCCCAAACTTGCATATATCTATTGGAAAAGCAGAGGAGAAGATAAGCAAGAAAAGGAAAGAAGAAGAGAGGAGGAAAGAGAAAGAGAAAGTATCACCACCCTTGGATCCCACGATGACCATGACAGACGTGGCAATCCTCCAGTGGTGGGCATGCGCGCGCTTCCCTGGGGGGGGCCAAGCCTTTTATTGGCTAATCCCCGCCTCCAGGTACGCCCCTTCAGGACTGACATGGTTATTGTTCTAGAAAGTTCTCAATCTTCTGCGCAGGCGCTGGGGGAGGGGGGTGGTCGTGAGGGGTCTCTCGGGCGGTTGCAAGCCCCTTCCTCAGATCAGCTCTGTGTGACCTCTGGCCGTACGTGGTCAGGTTTGGCAGAACCTGGAACTGCGCATCCTCCGACGCGCTCTCCACGTCCCGCTCTTGCTCTCCCCCACCCCGTGCTCCCCGACCTGCCCTCGCCATGCAAACAGCGCCTCAAATCGCCACAATGTTTGAGACGTTAACTCTTTCAGTCTCTCACACCACCCCGTGGCTCAAACATTGTCCATATAATCTTCGTCCAGGGTGACGATTTTCACATAGAGAAGATCGAGAAGACGCAGTTCACGAAATTTTCAACGAGAGTTGGCGGAGGGTCCTTGATTTTGTCTTCCAGGGTGGTGATATGAACATAGAGAACAGCAGGAGAAAAGAGAACGAAAGCAGAAGCAAGCAGATAAACAACAGCTATGCCAGTCATAAGGAACAGAAATCAGGGTTATTCCAATTTGAATTAACCATTTCCCCCACCCCGTGAGTCCCCAGGATTGTAGGAGGGAAGCGAACGAAGATCCGGGGGGCATGCCCGTCGAACCAGTCTTTCAGCTGGAGTGATCGAAATAATTCAGCAGCTTGGTCAGCAATTTCTTTCATTTTGGTCCATGCTACCTCTATAGTAGTACTGACGTTGTGAGTGTAGCAGTAGTAGAGTGCAGTAGCAGAGTGCAGTAGTACTGGAGTTGCGAGATGGACAATGTTATACAACATTCTCCATCACTTAAATTCAACATCGAGTTTTTTGGGGCTTCTGCCACTTCCCAGCGCACCCGCCAGGGAGGGACGGTGAAACTGAAAACACGAGATGGGCATAAGGATGGGATGACTAATCCACATTTCAGACCAGTGTGATATTTCAATGCTAATCAGGAATAAAGTTTCCAGTTAGAACATCCCCAAACTAGTCCCAAGGGGTGCGGGGATATGCTAATTTTACAGGTACGTCAGGTTTTGCAGTGAGCGGCAGGCTCTGCAAAGGGTAGTGTGTACAGGGTATGCCACAATACTTGTCTTACTGCACAGAACATCCCGGTTTCTATTATCTGCAGGAAGGATAACCCCAACAAATACACGTCCCTTATCAGAACCCTTACTCTCTCCAAGAGCCAGGGGTTTTTTTTTTTTGGGGGGGGGGGGGGGGGGGGGCAGGACCAGTATTATAGTTAAGAACTTTTCCAAGTTATACATAATATGGGGTAATGCAACAAAAACCACCACCACCACCACCACCAAATCTCCATCCTTGTTCGGTTGACCGGGGAAGGGTAACACATATCCCTTGGTCGGTTCTATTCCAGATTCTAGTAAATACATGAATTGGTTCCCACACAAGCTTCTAAGGAATATGGTTCCCACTTCCCCCGTGTCCTCCTTTCCCGGAGGAGAGGAGGACCACCATCCATGTGAGAAATCGTAGTTCCCACATAAGGTTCGAAGGAGTATGGTTTCTACTTCCCCCGTTTCCTCCTTTCCCGGGGGAGAGGAGGACCACCGTCCACATGAAAAATCGTAAATACATATAAGGACTATTATTACAACATTGGCAGTATTCATCGAGGTCCGACGCTCCTCCGACGACGTTGCTGTTTTAGCAGGCGACGGTCTGGTTCTCCCCCTGCAAAAGAGAAAGAAAACTCGGTCCCCTTTCGGACCGGTTTTAAAAGCAAGGGATTATCAGGAGGTCTTCCGACAGGTAGGCCTTTCAAAAGCTGATTGTCTAATCCCGTTCTCCTAACCGCAGCTTTACCCCTTTGTTCCCCTCCGGAGATTCCCACGTTGCGGCTATAACTGATCAGCTCCTGCGCAACCCCTCCCCAGGTGAGGGGGAATTCCGCCAGAGTGGACTGCCTTTGGCTTCTCCGGGGTGTTAGCATTTCTGTTAAACACTCCTGAATTGGGAGCGCTGCCCTTAGGCGGTCCTGGATTTGTATGGCATGTAGCTTTAGGGGGTCAGGGAGGCCCTTTATCAGGGGTTTCATTCGACTGGGGTCGGCTTTTAGCAACATCGGGGAGGGCTGATGGGGTGTTAAGTGCCGGCCATGCAGGAGCTGGAGGCAGGCGGCTTTCTGCACGCTCTCGGTACTCTGATCCAGTCCCGGAGTGGGGATGGTCACCGGATCTCCCCGTTCCAAGGGGTCCAGCCCTCCAGCCCTTTGAGTGAGGGACCAGGGGGCTCGAGTGTCGGGGACGGTTAGAAACACGCCTGGACCCCAGTATCCCTGCGCCTCCTCCTCAGAAAGTTGAATTCTGTCCTCCCCCGTGAGGGAGACCCTCCACACACATTCTGTCTCCGTTTCTCTAGGGAGCCTACTATATCGATCTTGTAATTTTGCCAATTCAGTTGCACTATAGGGTATTTCTTTTGTTATGATTTCCGGCGCGGTATCGGCACCCCCTTCATATTGAAATTCCGTTTCAATAAGTGGGCGAAGTTGGGGAGCAGTTCTCTCGTGTTGGCACTTTGCCCATTCCATTTCCTCCCAGGGGTAGTGGCCAGCTACCCCCCCATCAACTAGCTCACGTTCCTTACACAGACCGCAGTGCCCACACTCGCTCTCCAGATCCTCCCTCCGCGCCTCCGCTAGCGCCGACCACAACTCGCACTCCCTGACAAAAGCGTCGCGCAACTGATTCTGCAACCTAGTCGCTGCTATTTCCGATCGCACCCGTTTTTTCTGCTCAGCTTCCAGCTCCGCTTGCAACCTTTTACCCAAATCTTGTGACAATTCGCTCGCGTCTCGCTCAGCCCATTTTACCGTGCACTTATATTTCTGCGCTGCCGTCAGCGCAGCTACCAAAACACCCAAAACAACAGCTTTTAACAACTCTAACAACAAAGGGGAGCAGTCCAGATCAGGCTGAACCCAGGAAGCCATGATCATCATCTGCCGGAGGACTCGGACTCAGCAGATTCACGTCCTCTCTTCTCGACTCAATTGATATCCCCTCCCTCTTCCTCTCACTGATCAAGTCAGGGAATCCCACTTCTGACACCAAATTAATGTCTCGTCCCACTCGGTGGGTTGCGAGAGGGGTGATTCTTTTCCATTCCCCGACTGTTTGAGTACCGACAAAGGCCGAGCTCTGCTCAGCAGAGCCGCGTGGTCGGCAGAGTCACGACAATGACCCAGAGGAACAGGCTGGCCAGCAACTTTATTAACTGGCGAATTCCACAAACGGACAAATTTAACAACCTGATGAGTTTAACAAACGAACAAAGGCGATTTGGCAATGGAGCTATTTTCCGGGCAACCCGATCCCAAACTTGCATATATCTATTGGAAAAGCAGAGGAGAAGATAAGCAAGAAAAGGAAAGAAGAAGAGAGGAGGAAAGAGAAAGAGAAAGTATCACCACCCTTGGATCCCACGATGACCATGACAGACGTGGCAATCCTCCAGTGGTGGGCGTGCGCGCGCTTCCCTGGGGGGGGCCAAGCCTTTTATTGGCTAATCCCCACCTCCAGGTACGCCCCTTCAGGACTGACGTGGTTATTGTTCTAGAAAGTTCTCAATCTTCTGCGCAGGCGCTGGGGGAGGGGGGTGGTCGTGAGGGGTCTCTCGGGCGGTTGCAAGCCCCTTCCTCAGATCAGCTCTGTGTGACCGCTGGCCATACATGGTCAGGTTTGGCAGAACCTGGAACTGCGCATCCTCCGACGCGCTCTCCGCGTCCCGCTCTTGCTCTCCCCCACCCCGTGCTCCCCGACCTGCCCTCGCCATGCAAATAGCGCCTCAAATCACCACAATGTTTGAGACGTTAACTCTTTCAGTCTCTCACAAACCCCAAATTCCATTTCGGCACATGAAAAAACCAGCACAGCAGAAAGTACAGGCATTCAGTCAGAATAAGGGATAGGAGAGGAGTTGAGCTAAAGGAGGATTCTAGGGAAACAGCTCCGCTCGAGATACAGCGCGTGCTTTAATAGCTACAGGGACTGCAACGCTTCAAATCACTATTAAGACCAAGGGATAGGATTTTCAACACCTTCTTCACCTAAAAGTGAACGCTCTTGCTGCTCTTGGAAAATGTCTCATCCCTTCCCTTCCAGCGCTGCTGCAGGCAGACAACCCCGTGAGGCTGCAGGACAAGGTCAGACCCCCATCAGAACCTACGCTTACGGATCCACCACAGCGGCTGCCGCCCTTGCGCTGCTGCTGCACGTCTCGCTTGCTCGGTCAAGAAAGCTGAAAGGGAAGTGTAAAACTTTAGAGAGTAACATGGAAAATAAAGGACAAATCTCAGTAATTCACTCTACACTAAGAAGGTGGGCGTATGTTTACATACATCCAACAACAACACTTACACAATAAAAGCATTTGAGTTTCCTTTTGCATTCATTTAACTTGCACAGCTGGGATACCGTTACATCATCTGTCTCCAAAATGCACGGTTATAATGGGACTGGGGGGGGGGGGTATGTAACTAGGAGGGACATCTGCCCAGCCGCGCTGCCCAAGAGAGACACTGCTGAAGCGCCAGAGAAACGCGCCATGGAACGAGAGGCAGAAATAAAGCACTCTGTCAAAATATTGGGGAAAAACCCATAACATTCTATTGCCTCTCTCTTGAAACATGGAGAACAAATACCCAACTGCTGAAATACACCTCGTAAGTTGTATGCCACAGCTATTGGGCAGTTACAGTTTAAACACTGCCAATCACTTTGTAAATGACACAATTTTAGCTTCTGTTTAAAGTTTCAGTTATGATAGCAAAGTCAGTGAGATAAGAGATCCCCCAGACGGTTTCCGGGGGGGGGGGGGGGGGGGGGGGGGGCGGCGGCGGCCACACAGAAATCAAATCCCCAGCGCTGCAACGCATCAGGCTACCAAAAGGGACTGGCAGATTTGCTAATGCTTCTGGCTGTACTGAAGCATGCGGAGGAACACCTTTTTATCATATCTCGGCTGTTACAACTGAGAACCAAAGACCAGCGATGCCATCAACTCTTGGAAGACGTGCTGGGCTTGGGCCCCTGGAAGGAAATTGACTTGGTTTTGTTTTTAAAGAGAGTGAAAAGTCTTGTTGCTGATGACTTCTGCTGGCACGTACAGCCGCTCCGATGGGAAGTTCATCAAATGCAACTTCTCTGAATGAGAAGGATTTCCAGTCGGGAAAATCTCTTTCCAACTGAAGCCAAAAATTACACGCTGTAGCTTCAGGAAAAAGGACCCTGTTGAAGCAGTAACTCACCAAACTCACATCAGGACCCACTGGCGGTACTTACAAGGCTGCTAACGCTTCTCGGGAAAGCCTGGAAAACACGCGGAAGCGACGCCCATTTCTCCCGTTTCGTCCACGTCTCTTCTTTGACCTTGACGGCTTTTAGTACGGACGCTAGGATCGCAGCAAGCTTTTTCAAGTCCTGCTAGAAGGTATTTTAAAAATTTACTGACTGAAAAAGCAGAAAGCTTGTACCATGAAAACAAAGGCTCTTTCTTCTGAACAGCTAAACTCTTCCCAACAGTTTCTTTCCTCTTGTAGTACAAAATTATTTTCACAGTATCATTTAATAGTAAGCGCACAGACAGAAGATTACGCTTTCAGGAAGAAGAAAGAAACCAAGGGACGTCAGCTTTGCATAGGCATGCTCCAGAACACGCCTTATTCTACTTGTAGTATTTGTGTTGAAATACTTCATAGAAAAACTATAGAAGGAGAGTTGGCACATTCTTCATGTTACCTTTAAAGTCCACGCTACGAGTACCTTAGGAAAAACACAGGCACACATCGTAGGCGTACCGTGTACTTACAGACACCACTACAGAGCCTTTCCGTCCGTCTTGTCCTTTCCTGGCAGAAGAAAGGGCGACCACGGCGAAATGGTGGCAGCTGACGTTCTGCTGAGAGAGGAAAAAAAACCTTTAGCATAACGCCGGGTAGGAATCTAGAGCTTCCTTTTTTTGTGAAGCTTGGTGAAGACTACAACTGAGTGTAGGATAAAGTGTTTTGCTTCATCTTTGCTACAGTTGATGACACAGGCCGCTAGAGCTTTTGCAGTTTTTAGACAGCCACGCCTTTTTTTGACTCACGGGCAGCTTTGGTTTCACTAGAACCCCTTTCATAGATACACGCAGGTGACGCACACACATACCCACGTACAGTTTCCAAAGCCTACGTACAGTCAAGACTTCCTCACCCCATACGTCCCAAGGTGAGCATTTTCGTTAAACAGCACAGCAACCCATCTGTCCTTGTGAACTGCCTCCTTGCAAAACAGGAATGATTTTTTGCAGGCCGTTTCTCCAAACGGTCAAGTCCTTCTCACACTGCAGTTGTGCCACCAAACCTGCCTAGGGTCCCTCCCAGCTTTTGACTGTCCTGATATTTCACAGCCACGCGCTCTAGTCCGTCTTCCAACAGCAAAAAGACGGCACGCCCTCAGACCCAGAGCACAGCCCTCCGGACGGCCACACGCCCCTTGCTGTTTCGACGAGGAGCCACCGAGCATCCCCGCGAGCACAGCTGCACGCACAAGATCATTTTCACCTACGCTGATTTCAGTGGATGTAGTTTCCGACGCTTTAAACTGAAAACTGTATCTTGACACTTCGCCACAGTAGAAGTGATCTGTAACTAGAACTCCACAGAAATGCAGAAACACAAATTGCAAATGCACAGCAGCAACAGCTTCAGAACTATTTAGACCAGGAACAAGGGAGAAAAATAAAAGCGCTTCATCGTGTGCACAGGAAAGCAGCAGACAGAGAAAAGGGTCAGCATTCATAGCCCTCACAGAAAACAGGCATTCTCCTTCCAGCCCTAAAGCCATCTGTTAGGTCTAAATATCGCAGCACTACTGTGGCAGTATTGAGAGCAGGGAACAACAGCCCTGCCACCGGACATTTACATAGCAGGATACATAACGAGAGGGACATGTTTTACCACCCACAACCCTGAACTTCCTGAAAATTTATATTTACCAAAAATAGCCACTTGGGACATAATGCCCAACAACATTTGGCAATAAAACTTCGATGTGTTTGACGCACACAAATTTTTTGGTAACTTGCTATTTGCTTCCCGTTGTTGTTGTTGTTGTTCTTCCTACAGAAATTCTGCTCACAGCCAAGTTATTCGCTCCTGGTTCAAGCATTTACCTTCCTGGCATTACCAGCACATCTACAAAGGCAAGTAACTTAGCTGCTCTTCTAAAATTGTCCAAATGACAACTACAGCCATGAAAGAGGAGTGAAAGAGAAGAAAAGGAGAGGTCAGGCAGCAAGAGAGCTCTGCAGGCTGCCATCACTCATCATTGCACTCTTTTTTAAACCACACACCCCCCAATCTCTGTAATAACATGTGTATTATGATTGAACATCATAGCTGTACACTGTATAAATATTAATTAGTTTGTATGATTAATTACTTAGTAAGTATTCTAAGCAGCGTACAAAGAAGAGCTGGACTCGAAGCGGGTGTGCGGGGTCTGAAAAGCACCCTTCCCCCCAGAGACCACCTCAGACACTGAGTTCGGACTAGGGCATGCCGGCCTCCTGAACTTCGGGGTCCGATGTGACCAGTCCCCCACCTCCGGGGAGGGTCCATGCACCCTGCCCACCCCCTGCTTTCCCCCACAGCCCGCAATGCCCTCCCACCCCCCTGCACAAACAGCCAAACTGGCTTCTGCTTTTGGCCCCCAAACCAGCTCCCATTTCTGAGCCCATAAACCCACCTGCTGAGCCTGTTCTCAAGTCCCAAAAGTGCAGCACTTCACCTCTGCTCCTGAGCCCAAAACCACACCACTTGGTCCCCTCTGTCAGGTCCTGAAAGCGCACGACTCAAGCTGTTTCTGAGCCCCAAAATCAGCCACGTGAGCCTCTTTTCAAGCCCCAGGAACAGAAGACCTGGTCTCCCTTTTCAGGCCCCAAAACAGCTCACCCTCTCTGCTCTCTGACCTCTTTGCAGTCCCCATGCATGACACTGTGAGGTGGGGGGAGCGGAGCCACCCCACAGCCCTGCACCCCCAGGGCCCCACATGCAGTTTTGGGGGCTGCTTGGGTACTGCGGAGTGCCCGGCCCCACACCTCTGCGGGGCCACACCAGCACAGGCAGGGCATCGCTTTATTATGCCTGTTTCCGGCTTCGTATCTCCAGCACCACGAGCACCGCTGGGCCCGCACACCAAACCCCCCAGCCCAAAGCACCCCCGTGGGGAGCCAGGCCCAGCCGCCTCCAGGAACCCCCGGCAGGCACAGCCATAGCCCTTCCCCACCCACCCGGCCACCGGCACCCACCTGGCGCCGCAGGAGCCCCCCGGGCCGCCGCTGCCCGATCCCCGCCAGCAGCGGCAGAGGCTGCCCAGCCCCAACAAGGAGCAGCTGAGAGCCAGATGGGGCTGCCCCTACTCCCCCTGCTTGCACACGGACTCAGCCCCAAAACCCCCAAACGAACCCCAGGACAGCGCTTGGCCCGGGGCCGCTTTTGCCCCTGCCAGCCCCAAGAGAACAGAGTCTGCACCCACCCACGGAGGCTCCGCCTGGGGGATCCCACATCCTCAGCCCGCCAAGCCCACAGCCCCAGAACGCGCCCGGCCCCTCACCCGCCACACCCCTATTTAATACAGCGACAGGGAGCAGGACAGAGAACTGGAAAGAGAAAAGTAAGACGAGGAAGAAGACTGAGGTGCCGACAGAGAAAGAAAGGCCAAAAGAAAAGGTCAGAGAGGTAGAGAAATCAAGAACAACAGGGACGAGGAGCCCTGCAGAGAGATGGAGCAAGACAATGCAGGGTCAGTGAGCTGGGATAGAGAGATGGAGGAAAAAAAGGAGAGGAAGAAGAAAGGAGGAACAATGATGGTGACAGGGCACAAGACATACAGACAGACAGAGAAAAAGGACAGGGAAAAGGACAAAGGGATGGAGAAATAAAGAAAGGGTCAGATCTGTACAAAGAAACCAAGAAGGAAAAATAAAAAAAACAGCAATGGGCTAGAGGACAGAAGCAGAGGAAGAAAAAAAGGGCCGGGGAGCAGGACAGAGGTGGAGAAAGAAGCATTGGGGCAGAAGAATAGAAAGAGAAAAAAGGCAGACAGGAAGAAGGATGGGGGATGGCAGAGGAGAAAAAGAAGGACGAGGAGCAGGACAGATTGTCAGAGAAAGACAGAGACAGGGAGCAAGACAGTGCTTTGGGTTACACATACAGACCCTGCGGTGCACGCTGGCGGTCTGGCCTGCTGCAGACTACGAGGAGGGATCCTTCCTCACCCGGAGAGGCAGGCTCTCTCTCGCCTCCAAGCAGGAGGCAGCTTCTGGCCAGCGGGCCTTCGATTCCTTCTTCTTTACCTTTCTCTGGCCTCTCCAGCTTTAGCCGTGGCAGCTCCTGTCCACAGCCGGTAAGCGCTCTGCCTGTCCCTTTTTGCCCCCACACCGCGAGGAGAGCGAGGCCAGGCAGAGACAACCCACACCAGCCTGAAGCGGGTGCCATCACCAGCATCCCCAGGTGAAGAAGGGACAACCATGTCCTCAGCGTGGCCTCTGGGAGAGGGAAAGAAGCAGCAGCCACCGTTATTACCGCAGATTGCCCCTGCCTGAAGCCTCTCCTTCCACAGGGGCTTCTGGAGACGCATCGAGGGCCAGCTTGCTGCCGTCATGATGGGACTTGGGGGTGACCTGGGGCTACAGGACTCCAACAGACCGGGAGCCTGCCGCAGCAGGCGGTTTGAAGCTTCCCGTCCCGCCACCCTGGGCGGCCAGCGGGCAGGAGACACCCCAGCGCCCGCCGAAGGGGCTCGCTCACCTCACCAGTGGCCTCAGCCCTCACCCAACGCCGCCGCCGCCACCGTGCTGCTCCCGGGCACCGCGCATGTCCCGGCCGCCGCTGGCGCGCCGGAGGGTCCAGAGGCGGCGCGCGAACGCCGAGCGGCAGTACCGCGCTTCGGCCGTGCTGCGGCAGCAGCGGAGGCGGCGGCGCAGCTGCGCACCTGTGCGGTACCGGCGCTGCAGTACCGCGCTTCGGCCACGAGGCGGCAGCAGCACCAGCGAGCACCCGGCGGGTGGCGCTTGCCCAGGGGGCGGCACCGGCGCCGCAGTTCTGCGCTTCGCCCGCCGAGCGCCCGCCGACAGCGCGAACGTGGGGCGGCAGCGGCGTTTCCTTACCGGGAGGCAGCAACGAGCACGGCAGCACCACCCCCCAGGCACCGCAGTATCGCACTGCCGTTACCGGCGAACGGCAGCGTGGAGCACGGGGGCGCCACTGCGCATGCGCGACGCCCGAGCTGCGGTACTAACGTCTAGTGGCCTGGCGGCAGCAGCGACGCCGCCAAAGCGCGCCACCGCGCATGCGCGGCTGCCGAGCTGCAGTACCGACTTACGGTCAACTAGCGTCAGCAGCGAGCCGGGAGCCGTGCTGCAGCACCGCCTTTTAGTCACTGAGCGGCAGCAGCGGAGCGCGGCGACGCGTATGCGCACAGCACCACCTGCAGCAACGACTTTCGGTGGCCAGGCGGCAGCAGCGAGCTGCGTGCTTCCACTAACAACGTGGCCGCTCCGCGGCCCAGTGCCGGAAGACCACACCTTCCGGCTTGCGTCGTAAAGCAACTCGCCCGCCCGCAAGTCCAGTGTCAGAAGACTACGCCTCCCAGTTCGCTCCGCGGGTCCTGTGTTTTCTGAGTTTTTAACCCTGCAGAGCATTGCGTTCTTCTTCCCCGCCGCGCCCGCGAGACCCGAAAGCGTCCACGTAGCCTGGAGCCGCAGCCCCGGGATCCACGATACCGGCCCGGTGCTCCCCCGCGACTGGCCCCCGCTCGGGTCCGACGCGGCCCCAACCCATCCCCCCCTCCCCTCCCGGCATCGCCCCGCGCCTCCAGCATGACCACATACCGCCCCTGGCCCCCTTCACCTCGCATCCCTCCCTTGGACACCCCACCTAGTGCCCCTCCCAGCACCACTGCGATCCCACGCTAAGGGCCCCCAGCTCCACCGCTCGAGCAGTCCCACTCTGCTTCAGTGCTGCTCCCTTCACGCCCCGTACTGGGCTCCGCTGCACCCCCCCCATGCTGGCGATGCGTGGCGGTGGCCCCGTTTTCCCAGACTTGCACCAGCGCGGCCACCCTGGGCAGCGCAATTACTGTCACCTACCTACCTATGGCTGTGACCCGTTGGATGCAGAGGGAGGCACTGCTGTCACACATGGGGCTTGTTGTTCCCCCATCCCTGCCCCATAGCCCACAGTTGCAGCCCATAGGGGACGCAGGGCCATCATCACCAACCCCGTAAGGAATAGCTGTGGCTGCCAGAGCAGCAGAGGCGCCCAGCTCCAGGGGGCAGCTTGCTGAAAGCTGAAGGAAGAGACCTGGGGTGCACAAAAAGGAATAAGGATGAGTATTAGGGGGACAAATGGAGAGCTCTGGGGCGCAACGAAAGGGGGGGGGGGAGAGAAAAACATCAGGGGGTGATGGGGCAAACAAAAGATTCTGGGAGCACAGAAGAGCAAAGGGAGAGCCTTGGTGCATAAAGAAAGGAAAACATGATCCTGGAGCACACCAGAAAGTACCCAGAACATTCTGGGACAGGGAAGAAAGCTAAACAGAAAACTGTGGCACGCTGCAAGACAAACATAGGGCCCAGGGGCACACAGAAAGGCACACGGAAGGTTTGGGGGCAATTCAAAATGTGAGCTGAGGGTCTCAGGGAGCTCTGGAGCACATGCAGAGCCTTGGTGCACACCAAAGGGCCATAAGGCAGGCTGTAATTGACTTCAGCCACAGCAATTAATCAGCAATTAATCTAAAAAGTAGGTGTTACATCTTTCCCTTTTCACATATGCATACGTGGTAACAAAACAAACAAGAAACTACTGAAGCAAAGCTAATCCAGACACAATTAACTATATCCTCAGGGTGGGATGGATTATTTAGTCCTTAGAGCTGCCCCTAAGAGTCAGAAATAACACAATTCTTATAGATAGTTAGCTATCCAGGCAGGAACACCTCCTTCTCTAGGAGTTTCTAGTGATATCAAGGGTCTGCTGAACTGCATTTTTGCTTCCGTTTCATCCAATTTGTTAGGTATTATTCATAAAAATCTGTTCACCAGTCTTCTGCTATCTGTCTGCACTTTCTATCACGGGTTGCATCTTCCGGTTGCATCTTCCAAACCGTGTTCTATCACGGTTTGGAAGCGCTGGGGTTCTGGGATGGTAGTTCAGGGCAGTGTTGGAATCGTTGGTGGTCTTGGGGCAGGGTTTGGGTTTGAGGGCTTTTGGTCCAGGCCTGGGGGTGTTTCGAAGTCCTGGGACTTTGAGGGTCGATGTTGGGTTTGGGACAGGGTTTAGCAGCTGTGGGGGTGTTGGGGGCTGGTTTGAGGGTTGTCTGCAGAGCCTTTGGGCAGAGGGCTTTTGCTGGCAGCATGTCAGGGTGGCAGTCCCATCCCAGAGCAGTGCTGTTTTCATGCAAATGCCAGTGCCTTGGGTGCTTTGTGTGGCTGTCAGAGTTCCGGGAGGAGCCACGGGGGACCTCCTGAGTGATCCTGCGTGCCTGAGAAGCCATTGGAGAGGAAAAGCCTGCACCCTATATTCCTTCAGATCCTCCTGCCTTTCCCCTCCCTCCCTGTGTGCCCCAGACCAGACAGCCTGGCCCACCCCTTGCCACACTCCAGCTAAACTCACTCCCCACGTGCCTATCACACAGGTTCTTTCTTCACCGATGAGGCCAAGGCTCAGCATAACCCCAAATTCTCTCCAACTTTACCAACTTCAGTAGCCACGGTACTTAGCTTTTCCTCTGTTTCAAACCTCCCTTGCTCTTTCCTTCCTTCCTAACACTCCTACGCTCCTTCTATATTTACATGCATCTTTAAAATATCACTAAAGTCAACAAATCAGGTCAAGCTGCATCTCTTCAAGTTGTTGGCCCTCAAAGTACTACCCAGCAAAACAAACCAAGAAGACTGTTGAGGCCATTAATTTATCCTATTTTCAGAGTACTTTTCCAAAGCTTTAACTGTGATTGATGGAACCACTTCTCTTCCCATTACGCAAAGCTACATTCATCTATTACTTGAGCAGAAACTGTTTCTTCTAGTTTGGACCCCCTTGAGGGCTCCATGCCTCTGGCTGAGCAGCATTGGGGCATACATCCCATTCCCCTGTGGCACAGGACTGAGGGTGCACAGATGTCCCCGAGACTGCCAGAAAGCCAGAACCAGCAGGTGGCAAAGGAGGCTGGAGACATCTAGAGTCATCTGGGGCCTGCAGGAGGGGTATGGATAGTATGGGTGTTGGGGCAGGCTTTTTTACATTAGTTGCCATGACTGAAGTTAAAGGCAAGAGGAAAATATATCCAAATGGAGGAAATAAAAGAAAATGGATCCAGTTTAAAAGCACCTTCATCTTCAAACAAGAGAAACCCTATTTCTGTTGATGAGGCTTGATGTATTATTAATACTATTTTAACAGTGATCATGTTTAATAGACCACTGACATATATTATAACATCTGTATATGGAATATATGTGTGTACATATACATTTTTTAATATATATATGTCTCTCTGTGTGTGATACTAAGATCCACAAGAGCTACAAGACATTAAAAGCTACAAGAAACCAAGTTATTACCTCATGTAGATGATATTCCAGTGACTGGGAGCTACAGAAGATGCGTGAGAGAAGTTTTAAAAGTAAGAGATCAAACTTGATTAAGGCACAATTACTGCAACCCCCTTTTAATTACCCGGGTGTTGTAACTGGGGAAACAGGAAGCCAGATACCTAGAAGAAAGATTAAAGTCTCATATGAAATAAAGACTCCTACTAATCAATCTCAACTTAAAACAGAGGTCAGAGATTTTAATTTCTTATGGCAGCATATCCATGTGTGCAGATATCCTCGTGTGCTTATATAGTAACTTAGTTGTTTTATGCTTTTCTGTAGGACATTGAATTTTACTGTATGTTTTGAAGAATGACAGATTTTACCACAATTGCATCGATAAGCAATGGCTGACAAAGTTATAATGCCACGACAGAGACTCTGAGGCAAGACTGAGGAGCTGAGATACATGGCCTGCCAGAAGAACATTGCTCAGCAGCGATTGCTAGCCTTCAGTATAGGTACTGTGCATACGTCTCATTCTGTCAGAGTCTGAGACACTTTCAGCAATTGCAGAAATTTCTCACTTGGTTCTATGCTCTATAGTAATAATTTCAGCAATTATACTTAGGTTTATTAACTGTGTTAGTTATAGACATTTAGCAAACCATGTAATGGCCATGCACTGCCATAAAGAACTACAAGCTACTATGCTCAGACCTTTAGCAGTCATCACGAGGCAAGACCAGAGAGGAGAAGACAAATGACTCTGATTGGTCCTGATGACAAAGCTTGAGTGACAGGTAGCTTTGCAACATCCTTGCTGGACCCATGAGTAATAACCCATGATTTGCAAACTACCGATGGAAAGGGGAAACACTGACCCGTTTCCTACCCGCCAGCCTTTGGAAGACGACATTCCAAGACACCACACTGTTCCGCCTATATACCCACACCTACATCTTTCAGAGAAAACCAAGGGCACGGAAACTCTCTTAATCAGCTGCGATCAACAGTTCTGGTCTTACGTTCAGCCTGCCTCCTACTGCAAAGGCCAAGACTGTAGAAAAAAAATGTTTCCATTCCCGTACCAGCACGGCAGCTTCCTCCACATGTACACGGTTATGTACCTAAGCAGGAATCAACAAAGCTTGCCCTCTTATGAACACAAGTAGAACCCACTGCCTCTGCCACTGTGCCCTAAACCTTCATTGCCTTAAGTAACTTAGTATGACCTACTGTGACAGTGTGCTCCCTCCCCCCCCAACCTGACCTTTATCTCCTGTAACCCTGCTCAGGTGATAACCACCAGTGATGGTCGTAATGGATGCGTCTGGTCATGATGGCTGCATCCAGCTCAAAGTGGATTTGGGAGACAGATAACACCACAATAGCCAAGGGCTACTGTGCGATGCGCCCACCTAACCACAGTGAAGAAACTAAAATCTGTGGTCGGTAGGCAAATATGACTATGAGTCAATCATCTTACCCCCATAAATAGTGAGCAGCCCAAGAGCCCTTGGAGCTCTCCTGCACGACAGCGGGCTGCACGCCAGGATCTCCCCTTGAGCCGGGACGTCTCTCAAGGTTACTCCTTGAGGCTAAGAGATTCCTTGCGCAACAGATCCTCGGTAAGTGACTAATACCATGCTAAACTTTGAAATCATAGCTAAGTGATATAAACGATTGATTGTGCATATGTAATCCTTTAGACATAAACCGTTGACCAAGTCTGGGACTCGGATTGGATCCAGCTGCACCTAGACTCCTCTCTGAGAAGGAGTTTAGAAAGCAAGGGGGTCCTTTCTGAATCTCCTGACTCAACGGGAGGGTCTCGCTGATGGTTTTGTTGTAGTAGTCACTTTAGCATTAGTATCAAGGCTTGCTGAAGTCTTAGGCCACAAGAACTTTCACCCAGATCCACCGACCACGCACTGAACTTTTACTTGGCTACATGAAGGAAGGCCCCCGAAACTGGTGCAAACCAGAAAGATAAGGAGGCTTCAACCTTAGCAGAAGCTGCGATCTTAGAGATAAGAGAAGAATCAGCCTGCCTAGAGACAATGAAAGGGCCCAATGAAGAACGGGAAGACCCCAGACCCTGATACTACTATTGGTCCGAACTGTCTCCTGAGGGGAGGGGAATTTAGATTGTAAGGGTATAACTATCCAGGGATTTCTTTGTTCTGGGTCCCTCTCCAGCGGCACCCAGCTCGAGCTGTTTTCACCGCTGTACCAATAAATTCGTCTGGCGTACGTCGTATCGGAGACTCTGCTTCAGGAAACCTAGGGTTGAGCCAGAGGGGAGAGGAAGCACCCAAGAGTAAGTGTGTGTGTGAGCGAGGAGTCGAAAAGGGGCACCCGTCAGCTCAGTGGAGCTGCCTGCTGCAAAGGGACTCAGGTCCTAGCAGGTAAAGTCTCGGGTGGTGTGTGCCTGACTCCCTGAATGGTGTGTGAATGCTCGGGCAGTGGCTTCTCCTTTAACACCAAGATGCAGGCTTATACAGTTCGTTCACTTTCAGGACACAGAAAAATTCCCCCTTGCAGGACGGCACATGAAACAACAGGAAGGGTACTCGGAGACACTTTGCCTAGAAACCTATTGTGACTTTACTTTCCTTCCCTCTGCCACCCTACACCTCTGGCACACACACACCTCTCAATAATCCCAGCCCTTTTACATCACAGTCCACTGCCACCTGCAGCCCAACCCTGCTCATGCCAGAAGCTGGCTTCATAATCCATCTCCCCACTTGCAAGTGCAGTCCCCTGCTTGCCATAAAAGAAGGCAACCTCAAATCGTCCAATATAAGAAGACCACTAGCCTGTCGAGGTCGTGCTTTCAAGGGGTGTTGCTGCAAGAAAAGGAGAAAACATGCAAACAGAAACGTATTTTCTCACCACTCCCACTATAGCAGTGGTAGGCGGTTCCTCCACCCCACAGCAGGCCGCAGAGGAGATCCCAACGCTCCTCCCCAGCAGGAATGCCACGGTTTTCCCCTGAAATTTGCGGGGTCATGACTCAGACTTTGTCCCTGACGCCCCACGGTCAAACGAGCACTCCTCGGAACGCAGCGCAGCCGGAGTACCTCTCCACTGCGCTGACCCACGGCGAGGGGATGACGACGACACACGCACCCGGAAGGCTACGGGCCGCATTCCCCGCCTGGCAGACCCCCCCACGGCGCGGTGCAGACGGCTAGGACGGCCCGGGCGGGCCTGGTCCATGGGCCCGGTGGGGCGGCGCGGTGCGGTACGGTGCGGTGCGATGCGATGCGATGCGATGCGATGGGGCAGCAGCCGATGCCGCCGCGATCGGCTCCTCCCCACGGGAGCCGCGCCGCCGGCAGCGACGCCTGAACAGCACACGGGAAGGGCCGGGCGACACGTGAGGCGGGACAGCACCCGCGCGCCACAGCTAGCCACGTGAGGCAGCGCGCCCGTCCCCACTGCCAGCGCGCCCCGCCCCCGTTGCTAGGGAAGTGAGGTCACGCAGTATGGCGGCTCGGAGCCCAAGCGGCTGAGGGGCCGGTGTTGCGGGGAATCCGCGTCCATCCTTCCCGGGAGCTGCGGCGACGGTGCTGTCTGTCTCGCTAGTATCGAGCGGCGGGACCAAAGCCACGATGGCATCAGGAACCGTAGGGCTGTGAGGCAGCAGAGCGCGAGCCGGCAGGGTGGGCAGAGCAACAGAACCGGGTCGCGGAAGAGCCGAGCTGCCGCCATGGAGCTGAGGGTCGGGAACCGGTACCGGCTGGGCCGGAAGATCGGGAGCGGCTCGTTCGGGGACATCTACCTGGGTAAGGAGGGGGGTTCGCTGGGGACGTACCTGGCGGGTCTATGGCTCTGTGGAGAACGGCGGGGGCTGGGCCGGGGTGGACGCTGTTCGCTGCCGTGCCGGCTCCCAGCCCCCGGCGAGGTTGGGCTGGGGGCAACTCCCGGGACCTCATTTCACCCCGGCTGGCGCTCAGGCCGCGCTGCTGTCCACGAAATGCCCTTTGATATGAAGTACCTTGCTAGGAGCACAGCAATAGCAATTTAATATTTCGTTGACATCATGTCCTAATTTGGAGAGTGCGGAAATCGGGAATTCTGGAAAGCTGACTCTTCCCATTGTTGTCTTGTGACCTTGGGCACCGTTAATCTTCTCATCTGTAAAATGAGGGTAGGGGTATAAATCCCCTCGTTTGAAAACAAGAAAAAAAAGAAACCACTTTTAGAAAAATGTTTTGGGAAAGAAACGTGCATCAGGGTTAAATATCGCTGCAGTGGACTAGGAAAAATTGCTGTCATAGGGATGTTTGTTTCTCCTGCGAGGCCTAAAAAAAAAAATTACACAACTATGGATGACTAGGTTGCAGTTAAAAAAACCCTCGAATCCTTCAAAGGATCATCATAGTTTGTGTATCCTGTTGCTTGAATATTGCCCTAATGCCTTTTTGCGTATATCTTATTCTGGTACCATGATTTCTATGCAGTTGTAAAGTTTGCAGGATTGGCATTGTCTTTGCCTGTCTGTTTATGTAGCTGTCTATCATAATGGCTCACTGCTTATGACTATGACAAGCAGTGGTGGGTACAAGTTTTGAAAGCAAGTATTTTTAAAATACTCAATATATTCTGCAAACTCTCAAACCATAAAAAAAAAAGGTTAAATCCAGAGAAATGTAAATTTTATATCCTGTCACATAGAAATGAGTACTCTGCATTTGAAAACTGTGGTAACTTAGAAAAGCAAGTCAAAAGGGGGGGGGCGGGTGCAACTTGCAGGGGCTAAGGTACATTAACTGCATACGTCTGGAGAGTAAAAACGTCACTAGCTAACGTATGTGGTATGTTTGGCAGCGTACGCAGTACGGGAGGTGTTTTTTCTTCCTAGATAGCAATGCTTCATGTTGCAGCACACAGCTGGCATCCCAAAATAATTTGTTAGCTAAAGCTTCTTGTTTATAGTTAATGAAATACTGGTTATCCGTAATATAGATCATATGCCTGATGAAAAATCCACGTTTCTAGCTGAAGGCATGTGGTTGTCTACAGGCAGAGAACATGATTCTTTCTGTCTGTAATGCTTGCATAAAAGATTGAAGACTATTGTGAGAAACATGGTGGTAATGCTTGTGCAAAAATCCTCATTAACTGCTGTTGGGATTTTGGGTGGAGATTAAGACAGCAGTTCAAATCTGAAAAGTCTTAGATGATTTGAGAAACTCCTACTTTAGCATTTGACTACTGCTCAGGTAAATCACTTTATATTATAGGATAGATTTAAAATGCAAGTAAAATAAACACTTTTTTTATTAGTCATTTTTATCTTTATGCATACAGCCCACACCAGTAACGTTGCACAGGAAATAATAGTTCTCTGTGTATTAGTACTGCTGCCATGCTGCATTTCACAAAAGAATTCTTCCTCCTCAGTTTTTGACCTCTTCTTTTTATCTCTAAGGAGCCAGTGTCGATTTACTTTTAGGCCTTGCTGCAAATGTCATGCCTGAGCCAGTAACTAGCAGAGAATTACGTGCCTGGGAGATCCAGCTAATGGCATAGGTTTCTTTTTTCCAGGGGAAAGTGCTGTCTCTCAAGAACTGAAGCCTTTTGTAGAGGCCCATTTGGCTTGTCTGCCATTACCTGGTAAAACAGCGGCATTCAAAATCTATGCTTTTTGTGATAATGAAATGTTGTGGTTTTTTTAAAAAAACAAG
The DNA here is from genome assembly GCF_035582795.1 of Mycteria americana. Taxonomy (NCBI): domain Eukaryota; kingdom Metazoa; phylum Chordata; class Aves; order Ciconiiformes; family Ciconiidae; genus Mycteria; species Mycteria americana. The sequence goes on along the minus strand of NC_134380.1, from coordinate 14,660,012 downwards.
TTTCTACTAGGTTGTTCAGACTGTACAGTAGGACATAAGTGCCTTAAAATAACTTTTAAAATTCTTTCAGAAGTCATGAATTTTCTTTTAAGTACACATGCCTTCTGGTAGCCCTTAGTGAATTTCTAGATTACCTCAATGTAGATTTCCAGCTTGGTTTTATGCTTTGAAAAGGAAGATTTTATTATTTTTGCCTCCCAAACAGGGGGATGTTTCCAGTCCCCCTGTATGTTTTTTTTAATGCAGCTACAATGGTGTTGAAGACATTCTGGGGTAGAGGGGAGAGACCTTCTTTCTTTCTTTCTTTCAAACAGCTCTTCGGAATATGGAGCCAACGACTCTGTTGTCATTATCATAGGTCTTTCATATTCTTTCCTATTGCCCCTCGTACCTCAAAATATGTCTTCTGGCATTTAGAATGGCCCTAGCTTTGCTTGCTTAGAATGGCAGGGACTGTGGGACAAGAGTTTGAAATGTAAGGCACTATTGTAAATAAAGGAGTGTGGACAACTTAAAGTAAAATTTAGGAATTTAGTGTCCCTGCATCTTTTAAAGTTACCCTCCAGAGGAAGATATGAAAGAAATGGGTTCCCAGATATTCTAAATAGTATAAAAGATGGACAAGAGGTGCAGGGGGTGGGGGGGGTGGGGATCAGCGTAAGCATTTGTTTTGTTGCTCAGTCCGTGAGGTTGAATTGATACGAGTCACGAAGGCATTGCAGTCTCTGTGTTTTCGTGATTCTTGCATTCCGTATATATCTTTCTTAAGAATGAATTTTGGGTTGTAAACTAATTAAAATAATTTCCAAGGCTTTCCTTACGGTAGAGGATTTTGCAATTCCAAGTAAATTGGAATTTTGCCGTTTAAAAGAAAATACTTTTACAACTCTAGACTTTCTTTTTCACTTACAAATGGTGACTTGTCATTATACTGCTTGTTACTACTTTTTAATTATTGATTCTTCTCATAATACTGCTTCTTGCTACTTCTCAAATATTCTAATGTTTTCCTTAAAGGAAGCTGAGCTTTTGGTGGCTACAGAGTTATTTTAGAAATTTTGTCCCAGGGTTTAAGAGATGACAAAAGTCCCTACTTGGGGACAAGCACTGAATTGCTTGGAAGAATGATTTGTATTTTTGTCTCCCTCTCATCAGTTTTGCTGGACTCAGATATTTTAATTTCATTATTTTAATATGAAATCTCGTGTCTTGAAGGAGAAGGTGTATACAGAAGCAGAGTTCAGGCTCAGGATTTTGGCTATCTTAGGTGATAAAGACTTCTTGGGAAGAGCAACTATCCTAAGGAATGACTTACTAGGTCGAGACCATGGTCCGTCAAGTAGCGGTTTAATATTGTGTTGAGCAGAACTTGATACAAGTAATACAGGTCTTGATCCTCCCGTGCAGTTTTTGCCCTAATCAAACACAGAAGAGATGTGTCTTCCATTATACTCAGACAGCAATTTGTGTCTGTTTTGGATCAGAAAAGTTTAAAAAAAAAAAGACCAAACAAACCAAAACCCCAAAACAAACACGTCCATTGCTGATCACCCATCATATAATATTGTCTGCGGTCCACACTTTCCCTGATCTTGGCTACTGTGGGATTGGGGAGAACAGGTAGTGAATGCAGGGATAAGCAAGAAAGGTCTGGAGTTCTGTGGTACAAAATAAAGATTTTTATTTGTTTGGGGTGAGTAGGTCAGTATTAGATCAGAAGATAATGCCTCCCTCCTTGTATTGTTGATTGGTCCTTTCACATTTCTGGATTGATGTGCACCACAACTCATTTAAAATCCGCCAAAATAATGTATTCATAAAATGTGAACACCTTAGATTACAGATGGAAGAGTTTCCAGTTGCTGCTACTGCACTGTAACCAAACTAGCGATCGGGGATCCTTCCACCTATTATGCCAGTTACAAGGGAGTCATACGAGACACGTACATGTACAGCCTTATTTTTCTTTGTGTCTTCCAGTTGTTCGCCTTGAGTTGTGCTTATTGTACCTAGAGTGAGCTTCAGATGGTTTGTTTTCTTAAGGTGCATTGTGAAATGCCTCATAAATATCAACCCTGGTGTTCACTCAGAACGACGCACTGTACCAGCAACACCACCTTAATACTCATGTGTGCACGCACACAAAAAGACATTTTATTAACCAAAAAAAAAAAAAAAATCATAGTCTTGCGTGAACTCATAGGTAATTCCATGCACCATCAGTTCCTTGCAAAGTGAAGAGTTGTGCCCATTTTGAGGTGTGGGATGTTAGCCTTGGTTAGCCTTACTTCATAGACAAAAGGCTATAAAGCACTGAAGTAGCTCCCTAATCTCAGGAACAAGATTTTTGCAGTTATAATAGTTAGGTGGATACGTTAGCTCAGTACTCTGTAATGGTCAAAGAAAAGCATGTGGAAAAAATACGTAAGCAGAAAAAAATTGTAATTGTGTATCTCTGTCTTAATTGCTTTGTGTGACTCTCAAAAAGGGCATTACGGAACTGGAAAAAGTACAGATAAGTGAAATGGGGAATAATCAGGGGTAATTAAAAATTACTTCTATGCAAAGAACGACAAGAGATTTTGAACTCTGAAAAGAGTTAAGGGAAAGTGAGGTAGGGTAGAAGTCTATGAAATCCTAAACATCATGGAGAAAGTGAGTACAAAATGATTGTTTACTGTTTCTTTCCAAACGAAAACTAGTGGACCTCAAATTAAGCTTTTAAGAGTGGGGATCAGAATAAACAGCAGGTGATGTACTTCACGTGATCCTAAACCATGAGTTAATGCAGAAAAGAGAAAGCACAATTCTGAAAGTAGAGAGACTTGGCAATTTGTCTAAAAAGTATCGCACATCTCCTTTTGCCAATTCCTGTTTCCCTGTAGTTCCTAAGTTGCTTGGCTGTGAGAGTATGTATTTTCTTGACTCTGTTTATTTTTAAGAATGTCAGTTTTTTCCCTACATATGTTTAAACTTTGAAA